>NW_022589704.1:75710640-76106391 GCF_004348235.1 Phoca vitulina | reverse complement strand
ATTCTTCCCCTCCTGCTACATTCTTCTTCTTCTTTTTTTCTTTCTTACATGTTTAAGGAGTTTTATTTTATTCTCAATACTTAGTAGTATGTTTTAAAATAATACATTTCTATTGAAGCTTATCAAGTAATTTTGGGGACTACTGTGTGAACACTCTGGAACAACTTGTTAGGACTTTTGGGTGTAAATCATGCTGGGTTCTGCAGTCAGACAACAAAGGCAATGTCTTTATGAGTTCGGCCACTTAATTAAGATTAATAGAGATTGTTCATCTAATCTCTTACCCACTTTTGTTCTCAAGCATGCTTGTTTAAAGACCCTATGTTTTGACATGTTTGTATAGCTGGGTCATTATGGATCAATAAGGCTAACATGAAAATTTAATACTAAATGTTAATTCCTCTTGGTACAAAGCTATTCATAATTGGGACTGATATAAAATAATTTTAATACTGCTATCAATTTCTTTCTTATATTTTGGCAGAAAATGTGACATTTTTAAGTGGAGTTTTGATCTGGTATAAAGAAAAGCCAAATGTGAAGAATATAAACTATACAAGTTTGAGTTATAGGAAAACAAGCTCATTTTAAAATTACATTATCCGGTTGCTGTTTTAGTTTGATTTACTATGGTTTTACAATTACAAATGATTTATCAGTTGTAATCATTGCTCAGGAGACTGTTGTGAGTTAATAGAATTATTTCATAATTCAAGTTTTTTATTTGAAAAAGAGGGAAAGAAACACAGGAATTCTGTGGAAAATTTCATTTGTAATCTAGAACCAATTAATAGTTTTGGGGATGACCATAAAGACTGCAAAATCATAAGAAGGATTTAAAAATTTAAAACATGCTAGGTACTAGAGACTCCGAAATAATGATGTGTATCTCAGAAAAAGAGAATCTTTTTTTTTTTTTTAATTCAAGGTCATTGACTCTCTGATATCTGAAGCATGAAAAACAGAAGTTCTTTGTGAAAACTCTGATGGCACTTTTTTTAAACCATAAAAATCGAATTTGTGATTCTGGAACCAACTATAAATAACTTCCTTGGGGAATTCAGGATCACTTGTGGGAAATATTTTGTTCAATGGCCTTCTTATTTTTTTTCTCTAAGTGAAGCTACACTTCAAAAAATTTCTGAGTTTTTCTTCTTTTCTTTTTCTTTTCTATTTGGCATTGTTATGTTAAACTCAGGAGCAGTTCAGATGTGAGAAATGGAAAATACTGGAGTTAAAAAATAGGACCTGGGTTCTTCTCTCTTTCTCTTTTGTATGATTGGCATGGCTCAATTGTCTGGTACTCAACAAAATTAAGGGGTTTGTACCTTACTCTCCATTACCTGCTTCTCCTTATCACAATCTGCCAGGATAAAAGTACAAGTCATATATGAATGATAAGGTAGGGATAAGAATATCATAAATATTGTACTAACTTCTTAAATTTCTTGCTTACTTTTATATTTCCCATTTGGTTTGAGTTGATTATTTAGCCAGAAGAAGTAGTGGTAAATATCAAAATTAATCATAAAGGAACATAGGAAATACTGTAAGCAAAGTAAGAGTGTCAAGAGTCTGAACTGTGAGACTGTAATACGGTTTTATCAACTTTGCAGTGCTTTTCATATTTTTAGATGTAGTAGAAATGACGATTATTTTCATTCCCAAATCACCAGTATAATTCAAGTAAGAGGGTGTTACTTTAATAGGAATGGAGACTCAGTCTAAGCTGGGCAGTTTTGGTAAGTTAAGACTTTCTCAGCAAGTGTGGTGGTGGAGCTTTGCTCCAAGGCGCCCTACCCCCAACCCCACCCCACCGGCCAGTGGCGCTCAGCCTTTCTCTGTCGCTACTGCTCTTTCAACTAAACCCTGCTACCTTTACTATGGTTCTCCTAAGCATCCTCCACCCACTCCTGTTTCCTTCTTCCTGCCTTAGTCTGGCTTCATGTCCTCTCCTTTGCCCCATGGCTTCTACGTGAGCATTCTTGTACTTTCACGTCCCACGCTAACACCAACTCTCACCACGTCTCCACTTTCCAGATTAAGATTTTAATGGACTCCGTTAAGCTTTTCACAACAGGCCAACTTATGGGCCACTGAGCAGCCAACAGATGGTCTCACCTTGGGTCAGATACTACCCATTTTCCCATGAGGTGCGGCACAAGGGAGCCAGAGGAGGTGGGTTATGTGATGTAGAGTATGGCGTCCCCCGCAGGAGGAAAAGCACTAGCATACTGCATCAGCAGGATTTCCTTAGAAGGGGTGGTATGCCTGATGATTGATGTATATAGTGTAGCAGCAAACCATAGATTCTCATGATTCATAAGGAGGAGCAGAGCCATCATTCTGTATGTTATGAGAGGCAGTATTCTCGGGAGACTCCCACATAGCAATATAAACATCCCAAGAGCTTTGCTGCTGGAATATGATACCTAAAGAAAGCAAACGCTTTCATGCGACCTATAGCTGTTAACAGTTGGTGGAAAAGTTCTCCTATAGTGATCTACACTGAGGGGGTGGTTTTATTGTATTTTGAGTTTATCTATTTTGGGAGACTGCAAGAGAATATTGATGAATTTTACTACATACGCAAAGAAAGAGAAACCTTGCAACTTTTTCTGTGCTCCTTGTTTATCATATGCTGTGTGATTTTCTTTCTCATCAGTAGGCATTTCAAGACTGATCTGTGATAATTAAATGTAGATTAAAATGTGACAAGATTTAATATAGACCTCTGTGCTTCCAAGGAAACTACAATTAGTGAAGCTTATATTCCAGACTCTAAGAACAGTTGCAGAATGCCATTTTTTCTCATCAATTAGCTCTTGGCTTTGGATTTACTCATGGTTGTAGAAGTAAAGAGAATTTTTCTCAGTCCAATAGAAATGTTAGCATGTTTATGCACAGAATAAATAATAAAAATTGTTGAAAAATATTTGTTTCTATCAAAGTTATGGTATCCCGATGTTAAAATTTAAATCATTTTCATTCATATAGCTGACATGGAGTTATACAAAATGTAGAAATCATCAGATGAGTCAGTTTGGGATGTTATAAATATCTGGAAGATTTTCAAAATTATTTATGATGGAGTGCCTTGGTGGCTCAGTTGGTTGAACACCTGATTGCTAGTTTTGGCTCAGTTCATGATCTTATGGATCATGGGATTGAGCCAGGCCTCAGGCTCCCCATTCAGCCGGGAGTCTGCTTGAGGATTCTCTTCCTCTGCTCCTCCCCCCACTTGTGTTCTCTCTCTCTCTCAAATAAATAAATAAATCTTTAAAAAGTTATTCAGGATAAGGTAGGTGATAATCAATACCAAATTTTTGGTTCACTAAACTTTAGTCATCTTTAAAAATAATGTGCTTTTCAATGGTTCATTTGTTTAATCTACTGAAAGAATTTGATATGAAATCTTCTGAAGTATTTCTTTTTTTTAAAATAAACTTTCTGTACTCTCCATGAAAAAGAAATAAAATAAAAATCAGCAATAAATCAGTAATAAATCCAAAACCCTCTTTACTAGCCATGAACTAGAAATTATATTTACCAAAAATAAATCAGTAATAAAATGGGAAGCTAGTTTTCCAGCTTGTCTGTTTGCCAAATTCATCATAAGTGTGCGTAAACATTATGCCAATTAACATTTAAAGTTTTGAAACTTTACCTAGACAGTGTTGTAATATATTTAATACTCTCTAACTTGCTTCTTTCACTGAACATTAGTTTTTTGAGATGTATTTATGCAATGTAGTTATAGATAGCTATAATTCATTCATTTTTACTGTTGTATAGTATAATATACAATTCCACAATTTATCTGATTTGAAATTGCTTTCAATCTTTTGCTACAATAAACATTTTTGTATTTTTTCTTGTGCATATGTGAAAGAATTTCTCTAGGAATTCCCCTAGAATTCTCTAGTTTCTTGTATATTCTTGGGAGGAGGAATTGCTGGATGGTAGGCTAAGTATATTTTAGTCACCTAGATATTGGCAGATTTCACTGATTTGTACTCCCACAGGTACTATAATAAGAATTCCTGTTTTCTTATTATTTATTAAATTTATTAAAACTTGAACTCTAAGTTTTACAAATTTGATTGATATTAAAGGTCAATTTCTTTTCATTTTTATTTCTCTAGAAATTAGAACAAGGAACATTTCCTATGCTTGTTAACCATCTGGATATCTTAGTCTGTTGTTATTTATATCCTTTGCTATTTTAATATTTTATTGTGATTGTGTCAGTTTAAATTGATCTGTAGGAGTTCTTTCTGGATTCTGAATAGTAATACTGTGTCATATATAATATGTATTATAATAATTATAATTTAATATCTATATATTATATAATCTATAATATGCATGTTATATAATTTTTATGTATTTACATATGTAATATCTTCTCCCAGACTAGCTTGCATTATCACTCAAAAGACAAGTCTTTTATTTGGCAGAAACATTTAATTTTAAATTAGTGAAGTATATCCATCTTTTATCACAGTTTGTGCTTATGAATCTTGTTTAGGAAATTATCCCTAACAATGAAAAATATTAAAACATTAAAAATATCACCTATTTTATTTCCAAAAGTATAAAGTTTACTTTTCATAATTAGTTCTTTAGCCCATTTGGAGAATTTTTTTCATGTGGTATAAGTAAGGATCTAATTTTATTTTTATTCATATGGAGAGGATATTTCCCCAGTGTCATTTGCTGAATATTCCATCACTTACCTAGTGTTTTGAAATGCTTCCTCAGATACCTCAAAGTAGAGGGGGACCTATTTCTGAGTTCTCTTTTCTGTCCGTTGGTCTACTTATCTTTCTCTACATGAATACCACACTGTTTTAATTATTCTACCTTTATAATGTAGGAGTAGGCACTCGTCTTGATCTTCAAAAATATTTTGGCTATTCTTGGCCCTGTGTTTTTCCATTTAACTTTTAGAGCCCGCTTGTCAAGGTCCATGAAAACCTTTGCTATTGGATGTGAGATATCTGCCCATTTACTTAGGTTGGTTTTATTTCTCTCACAAAGTTTTAAAATATATCCACAGAGAAGCTTGAGACTGGAGGAAAAAGGCATGAGGTGAGGGATGGAGGTACTGTGTGAAGCTAGTCAGACCCTATGAAGAACTTGCTGTGGTGGTGACTGGAATGAAGAGACAGGTGGAACCAAGAGGATCTGTAGGAATGCATAAGAGCAAATAAAAACAGAAACAGAAACAAAAACCCTGGTTTTTGTGAAGTGAGTAAATTTTCTTAAAAACATATTACCATCAATTAAAGATGAAATATAACTGCTTTTTACTTTGGATACTTCAGACAAAATTCCTAATGGAAAATATATACAATGGATTATTTTGCATTGGGAAACATGACAAAGACAAATCATTTGAAAGCATGTGATAGAATGAGAGTACCAGGCCAGGTAAACATATTATATGTTTGGAGAACCTAGTCCTTTTATTCCAGAATCAGATTAGAGAAGACAGAGTTGAAGGAATTTAGTGACTGGGTTCTTTTTTTTATGTTTTATTTTTTTATTTTTAGAGAGAGAGTGGGTGCGCAGTAGAGAGGCGCAGAGGGAGAGGGAGAGAGAGAATCTTAAGCAGCCTCCCTGCCCAGCACAGAGCTGGATGGGGGCTCGATCTCACAACCCTGAGATCATGAGCTGAGCAGAAATCAAGAGTTGGTCGCTTAACCGACAGAGCCATCCACGTGCCTCTATATATGTCATTTCTGATTGAATACAAATGCATACCAATAGCAACTACAAGTTATACATTTGTGAATATCACTGGCTTATCAAGTATCAACAAATTAAATGTTCAGAGGCTGCAAATGAAGCAAGTATTTAAGGATTCTTGAACTGAACATTTTAAGTTCCCATCAATCTTTATACTATGATTTGGGGGTAGAGATGGCAGATATTGAAACAGGAAAGAATAATGCAGGCAAACAGTTAAAATTTGTAGTTTTGCATAATGTTTACCTCATTGAAATAAATCTGATATTTGATATCATATATAAGCATCACTGAGATGCCTTAGTGATTAATGAAATTTCCCAGTTTTTGTTTGGAGGTTTTGGCAGTGATGCATCTTGTACATAGTGTTGGAGGAGGTAATTGAGAGGATGTGATTGCTGGTTGACCAGTGAGCTGGACCTGGGCGATCAGAGCCTCCTTCCCCCTTCCCCCATGCTTAGAATGTACATTCTGTCCATTGTTGCCACGGTGGGAACCATTTTCAAGGACACAGCCTTGAAAGAGCAATGTGTTCTTCAGACCATCTGGATGGTGTATGTGACTAAACCCCAGAGACATCTATATAAACCTTTAAGATTCTGGTGGGTGGGTGCTAAGGTCTATTCGTCTTGCGGCCACCCAAGACAAGCCTCATAATTCCCTTATTTATTAAACCTGCCACCTACCAATCTGGAGTATCCTGCCTCTTTTTTCCATCTTTTCTTGCCCTCCATGTAAGAGGGCCAGTTTGCAAACCCACACATAGTGGGGCCCTAATCAATGTTTTTGGACGAAATAAAAGAAGGAATGAAATAGGTTTAACCTGTGCATTGGTTATTGATCAGGTAAATGAGGGATGTATAAATTTCTTCCTCTGCAGGCATTAAAACTGAGATAGATTATTTAGTAGTCTTAGGTGATTTAGTGGTAGGACCCAACTAAAGGAAGAAAATGACCAGATGAATGTCTCTGGTCCCTTCTCTTCCCATGCTTCTGAACAGCATCTACTAAACTGTAATATTCAATTATAGTTAGAACCAAGTTTCACTTGAATATTTCCCATAAGGAAATCTAACACTTTTTATTCTACTGTCTTTCCTAAATTTAATAAATGTGTGATGTGATTGCTTTTTTTTAAAAAAAAATTCTTTTTATACTAGTGGGTTGTTCAACCTGCTCCCACAATGACATTTCTGGGATATTTTCCAATCTTTTCTTCCTCTTAAAATAGACTGAGACCTTATGTTCCATCTTGGAAAGTATTACATTTATCTGCTATTTGGTATCTGAACTATGCATTTTCAATGCTGCTGAAAGGAAATTCTCTGAAAGACAATTCTCTGAAAGACATACAGTTGTTTTCCAAGTTTTATCTGGCTTGAATTCTACATAAGCTTGCAAGTTTGTGTTTCTAATGTTCTCTGTTACTCTGTGTAAAGAAATATGACTTCTTACAGGAGTGATGGAAAGGAATAGACAAGATATAGTTAGCAAATATCCTTGGGGAAAATTCCCAAGGAAATCTCAGGAAATCCTTCCTTTTTCACATAAATATCCTAAAAATAAGAAAGGTCTGGTAATTTCTGGGGCTTCAAAGTAAATATCTTCATAGACAAAGGAAAATGTGAAAGCATTGCTACTGTAATATCAAATGATTATTTAAACAGCTGCCAGAGCCTCCAATGAAACAAATTTATGAATCATATTGACCTTTATCATGAAAAATATTGTCAAACTAATATTTCAACCTCTGTAAAATATATGTATTCATAAGGTGTGATCAAAAATTCAAATTAAGGGAGGATTTTTCTTTCCAGAAGTGAACCAGTTATGGTGTATATATAAAAATAAATATGAGTTCTTTAAAATTCTCCACATTATAAAAACAGATAATTTTCCCAAAGTGAATGTGCATTTTGTCTAGGCTACAAGTGTTCCTCAAAATGAGCATTAAAGACTACCTATATTAATGATATCTGGAATGGTGGTGAAAAATGCATATTATTTGGTTTCATTCAGACCTAAAGAATCAGATGCTCTGGGTTAAGGCCTAAGAACTTGAATGATTAACATTTATCTGAGGTGATTCTGATATACATTAAAGTATGAGAACCTGTGGGCACCATGGTGGAATTTCAAATAACCCAGAAAACAAATAAATACAAAACCCCACTGGAAATCCAAAAACCCATTTTTTGGTTCTGATTTAAATGAAAGCAGTTTTATCAAATTGCATTTTCATAATTAGTTTACGAATTACATATTAAAATCCTTATGTTATTAATAAATGGCATTTTTTTTTTCATTGCGGAAAAACTGTCTTCTAGGTAAAAATAAATCTCAATGAAATTGGTTTGATACTTTATATCTTTATAGGTCCTAGGACTGATTTGAAAAAATACATAATCTGACTCAGTAATATAGACCCTGAACAATTTTCAATGCTCAATATGCCTAAAAGGATTTAGGAAATATTATTCCTAATGTTAAAACATTTTTCTTTCAGTTTATTGAGATATAATTGACATATAGCACGGTATGTTTAAGGTGTATAGCATAATGACTTGACTTACATATATAGTGAAATGATTACCACAGTGAGTTTAGTTAATATCCATTAGTTAGTTAATAAGTATATTAGATACCCATCATCGCATATGAATACAGAAAGAAAAAAATGTTTTATTCCTTGTGATGAGAACTTTTATGATTTATTCTCTTAGCAATTTTCTTTCTTTTTTATTTTTAAAGATTTATTTATTTTAGAGAGAGAGAACGAGCACGAGCGGGAAGGGTAGAGGGAGAAGGAGAGAAAATCTTAAGCAGACTACAGTGAATATGGAGCCTGCCCTGGGGCTCCATCTCATGACCCTGAGATCATGATCTGAGCCGAGGGAAGACACTTAACTGATTGAGCCACCCAGGGGCCCCTCACAACTTTCAGACATACCATACAGCAGTGTTAACTGTAGTCATCATATTGTACATTACCTCCCTAGTATTTACTTATCTATTTTTTCTTCCAAATTTTAATTTAAATTCTAGTTAGTTAACATATAGTGTAATATTAGGTTCAGGAATAGAATTTAGTAATTCATCACTTACCTATAACACTCAGCCTCATCACAGCAAGTGCCCTCCTTAATGCCCATCACCCATTTAGCACATCCTCCACCCCCTTCCCTCCACAACCCTCTGCTCTCTATCCTTAAATGTCTCTTATGGTTTGCCTCCCCCTTTCTCCTTCTCTCTCTTTTTTTTCCTTTCCCAGATGTTCATCTGTTTTGTTTCCTAAATTCCACATATGGGTGAAATCATATGGTATTTGTCTTTCTGTGAGTGACTTATTTCATGTAGCATAACACACTCTAGCTCTATCCATGTTGCTGCAAATGGCAAGATTTCATTCTTTTGATGGCTGAGTAGTATTCCATTGTTTATATATACCTCATCTTCTTTATCCATTCATCAGTCTATGGACACTTGGGCTCTTTCCATAGTTTGTCTATTATTGATAATGCTGCTATAAACATTGGGTACCCCTGCAAATCCGTATTTTTGTATCCTTTAGATAAATACCTAGTAGTGCAATTTCTGGGTTGTAGGGTAGTTCTGTTTTTATTTTTTTATTTTTATTTAATAAATAAATAAATAAATTTATTTATTTGACAGAGAGAGACACAGCAAGAGAGGGAACATAAGCAGAGGGAGTGGGAGAGGGAGAAGCAGGCTTCCTGCAGAGCAGGGAGCCCAGTGTGGGACTTGATCCCAGGACCCTGGGATCCTGACTTGAGCCAAAGGCAGATGCTTAACAACTGAGCCACCCAGGCGCCCCGGTAGTTCTGTTTTTAACTTTTTGAGTAACCTCCATACTGTTCACCAGAGTGGCTGCACCACTTTGCATTCCCACCAACAGTGTAAGAGGATTCCCCTTTCTCTGCATCCTCATCAACATCCATTGTTTCCTGGGTTGTTAAATTTAGCCATTCTGACAGGTGTGGGGTAGTATCTCACTGTGGTTTTGATTTGTATTTCCCTGATGATGAGCATGTTGAGAATCTTTTTTAAAAAAAGATTTTATTTATTTGTTTATTAGAGAGAGAGAGTAAGAGACAGTAA
Source organism: Phoca vitulina (assembly GCF_004348235.1). NCBI lineage: Eukaryota > Metazoa > Chordata > Mammalia > Carnivora > Phocidae > Phoca > Phoca vitulina. The sequence goes on along the minus strand of NW_022589704.1, from coordinate 76,096,518 downwards.
GAGAGAGAGAGAGAGCACAAGCAGTGGGGAGGGTTAGAGGGAGAAGCCGGCTCCCCTCTGAGCAGGGAACCCGATGTGGGGCACTGATCCCAGGACCCTGGGATCATGACCTGAGCCAAAGGCAGATGTGTAACGACTGAGCCCCCCAGGCACCCCCCAGCACTATGTTAAATAGTAATGGTGAGAGTGAACATCCCTGTCTTATTCCTGACCATGGAGGAAAAGCTCTCAGTTTTTCCCCAGAGGATGATACTAGCTGTGGGTCTTTCATATATTGTTTTTACGATGTTGAGGTATGTTCCCTCTAACCCTATTTTGTTGAGGGCTTTTATCAAGAATTAATGCTGTATTCCGCCAAATGGTTTCCTTGCATCTATTGAGGGGATCATATGGTTCTCATTCTTTCTTTTATTAATGTAGTGTATCATGTTGATTGATTTGCAAATATTGAACCACCTCTGCAGCCCAGGAATAAATCTGACTTGGTTGTGGTGAATAATTCTTTTAATATACTCTTGGATTCGATTTGCTAGTATCTTCTTGAGAATTTTTGCATCCATATTCATCAGGGATATTCACCTGTAATTCTACTTTTTAGTGGGGTCCTTTCCTGGTTTTGGAATCAAGGTAATGCTGACCTTGTAGAATGAGTTTGGAAGTTTTCCTTCCACTTCTATTTTTTGGAACAGTTTGAGAAGAATAGGTATTAACTTTTCTTTAAATGTTTGGTAGAATTCCCGTGGGAAAGCATCTGGCCCTGGACTTTTGTTTTTTGGGAGATCTTTGATTACTGATTCAGTGTCTTTGCTGGTTATGGGTCTGTTCAAATTTTCTATTTCTTCCTGTTTCAATTTTGGTAGTGGTATGTTTCAAGGAATTTGTCCATTTCTTCCAGATTGCCCAGTTTCTCAGCATATATTTTTTTGTAATATTCTCTTCTAATTGTTTGTATTTCTCTGGTGTGGGTTGTGATCTCTCCTCTTTCATTCATGATTTTATTTACTTGGGTTCTTTATCTTTTCTTTTTGATAAGTCTGACCAGGGGATTATCAATTTTATTAATTATTTCAAAGAACAAGCTCTGAGTTTCATTGATTTATTCTACTGTTTTTTGTTTCTATATCGTTTATTTCTGTTCTAATCTTTATTATTTACCTTCTTCTGCTGGCTTTATGCTTTATTTGCTGTTCCTTTTCTAGCTCCTTAAGGTTAAGTTGTGTATTTGAGACTTTTCTTGCTTCTTAAGTTAGGTTTGTATTGCTATATACTTCCCTCTTAGAACTGCCTTTGCTGCATCCCAAAGGTTCTAGACCTTGTGCTTTCATTTTCATTTGCTTCCATGTATTTTTTTTTTTTATTTCTTCTTTAATTTCCTGGTTAACCCATTCATTCTTTAGTAGGATGTTCTTTGACATCCATGTGTTTGTGGTCTTTCCAAATTTTTTCTTGTGGTTGACTTCAAGTTTCATAGTGGTGTAGTCTGAAAATATGCATGGTATCATCTCATCTTTTTGTACTTGCTGAGGGCTGATTTTGACCCAGTGTGTGATCTATTCTGGAGAATGTTCTATGCGCACTGGAAAAGAATGTGTATTCTGTTGCTTAAGGATGAAATGTTCTGAATCTATCTGTTAAGTCCATCTGGTCCAGTGTGTCATTCAAAGCCATTATTTCCTTGTTGATTTCCTGCTTAGGTGATCTGTCCATTGCCCTGAGTGGGGTGTTAAAGTCCCCTACTATTATGGTATTATTGTCAATGAGTTTCTTTATGTTTGTTATTAATTATTTTATATATTTGTGTGCTCCAAGTTGGGGGCATAAATATTTACAATTGTTAGATCTTCTTGATTGATGGACCCTTTAATTATGATATAATTCCCTTCTTCATCTCTTGTTACAGTCTTTGTTTTAAATTCTAGTTTGATATAAACATGGCTATTTTGGGTTTCTTTTGAGGTCCATTAGCATGATATATGGTTCTCTATGCCGTCACTTTCTATCTGCAAGTGTCTTTAGGTCCAAAATGAATCTCTTGTAGGCAGTATATAGATGGTTTTTTGTTTTTTTGTTTTTTTGTTTTTAACCATTCAGATACCCTATGTCTTTTGTTGGAATATTTAGTCTATTTACATTCAGAGTGATTATTGAAAGATATGAATTTAGTACCATTGTGTAACCTGCGAAGTTGGTGTTTCTGGTGATGTTCTCTGTTCCTTTATAGTCTTAGTTGCTTTTAGGTTTTTTCCCCCACTGAAGGAGTCCCCCTTAATATTTCTTGCATGGCTGGTTTAGTAGTTTAGTCACGAACTCCTTTAGTTTTTATTTGGGAAACTTTATCTCTCCTTCTGTTCTGAATGACAGCGTTGCTAGATAAAGTATTCTTGGCTACATATTTTTCCCATTCAGCATGTTGAATATATCATGCCACTTTACTCTGGCCTGCCAAGTTTCTGTGGACAGATATGCTACAAACCCTGATCTGTCTTCACTTGTAGGTTAAGAATTTCTTTTCCATTGCTGCTTTCAGGATTTTCTTTGTCTGTGTATTTTGTGAATTTGATTATGATATGTATTGGTGATGGGCAGCTTTTGTTGAATTTAATGGGAGTTCTCTGTGCTTCTGGATTTCACTGTCTGTTTCCATCCCCAGATTAGGGAAGTTTTCAGCTATAATTTGCTCAAATAAACTTTCTGCTCTGTTTTCTTTCTTTTCTCCTTCTGGGATTCCTATGATAGAAATGTTATAACACTTTAAGTTGTTTCTGAGTTCCCTAAGTCTATGTTGGTGATCCAATACCTTTCTTTCCCTCTTTTTTTCAGCTTTGTTATTTTCCATAATTTTATCCTCTGTATCACTAATTTATTCCTCTGCTTTGTCTCCTCATTGTCATTGCATCCATTTGGTTTTGCATCTCAGTTGTAGCATTTTTTATTTCATCCTGACTAGTTTTTAGTTCTTTTATCTTTGCAGTAAGGGATTATCTAGTGTCTTCAATGCTTTTCTCAAGCCCATCTAGTATCCTTATGATTATTGTTTTAAATTCTAATTCAGACATCTTATTTGTATCTGTATTAATTAAATCCCTGGCTGTGAATTCTTCTTGTTCTTTCTTTTAGGGTGAATTCCTCCATCTTGTCATTATTTTTGGCTCATTGTTTTTTTGTGTGTGTGTGTTTGATTGTTAGGAAAGCCTTTATTCCTGCTCCAGAAAGTAATGGCTACATTAAGAAGAAGTCCAAAAAACCAAACCAAAGCAAACCAAAACAAAACCCCCAAAATAAATAAATAAATAAATAAATAAATAAATAAATAAAAAATAAAAAGAAGAAAGGAAACTAGATCTTAGGTGTATTTGGTCTGCTTGTTAAAAGAAGCTAGATCCAAATATATATATTTATAATAAAAAGAAGCTAGTCCTATTTCCCCAGAGCTGAAGCTTTGTAGCACTCTATGATCAGTAGACTTGGTGCATATGAGTGGTTTGTGATGGTCTTCTGGGGGAGGAGCCTGTTGTTCTGATTTTCAGGCAGACTTACCCTACTAGAGAGGCACCTGCAGGCGCAGGGTGGTAAGGCTTGGTGTAAGTGGTTCCAGCATCTGTTTTGCTCACTGAGGTCAGTCTGCACTGATGGGTGGGGGCAAAAATAGCCTCTCCCAGCTCTCCTGTCCCTGGGGTAGGGAACTCCTTTCTGCTACTCTTCAGGAAACTCTCACAGAAGAACAAACAATCATTTCTGTTTTGTCCCTGGCTTCTGGGAGATCCCGGCCTTCACCCTGCCTGCATCTGAGCTGTCCATTTGCCAGGCGGCATAAGCACTCTTGTGTTTTATCTCAGGCACAGGACTGGGTTTCAAAACTACAAATTTTAGAGATCTGTTGTCACAGCCCCTCAGGGATCTTTTGGAGGAGGGTCTTGCTGTGCTCTGGTGGGTGCCAGCTTGTCTGAGAAATTGGTTGCAGGATCACACAATGGTTCAGAGTTTATGATAAAGCACTGCTAAAAGCCAGCACGAAAGTTTGCTGCCCTCAGCTGGCATTCCTGTGTTAGGGAATGGAACAGCTCAAAGCACCCACTGTTAGGCTTTTGTCCTCAAGCCACCACTCCCAAACGCACTCCAAGCTGAGGAACTGCTTCTCCCTGTGGGATTGTCAGACCAGGCTCTCCCCTCCTGGGTCTTGGCCTTCCTTCCCCACAGGAGTACCACTAAGCCCATCAGGCACAACCCTGGCAATGGTGTGGACTTCGGAACTTCAGACTCTGTGCTCCACTCTTTATAAAAACTTGTGGTATTCAGCCTCTCTCCCTTACCAGTCAATGGTTTTAGGGAAACAGTTTTTCTTGTGCAATTCCCATGCACACTTTCGCTCTCTCTCTCTCTCTTTCTTTCTCTCTTACTCCTCTCTCTATGATCAGGGCTCCATCCCCTTTGCAGCACCCATAGCTGTTGTCTCCCTCAAATTAACTCTCTGCAGCTCCTTCCTTCCACGATGTGGTTTTTTTCAGTCTGTAGTTGTGCAGTTTTACTCTCTCAGTCTTCAGATCAATTTCTTGGGTATTCAAAATGATTTGATATTTATCTAGCTGTTTTTGAGGGATGAGGCAAGCCTAGGATCCCCTTCCACCTCTGCCATCTTAACTCTCCCCCCAGTATTTACTTATCTTACAGCTGAAAATTTGCATCTTTTGACCACCTTCATCAAGTTCCTCATCCCCTACCCCCTGCCTTGGATAACCACAAATCTGATCTCTTTTTCTGAGTTTTTCTTTTTTATTTTCTTTTTTTTAAAGATTCATCATATAACTGACATCATACAGTATTTGTCTTTCTCTGACTTATTTCACTTGGCATAATGCCTTCAGGGTCCATCCATGTTGTCTCAAATGTCAGGATTTACTTTTTTTATGGCTCAATAGTATTCCACTCTATATATGTACTTGATTTTCTTTATCCATTCATCTGCTGATGGACACTTAGGTTGTTTCTATTTCTTGACTATTGTAAACAATGCTGCTTTGAACATCAGGATGCAGATATCTCAACATAGTGATTTTGTTTCCTTTGGATATATATCCAGAAGTAGAATTGCTAGATCATATGGTAGATCTATTTTTAATTTTTTTAGGAACCTTCATAATGTTTTCCATAGTGGCTATACCATTTATAATCCTACCATAAGTGTACAAATGCTCTCTTTTTTCCATGTCCACTACAGCATTCGTTATCTCTCTCTCTTTCTCTTTTTTAGATGATAGCCATTCTAACAGTTGTGAGGTGATACCTCATTGTGGTTTTGATTTGCATTTCCCTGATAATTATTGATCTTGAGCATATTTTCATGGGTCTGTGGGCCATTTATATATTTTCTTTGGAAAAATGTCTGGTCAGGTCATTTGCACATTTTTAAATTGGATTATTTGTGGTTTTTTCCTATTAAGTTGTATGTTTTTTTCATGTATTTTGGATATTAACACCTTATCAGATTTGCAAATATTTTCTCCTCTTCAATAAGTTGACTTTGCATTTTGTTGATCATTTGCTTTGCTGTGCAGAAGCTTTTAAGTTTGATGTACTCCTACTTGTTTATTTTTGATTGTGTTGCTCTGCTTTAAGTGTCATATCCAAAATATAATGGCCAGGACCCATGTCAAGGGGATTTTTTCCTACATTTCCTTCTAGGAGTTTCATGTCTTACACTTAAGTCTTTAATCCGTTTTGAGTTAATTTTTGTGATTGGTGTAACATAAGGCTATAGTTTCAATCTTTTACATGGAAATATCCAATTTTCCCAGTACCATCTATTGATAAGACTATCTTTTTTCCAATGAGTATTCTTTGCTCTCTTGTCAAATATTAGTACATGCTTGGATTTATTTTGGGGCTCTTGATTCTGTTCCATTGGTCTGTTTGTTCTTATGCCAGTACATACTGTTTTGATTACTGTAGCTTTATAATATAGCTTGAAATTAGGAAATCGATACCTCCTGCTTTGTTTTTTCTTAGGGTTGTTTTGGGGTCATTTGTGGTTCCATATTTATTTTAGGATTTTTTTTTCTACTTCTGTAAAAAATGCCACTGGATTCTTGATATGGTGATTGCATTGAATCTGTAGATGGCTTTGGGTAGTATGGACATTTTAACAATATTAATTCTTCCAATTCACAAACATGGGATTTGTATTTATTTGTGTCTCTTTTGATTTCTTTCATCTGTATATTATAGTTTTCAGTATAGAGATCTTTTACCTCTTTAGTTAAATTTATTCTTAAGTCTTTATTGTTTTTGATGCTACTGTAAATGGGATCATTTTCTTTCTTTCTTTCTCAGATAATTCATTGTTGGTATATAGAAACACTACTTTTTGTATGTTAATTTTGCATCCTGTTTATGTTAACACTTTACCTAGGAAAAAACTCTCAAGTGAATATTGACCTAAAAATAAAAGACCCTGCAGCTTAGTAAAGCTTATGAATCCTGAAAGCTATGAAAGCAGAGAAGAAACAATAGTTTTTAAGACTCTAATATGTATAAAGAGCTTTACATACCTAATCTCATTTAATCCTTTCTACAGCCTTATAGGTGTTACTATTCCCATGTTATCAGCAAGGGAATTCAGGTTCAGAGGGGTTATGTATATTGTAAAAACATAACACAGCTACTAAATGACTGAAGCAAGGCTCAGACACAAAACTTTCTGTCTTAAATAGGCTCTTAACTCTTCCCAGCAACCTGTGTCATACTGAAGGATCATTCTCCCACTTGTCACAAAAACTAATTCATATCCTCTCTCTTTATAACTCTCACTGAAGATCTTGCCTCATATTTCTGTGACCCACTTGTGGCAAGCATTCTCTCAGTCATTCTCTTTTTTGGACCTCAGCACCTGTCACTCTCTCCCTCCAGTCCAGGTAACTCACATCTGGGAGTAACCCACTAGGGTGAGACAATGCTAGTCACTCTAATTTCTTCCTCTCTGTCCTGTTCCTCCAGAAAAAAAAAAAAAAAATGCACTGGGAAGATCTCAAAAAAGCTACATCATGTTGGAGGAACAGAAATCTTTTTCTCCAACTTAGTGAAGGGCCTTGCACCCTTAGACTTTCTGTCTCAAATAGATGTTCTCTGTCTCCAAGTCTCTCTCTCTCCTCAATTCCCTCATTTCTGTATTTTCTAGAGCCCTCTCTCTCAAATCCTACTCATATCAAAATATTCTGCTCTGGAAGCCTTCACTTCTGATCCTAAGAGGAGACCATGGCACCTCCTTTTCCTTCCCCTTTGTCTTCTAAGACAAGAATGTTCAGGCTTTGGTTGGATGCTAATGAACTTCCTAGTCTGCTCAGTGGTACTGACTCAGGTGATGGAGGGTGTCCCTTGAGTGCAGATCAGTGTGGATACTCCAGTTCCAGGTTAGTCTTCCCACTAGCCACAGTGGCTGATTTTCTCATTGTTTACTTAAGAAACAAGGGAAACTTACCAAGGCAAGCTTTTAAGTAACTCAGGGAAAATGCAGTCTAATTCATATGAATAGAGATATTTCTCCTGTTAGCATGGCTTTCACTTTGATCCCTTCAAGCCACAGACTTTGTCAAAACTGTGTTCTGGACCTGATTAACATTATAAGGGCCACCACAGTAAAAGCTCTTTCCTTTGCTGGCCAAAAATGTGGTTCCTATTTTGATTAGATTTCATAAAAAATTATTTCAGCTCTTTCTACCTTTGCCATCCACCACACACACCCCCGGAGATTTCTGTTTACATGATGGGAAGGTCCATACCTTCCTACTAGTGTGCCTGCAAATATTCTTTCTTCTCTTTATACTCCTCTTTTCTTGCTAAAATGAAGGAATTTCTCTCCTATCAAAAAGCAAATCTTCTACCGATATTCTGAGTTCTATCTCTTCATGCCATCTTGGAGTCCTTGCTTCATAATTTATTACCTCTCTCTCTCTTGCATTTTGATTTCTTTTTCTCTATTGGACCAGTCTCACCAATATTCAAATATTATCTAGTGCTCTCACGTTATAAACATGCTTCTTTGACCCTACATCTCTCTACACTTACTGGCCTATTTTTCTTTGTCCTTTTTTTTGGTAAAAACATCCCTAGTATCATTATCTCTTAGGTCCCTATATATTTCTTTTAAGCACTTATCATAATCTATCACTATATATTATTTGTTTACTGTCTTATTCTTTATACTAGGTTGTAAACTGCATATGGGAAATGGTTAGTTCTGTTCCATTTCCAAGATACCTGGCAGAGTACTAGACCCATAGTAGGTTTTCAATAAATACTTGTTATGCGAACAGAAGGCCCTAAATCCAGTGTTCTTCTCATGGAAAAGTGATAGGGATGGGGAAATTGTGATGTATGCCATTTGTTGACTCTTGGTCATCATATGTTTCATTACTTTTACTTTTTAAAAAAATTAATAAGCTTTATTTTTTAGAGCAGTTTTAGCTTCAAAGCAAAACTGAGCAGAAAGTAGAGCGAGTTCTATGAGTTCACATACCCTTTCTTCACACATGTACAAGCTTCCCTCACCATCAGCATCCTGCATCAATGCACCAGTGTGGTAAATTTGTTATAATTGATGGACTAACAGTAACACATCATTATCAGTCAAAATCCATAGTTAACCTTAGGGTTCACTCTTTGTGCTATACATCCTATGAGTTTTGACAATGCATGATGACATGTATTATATACATTATAATACATTACAGGATAGCCTCATTTCCCTAAATATCCTTTATGTGCCATCTATTTTTCTCTTCCTCCCCACCAAGCCCTTGTCAACCACTGATCTTTTTACCGTCTTCATAGTTTTGCCTTTTCTAGTATGTCATATACCTGGAAATATACAGCATGTAGCCTCTTCAGACTGGTTTCTTTCACTTTGCAGTATGCATTCATGATTCCTCCATGTCTTTTTGTGGATTGATAGCTCATTTATTTTTAGTGCTGAATAATATTCCATTGTATGAGTGTATGACAGTTATCTATTCACCTAAGACATCTTGGCTGCTCCCAGATTTTGGCAATTATGAATAAGGCTGCTATAAACATTCATGTGCAGGTTTTTGTGTGGGCATGTTTTCAACTCATTTGGATATCAAGGAGTGCAATTGCTGGATTGTATGGGAAGAGTATGTTTAATTTTGTAAGAAGCTATCTTTCAAAGTGGCTGTACCATTTTGCATTCCCGCTAGCTGTGAATGAGCATTCCTGTTGTCATATCCTTGCCAGCATTTGGTGGTGTTGGTGTTTTGGACTTTGGCCATTCTAATAGATGTATAGTGGTATCTTATTTATTTTGCAATTCCCCAATGACATGTGACATTGAATATCTTTTCATATGCTTATTTGATATCTGTATATCTTCTTTGGTGAGATGTCTGTTCAGATCTTTTGCCCATATTTTAATCAGGTTGCTTTTTTCTTTTATTAAGTTTTAAAAGTTCTTTGTGTATTTTGGATAATACTTCTTTATCAGAGATGTCTTTTGCAAATATTTTCTCTTGATCTGTGGCTTTTCTTCTTTCTCTTGATCCTTTTACTTTTTATCTTCTTTTTGAAACTTTGACACCTACTCTTCTTCTGTCCTGGAGAAAAAAATTTTTGAGTATTTCACACCAGGATGTAAGTGCCTTAATTTCATTTATTTCTCAAAAGAGAACTGCAGGGAAATGGCGGGGCTTACCAAAAGGAAATAAACCTCTGATGATAGAATTTAAGGCCTCATGATACTGAAGTATTGTTTGAAAGATTTTTTCCCCCACAGTCATTTTCCTCAACTATTGGTGACTATAATGTATGGACACAGTGTGTTTAACTCACAGATTTCCAACTTGTTACCACTACTCAACATTTGAAATGCTTTAGAGACAAATAAAAATGAAATATGACTTCATACAGCTCGTGGTTTTCATCTTCAAATCCCAGGTTCTTAAGTATAACTATAGTTGAGAGAGAATTAAGTAACTCCACTTTTGAGACAATTGTATCTGTCAAATTTTTTGCTTGCAGTTGAAACTCAGATCAAATTAGCTTAGGCAAAAAGGAAGTATGTTGGTTCGTGTAAATGTAAAGGCCAAAGGAAGAGCTGGCTCCAAATGACGCTGTTCTATCACTCAGCTCTACTTCTTCTGTTTATTGATTTTATTTTCCGACAGGATTTCCCCAAATGGTTGGAAATATAAACTGCTAGTAACCACAAGCCTGTATCCTTACAGATCACAACCCAGAAGAGAGACCCCAAAGGTCTCTCTTACTGTAAATATAGTAGCATCACTGAAAAGTATGATTAGACTTCTTGAATAATATGCCCAATTGCTGTGGCCCAGGAGATGGAGAACTTTGTTTAATTAGGGGTCTTGTGCCCACCTCTGTGGTCTGGGATGTGTTAAGTTCAACTCTGCTTGAACTACAAGGAATGAGTTCCCCCAGGTGAGAGGGGTTTTGTTACTAGAAAAAGGTGTGAGAATCTTCAGACAGCAAAACAACAGATGTTCTCTTTGTACATTCCTTATCCTGACTGTAAGTTATTCATTTCTTATCTCTGTAGTGCTTATCAAAAGGGGTCCTTGCTGTCAGCAACAGAACACTTTGGATGACTCACTGGTCTGATGCCATAAGGTATTCTTGTCACTGAAACTAAAGATATATTCAGTTATATACCTAGGAGATTAGAAGACTCAACAAAGAATGATGAAATTATTAGTTTATATTTTAAATGGCTATTGTTAGGCATATAATATAACTTTATTTGCTCTATTTTATAATTTGTATTTAACAGTACAACAGGGAGATAAGACATGTTCATTATTTTTAGTATGGTTGTGATAATTCTTGTGTAGTTAGTTATGTCTGCCTCATAGTAACCAGGCAACAGGAATTGCCACAGAAATGAACTGTGAAGACTAAATTTTAATTAAATTAAAAAAAAATTACTTTCCCATAATTAACATTTTCTAACTCATCCAAATTATTTTTTATCTAAATCCTCAAACATGTACTAAACTTCAAGATAAAATGATGGAATATATTTTAGTTCTTGTTTTATTTAGCTGTTATTTAGAAAATTTCAGAAAAACTTGTTTTAACTATCATCTTTTTGCACTGTTTTTCTGAAAAAAATTGGGAAAATAATTTCTTGTAATACTGATTCAGTGTAGCACTGTGAATTTGGGGGCCACAAATTCTGGGTTTGGATACTATTTTGCCAATTGCTAGTTTTGTGCCTTAGTAAGATTACTTAAACTCTGTGATCTGCAGCTTCATTTAAAATGGAACTAGTAAGGGTACTGACCTTAGTAAGACCATTGGGAGAATTCAGTAATATAATGCATGCAAACCACCTGCCATATGCCGTAGGACTCAGTGAGTGTTTGGTCAGTGCTAGTTCTTATTAGCTGTATTAACACCTATCTGTAAAGAGATGCAGAAAGTTTCTGATTTCAGTAGTTACTAGTGTTAACTCCCTGCTTAAAGGGATCGCTGCCTGGGGCCTGGAGCTGTCCTTTAGGATAGCTGATTCCACAGTGAGGGTGAATATTTGACACTCAACTCTTCTATAGGAACACAAAGTGTGGAATGATGGATAATATTAATTAATATTAATTAGATGCTCCAAAAGCCATTGGTGGATATAATTCAGAATCATTCCATACTTTGAGGTATATGTTAGACTTAAGTAAATATATGTTTTAGAATACAATTATGTGGGCCGCCTGGGTGGTGCAGTCAGTTAAGCATCTGACTCTTGGTTTTGGCTCAGGTCGTGATCTCAGGGTTGTGAGATTGAGCCCCAAATTGGGCTCAACAGTCAATGTGGAGTTGGCTTAAAAGACTCTCCCTTGCCCTCTGCCCCTCCCCCCGGCTCTCTCTCTCTCTCAAATAAAAATAAACACATCTTTTAAAAAAACAGAATACAATTATGTGAAACCTTTATATGTTGCCACAGAACCCATTTTGGGTTCTTTTGTTCTTTTTTCTTTTATTATGTTATGTTAATCACCATACATTACATTATTAGTTTTTGATGTAGTGTTCCATGATTCATTGTTTTTTCAATAGTTCAATAGTATCATTTTTTCCCAATAGTTTTAATTTATTCTATTTTTCTTCGTTTATGTGTGAATTAATTTATATTTTATACCAACTGGTTATGAAAAGAATACACCAATTTTTGTTTTAATTTATAACTTTGATAGCTCAGAGGAAAGAATCTGCCTACTAATTTGTTGGTGCACACACAATACAACATGAACAGAAATACAAATTTGGAAATTTTTGTGATCCATATAGGGGTTTGTTGACATTTAACTTTGTATTTCATTCAACTAAGCAGGTTGGTGGTGTAAACAAGATTGCAACATGTATACTTATTTTGCACAGAGTATATGTTTTCAAATATTTCAGAGCATTTATATTTTATGCCTTCTGTGCGCAATAAGTTAGGCAACACCTTTTAATACCAAGAACTAAAAAGCAAGACAGTTGATGTTGAATAATGTAATGGACAATGAATGACCTCAATAATATTTTTCCATTGAATTTGAAGGCAAGTTATACATCTATATATTTTAATTATTCTTGATAAAAGCAAAAATCTTAATATTAATGGAAAATTTTAAGAGACAAGTGATAATGAGACTCTGAGGGACCAAATTCCTATTTTTAAGAAGATGATCTTCCAGAGGTTTAACTTAATTCTAAGCTTTTTTTTTTTTTTTAAGACTTTTCATTTATTTATTTGAGAGAGAGATTGAGAGAGAACAAGCACAGGGGCAGGGGCAGAGGGAGATGGAGAAGCAGGCTCCCCACTAAGCAGGGAGCTGGATGCGGGGCTTTCGATCCCAGGACCCTGAGGTCAGGACCTGATCCGAAGGCAGATGCTTAATGGACTGAGCAACCCAGGTGCTTCTTTTAAGCAATCTATCCACCATATCATTTCTTTCATCTGGGATTTATTTTCTAATTGAGTTTTGTTGGAAACAAACTGAGTTTATAATCTAAGAAGCTCAATAACACTGACATTTTATGTTTTGAATTTCTTTCAAATTTGATTGTATTATAAATTTACTCTCCTGATTTTTATCTGGTTTAGACCAGTCTTATGCATGGTTAGTCTGAATTTGTGAAGGTTGATGATACAGCTTAAATTTTTTCAGGTAGTTTTTTGGAAAGTAATTATTTTCTGTTTGAAAATATGAACTGTGATATCAAGACATGAAATCTGACATTTACCAGTAACCGCTTCTGACATGGTTTTCATCATTGATTTTCTTTCCTCTCTTCTACTTGCTCTAGTTGTGCTTTCTTCATTACAGATGCACAGAAGATAAATATTCTGTTTATCTTTTATGACACATTGTGAACAATGGCGCTGCCAAGAGTGAACTTAGAATATAGTCAGAAGTGTGTTTCAGATGACAACCAATTCCTGATGTGAAACTAGAAATCCTACCTCAAATAAAGCAAGGGTTAAGATTCCAATTTAAGGTTTTAGAGAGCAATTCTCTCTTTTTTCCCCTGGATAAATCTTATTTATTTATTTACTTGCTTGCTTACTTATTATTTATGTTTATTGATATATAATTGGCATATAACATTGTATAAATTTAGGGTGTATAACATGTTGATTTGATACATTTATGTATTGTAATATCATTACCACTGTAGTGTTAGCTAATGCCTCTATCACCTCACATAATTATCATTTCTTTTTTGTGGTGGAAACAATTAAGATCATAGCAACTTTGAAGTTTATAATACAGTATTGTTGTCTATAATCACTATGCTATACATTAGATCTCCAGGACTTATTTATCCATTGCAGGTTTGTACCCTTAAACAACATCTCCTCAGTTCTCTCACACCCCAGCCTTTGGTATGTGATATATCTTCAATGGAATATTATTCAGCCATAAGAAAGAAGGAAATCCTGCCATTTATGGATATGGACTTAAAGAGCATTATGCTAACTAAGTGAGATAAGTCAGACAGAGAAAGACAAATATTGTACGATATTACTTATATGTGGAAACTAAAAAAGCCAAACTCATAAAAACAAAGACTAGATCATGGAACACCACCTCAAAAACTAATGATGTAATGTATGGTGATTAACATAACATAATAAAATTAAATTAAAAACAAACAAACAAACAAACAAAAAACCCAGAGACTAGAATGGTAGCAGGTCTCTTCTAGCCATTCTCCTCTGTAAAAGGTCTCTTGACATTACAGAATGCTGACAAGGAAGGGCTGTGGACTTGACCTGGTTGGCATTTCTGTGCACCAGGATTCTTTAGGGATTAGAATTCTGGCCAAACCACAAACAGATAAACAAACACTATTCAACTGTCATGGGTATTGCCAGTTAAATTATTATAAAATTTGTTAATTTCTTTTCTTCGACCAAATACTCACAAATTTCACTTACTAGTGTGATGTAGTCATACTGTCATATTATTTGAAGAACTTCTGCAAGATTCCTAATGTTTTATTGTCCTTCTAGAACCATTTTGCTTTTTAAAAAACTTTTTAAATTATAAAGTTAACACATTTTCTTTGTAAAAAATTTGAATTGCCTCAAATTGTATGAAGTAAAAAGTAAGTGTTTTTCCTTTCCAGGTCCTCTATTTCTGCTGATCCTACTTTCTGAGTTTAGAGGGATAGTCTGCTTTCTATCATTTTAGCCTTGTCTATCAGTCTCTTAATTAAACATACACATTCAGGCTTAGGAACCTAGTCACATCTTTTTGCTGTTGTCCCTCCTCTTCCTATGTTAACAAATGATAATATATTATGAAAAGTTATTTCATGGTATATAAATTTGCCTCATTCCTTTTTAAGGATTGTGCAGATTTATATTGAATGTTTATACCATAAATTATTACTCAGTTATCACTTTCCTGTTGCTATCTCTTTCCAAGTTTTCCAATGCTGCATTATATTTGTGTGTGTGTGTGTGTGTGTGTGTGTGTGTGTGTGTGTGTTTGAACACTTGAGTAATCGGTAGGTCAAAGGGAATGTGATCTTAAGTTTAAATCTTAAGTTTGGATAGTTACTGCCAAAAAGGTTTTATAAATTTGGACTCTTTTTTAACATAATGGAGAGTTCCCATCCCATTTTTTCATGTTCTTGCTGATAATTGCATATTATCAATATTTTTCACTCTTGCCTATCTGATGAGATTAGAAATGGCACCTCCTTGTTCTGGTTTGAATCAGCTAATGATGAGTGAAGTTTAGCATCTTTTCACATGTTGATTGGCCATTTCAATTTCTTTTTCTCATTTCAGCTTTTTGCTAAGAGTGTCTTTTCAATTCCTACTGCAACTGGCCCTATCCTAGTTTAAGCCTGAAAAACCTTTTACTATAGTACTGCTTCCTTTCTCAAATTCTCCCAACTGTTCTTTTTTTTTTTTTTTTTTTTTTAAGATTTTATTTATTTATTTGAGAGAGAGAGAGAGAGAAAGAAGCAGCATGACAGGGGAGAGGGTCAGAGCGAGAAGCAGGCTCACCGATGAGCAGGGAGCCCGATGTGGGACTCAATCCCAGGACTCTGGGATCATGACCTGAGCCGAAAGCAGTCACTTAACCAACTGAGCCACCCAGGCACCCCCTCCCAACTGTTCTTAAGGTGAAGATCTTATGTCACTCTCTTCAAAACCTACCCATGGCTCCCTATTCAGCCAACTAAAGTGTACATGACTTAATATGAGACTCACATCCCTTCATGATCTGGTCCTGATCTAGCTCTCCAGGTTAATTTTCCACTACATCCTTTCTCTTCCTTCTATACCTCTGTCTCTTAGCAAACAGAAGAAATCACCTTTCCCTGACATGCTCTGCACCTGCCTGCCTTTCTGCCATTCTTCAAGCTATTCCCTCAGTCTGAAATGCCCTTTTCTTCCTCTCTATATAAAGTCTACCTATCCCACCAAATCTGACTCAAAGGGTCAGGTTCTTTAGGGCATTTTCCCTGACCTACTACTTCCTTGTAATTAATTTGTCTTTCCCTTATGGAATTAATTTGTCTTTCCTTATGTCTCCTTTGGTTTCTGATATTATAGAACTATAGTTCCACATCTTTTCTCTATTAGAGTTTTTAAATTTAGTGAAAGGATGACCTTGGGTAGTTTTTGTTTATAGCCTATCCCCCAGTGCTCTTAGCAAGGTGTAGTGCTCAAAATTATTTCAAAGTGGACATATGTGAAATCACTCTTATATACTACTAGCTAGCTACTTTGACTACCTGACAACCAGAGGATACTGGGAATATTTTTGACTGTTTATGCCATGTGGCAAAGGAAAACATTGTGTGGGTGTGGGGATAGTAGAAGATATATATAAATGTGACACCCATATGTCTAAGTACTAAATGATTGCTCCTGTGTGAAATTTCTAAGACAGTTTTAAGACTATAGTTACTGTAGAATTTTATTTCTGCCAAAGTTTTGAAAGAAGATAGAGTTTGTTTCAAGCAGCTGCGTATGTTTTCAATGGAGGAGGGTATGTGTATATATAGTTTTAAAAGACGAATTGTGTGTTTCTATAAGGATACATTTCATAGATTAATGCAAAACTGGCAGTGTATTTTTTAGTACTGATGGACATTTTCAATGAGAGGCATTCAGTTCGCTGTATTTTAAAGTTCTTGAAAGAATTAATTTTCTTCAGGCTTGCTTTCTTAGTGAATCTCTATTAGTTTTTGTTAGCAAAAATTCATTTCCTATGCAATGTCTCTCTTAGTTATATTTGCATTAGGCAATTAACTGTTTGAATTTTGTTATTCTCACTATTTAGAAAGATACACATATTCTTGGGGGAAATTAAGATGATTTCCATTAAAATTGGAAACACTTCTGCATACAGAAAATGGTTATGTTCTGAGAGTATAAGTTTAAAATTTTTATACAAACTCTTAAATCCCTATAGAAGTTGAGTAATATATGCATTGAGGTGTATATGTAGGGGAGTATCTGCTACATTTCTGGAAAGACTGCTATATAAGGGCCATGTTATCATAGCACATCTCATAAGTACATGTTTTTCTAGAAACACGTTGAACACTTTAATTGTATTATAGTGGAAAGAGCACAGGTCTTGGACTTGGGAAGAGGAGGACTACTCTCCAACACTGGACTGTCTAGATAGTCCTTTATAATTTTATCTCGTTTTCCACTAAATCCTTGTAAATACAGTATATGGTATTATCAACATTTTAAATATAGTGCTGTTATTATTAAAATATAAACTTCTTGTATAGATTTGTTTTTTTCCCCTTAAGATATTTCTTTTAAAAAAAGCAACCTCCATCTTTCAACATTTTGCTAACCATTGCCTAACAAAGTTAAAAAAAGAAGATACTCATTAATTACTTATCCATAGTTCAGCCCCTTTGACTTCTGATTCCTCTCCTTTCCTTTCTCTTTTGCTCAAAAAATTTATATATGAATACACTAATTTTTGGCACTAAAGTTCTACTAAGTTGGTTTTTCTACTAATGGACTGATGCTATCCAAGGGAATCTGAAATATTCTGTTATTCAGTCAATCTGTTAGAATGTTCCAGAGAAACAGTTGCTTCAGCCCTTTTCTTTCTCCTAGAGTCTGGGCAACTAACTCAATTGTGTAGCCAAACTGAAAAGAGATCATCTTAGACCTCTTTGAACTGCGGGATACCAGTCAAGGAAGATCACACTCATGCTCACCTTCCCATCACTTCCTTCTGTTTAGTGTCTTGGGCCATGATCAACACAGAGTCCAGGAACTACTCATTCTGAGGACAAGCCAGCCCTGGAAAAATCCTCTGTGAGCATGTGCCTGTGCATGTCTTTGTGTGTGTAGACAGATGCCTTGGGAGAACGAAGCTCTTGAATTGTGGAAGCTAGAAAAG
Source organism: Phoca vitulina (assembly GCF_004348235.1). Classification (NCBI taxonomy): domain Eukaryota; kingdom Metazoa; phylum Chordata; class Mammalia; order Carnivora; family Phocidae; genus Phoca; species Phoca vitulina. Next base: position 76,078,612 of record NW_022589704.1, on the reverse strand, counting down.
TGTCATTTTGGAGGGTTGTAAACAGCTTCTCTCACCTGGGATAAAAATCGTGCTTTGCATCTATGGAAAACTCCCTTTTTATGAATTTGATCTATTTTCTACTCGTAAATATTAGATAATTTCTCAAATATGGCTAGAGAAGTGTTCCAAATGCTGATGCTTGAATCTGAGATGTTAACTAATCTATTTAGTGATATAATTCAGATTATCATTAGCAGAATTGGGGTGCTCTAGAATTAGGTAATTTGTTTTCCCAACATCTGGATTTAGGCTGTCCTATGGCTAAAATTATTGTTTGTCCTCAGGAAATCTTATTGTAGGAGATCCTGAGGCTATACCAATCCTGGAGGGAAGACTGTGCAGTGAGCTGAGGCTGTATTAGTGTGATTTCATTTAGAATAATACTTAGGTCTGAATAGTCTGTGCTTTGAGAAAGGGCTATAATATATCATAATGGCTCCTCTGGACCTTGGAATTCAGACCACAACTTGTGAATAGAGGCAGGACTTTTTTCCAAATACTTGGACATCTCCACTAAGCAGGCCTAATTGGGGTGGTGGGGAGACTTTCTTTTTTCAGGGATAAAGGGAGAGTTAAGGTCCTGGGCTCAGGATGTGGAGAAGGGTGGGGATTCTCAATTGTAGGGGCCATTCTGAACCCCCACCTCTAATACGAAGGAGCCTGAAATAGACTGTGGTTATTCATTCCAAAAATATGTACCAGGCACTGTGCTAGGTGTGAATGAAATGTTGATGAAGAAGGAGAAGAAGTAGAAGATGGAGGGGGAGGGGAAAGAGAAGGGGGAGAAGGAGAAAGAGAGAATAGTCACAGCTTCTCTTTATTAATCAAGTCATATGATTAAAATGTAGATTTTCAACTGTGATCAAGTGCTATAACAGAAAGCTACATGATGCTATGTGAATGTGTAAAATGGATAATTTACCAAGTCTGGTAGCCTTAAGGCCCCTTCTCTGAGAAAATGACAAACTGAGAACAAAAACGTGAGAAAGAATTAACTAGATGAAACAGTAAGGCAAGAACTTTGTAGGAAGAGAATTAAATAGTAAGTGCAAAAAGCCTGCGGCAGGAGGGAGCATGAAGAATATGAAGGACTGAGAGAAGATTCAATGTGGCTGGAGTGGAAAGAGAGGCTGTGATATGTTGAGGCTGCAGAGGCACATAGAAGATCTACTGGGCAAGACTATAGGAGTTTGTAGGGCTCTTAATGCATTTTATCTTTACCCTTAGAGTATGGCAAACCATAGTTTTAAAAAGGAGAAGAGAGGCAGGGAGGATCAGGTTTGAGTCTTGAGAAGATTACTCTTTCAAATTTCTATAGATTTTTCACTTGGAGCTAATTGTATTGGAAGAGAGAAGACTTGCTAGTCAGTTAAATTGGGGCATAGACCCACCGTTAGCACTCTGGACCAGCAGTGGATGTTGGAGGAGGTAAGGTTTCTTTGAGAGTCCTAGACATTCCTGAATGGGGAACCCGACAGAAGCATGGATTTCTGAAGAATGGAGGCTCACATATGTTGTCAACTGGCTGTTAAAGAAAGTATGGCTTTGTCACAGGCAGGTCAGAGCTGGGAAGGTATTGTTATATATTTATATAATGTAGTTGAGATCACACTGGATGACTTAATGAAATATTAAGTAAGTCAATTCCTTTCATATATTAATATAGAGAACTTTTCCATTTTATTAAATGTTTCTCTACAATGTTTTTAAGTTGCTTTATGTTATACCTTTGCATGGATTTACTATAATTTCTTTAATCATGACTTAGTACATATTTATTATTTCTAAGTTTTTATCATTATAAGCAATGTTGTAATGTATATCAATATAGTTATGTCATTGCATATATGCAAGATATGCCCTTGAAGTCAATTATTGTATGGCTGAGTATTCCTGAGAATATGTGTATTTTAACAGCTTTTCTATATAATAGCAAATGTTTACCTTCTTTTTCTTACGAATTTGATCTCTCATCTGCAGTGTAAGAGGCCATGCCAACAGTGAATGGTAGTATTCTTTTCATTTTTGCCATCTGATGAATAAAATTTGGATTTCATTTTAATTAGCATATCTTGAAATAAAAAATTAAAGCTGGAAGAAACCCTAGGGAGTATCTAATTTAACCAACTTATTTTACAAAGTTCACACAGGCTCTATCTTTCTTGTACCCAAGATCTCATAGCTAATGAGCTGCAGAACAGGGATTGCAATCCAGCTCTCCTGGATCTCAGCCCAGGGCTCGTTCCACTAAAACAAGCTTAGCAGGGGTTCCAGCTGTGGTTCTCTTTCTGGAGCCACTGGAGCACAAGACTGTGGGATGAGAGTGGGTTTGTGTCCCATGAAAGACCATTAGTTGCTGATTGAAGCCTGCAGGGGCAATTAGTAGACCCAGGTTCCTGGAGATGCTTCATCCCAGGGGGAGGTGGTGAGGATGCCATAGCCTACAGGAGGAGCTGGCTGTCCTAGTACCAGAAGCTCCGCAGGAGAGGACATGGAGCTAAGGAAAATGTATTTGGATGCCAATTGCACTTACCACCAACCCAGCATGAATCTCACTGGGGTCAGCCTTTCTCATCAATGGGCCTTAAAATGGGGATGGAAGGTGTTTAACCATCTTTTGGATAGAAAGAGTAACATGGCTTATTAGGATATTGGACAGACAGGAGTCCTACAAAGTAGGGGAAGAAGCTTGAATCATAGCCAAAGACTCTAAATTATAGTCTAACTTCCAGTTTTAGTTTGTGAGGAATGCTTCTGGGAGAGAGAATGTTATGTATGTCTTCAGCTGCCTCTTGTCCTTGCACACTGTCAGCAAGATCACCTTCTTAAAGTCCTGTTCATATCCCGTACCCCATTTGCCTTATACCAAATCTAAACCAATTTCTTTTTCTATACGATATAATGTTTCATTATGCCCAACACATGATGGTAATACAAGGGTGGAGAATCGTTTCATAGAGTAGAGTGGAGAAAAATAAAGATGGAAACCAGGCAAAAAGAATCAGAACAGATAGCAGTGAATTGGATAAATCATGAGAACTTCTCATCTGTCTGCAAAACAAAGCCAGAAATAGGTTTGGCATCGAGGACTGTGGTCTGGCTCCAACCTTCCTTTCCAGACTCATTAACCCACTCCTTGTTTCACAGACCCTTTGCTCTGACTAGATCATCAGTTGCCTTGGAATACCTGGCTATTCCTGCCTCTGGGACTTGGCCATTTTCCCTCAGTGGAACACTACTTCTTCACCATCTACTTGAAAGCAGATGTCAATCCTATTAACTACTGCCTACACTTATCTCAAATTCCTCTCAAACCACTCATTTAATATTTATTATAGGGGCGCCTGGGTGGCTCAGTTGGTTAAGCGACTGCCTTCGGCTCAGGTCGTGATCCTGGAGTCACGGGATCGAGTCCCACATCGGGCTCCCTGCTCAGCGCGGAGTCTGCTTCTCCCTCTGACCCTCCTCCCTCTCATGCTCTCTGTCTCTCATTCTCTCTCTCTCGCAAATAAATAAAATCTTAAAAAAAAAAAAAAATTCACATATTTAAAAAAAAATATTTATTATATATTGAATTTCTGATAGTGATCTTTTAATGAACACATATTTTGTCTGTAACTATACTATCAGTTACTTTGGTCAAGGAACGAGCTGCTACGGCTGTGGTGGCTTTTGGTATCTGGCTAGGCTGAACTCCATATCCCAGAATCCCCTTTCCTGAATGTTTCCACTTAGAGTGAGCCCAAGGGAGGCACCTGTGTGAGACCCGGGGGGTGGCAGCGAGGCAGCAGCCATTTTGTAGTGCATGCAGGCTGTTGCTGATCTGCTGCCTCGCCCTGCTGCCGTGAAGTGCTCCCTGGGCCTGTAACTGCTCACTGTCTCCTGACCTTCCCTCAGGTGTGTGCATGTGTGTTTAAATCCATGATGAAGGGACTCAGCTTTTGCTGGACCCCATACCACTAAGGTCAGAAGCAAGAGAACTGACATAGATTTAGGCTCATCATATGCTTGTGAATTCCAGCTTTACCTTGCTCTCTCCAACCTTACATCCATCTTCCCTTCTTGACTGCCTGTGTGTGAACTTCAAACTCCAGCATCAGATGCGTAGATAACAGCCTTACAGAGACTGTTCAACCAGCCTCCACAATTGTGTGAGGTCAAATCACTGTGACACGTCCCTTTTAGGAGAAGGCTGAGGCACATGATTGGCTTCACACACACACAGCATATAAAGCAGATATTTATGTGTGTGCACATAGAGCTTCACAAAGTCAATTTTCTTTTCTTTACAATGTAATATTTCGGTGCAATAAGTAGATAATAATAGGGTGATTTAGAAATCATTACAGAGGAGAAGAGAAAGAAATTATGATAGAAATCAGGATAAAAGAATCAGAACCAAAGACAGTAAACAAATATATCATGATTACCAAAAAGAACAAAATGAAAGAAATCATAATAAGCAACAACTGGGTGGGAATATAAACAGAAATAGAACAGGAAGGCAAGGGGAAGCCACATAAAGGAAAATTCACAATTGACTAGGACAGAGGCTCGCAAACCTTCTCAGCTCCTTTAGTGTCCTGGTAAGTTTTGCATAGTACCTCTGGGCCAAAGGAAATACTTAACAGTTTTGCTTATTAAGTAATTAGGTCCAAACAACTTAAAGAGTATTTATGTCCTAATAACTTAGTGCCTGTTGGGTGCTGTACATCTTCTCAAAGTTTAAATCAAATTGGACACATCTAGGGGCGCCTGGGTGGCTCAGTTGGTTAAGCGACTGCCTTCGACTCAGGTCATGATCCTAGAATCCCAAGGATCAAGTCCCGCATTGGGCTCCCTGCTCAGCAGGGAGTCTGCTTCTCCCTGTGACCCTCCTCCCTCTCATGCTCTCTCTCTATCATTCTCTCTCTCTCAATAAATAAATAAAAATCTTTATTAAAAAAACAAATTGGACACTTCTACCCTAGTTTCTGTACCATATTAATTTCCATGTGATACTTCTGTTTTATCAAAGGCACTGCTGAAAACTCAGATTTACAAAGATATGACATTTTTTTTTGAAGAAATGTGGTTATCTAATGTTAAAGCTTCAAACTGTCTCCATCTAGTACTTTGCACAGTATCTGACAGGTGTTGCTATGCTTCCACTGACAATTGGAAATATCTCATGGCACCCTGTGAGTTTGCTAAGGCATTCTGGGGTACCTTGGCACACAGAATGACAACCACAGATCTAGGACTTTAATTTCAAAGAATAATGAAAGAAGTTATGGAGGAATAAAAAAAAGAAGGGCATTTAGCAGGAAGGATATTTTAAGGGGAAGTGAAAATGAAGACCTAAAACACAGCATACATTTTGGAATTCATGCATTTATTTATTCATTCAGTAGATATTTATCGAGTACCTACCTTATGCCAGACATAGGTATTATGCTGGGTTCAAAGTATGCAGCATGAATGAGGTGAACATAGTTTCTGGCCTTCAAATAGCTTTTAGTCTAGCACAGACAACAGGCACTAGAAAAAGGTGAAAATCATGATTGGAGATGAACGTGGAGCTAAGAAAGCATATAGGAATAAAATTCCTTCTAGTCTGAAGGCCAGGCTAGGATTCTTCAATGAAGTATGTTCTGACTTGGGACATGAAGGACAACCAGACTTAGCCAGAAGAAACAGTGTGCAGGAAGAATGATCCAAGATGAGGAATCAACATCCATAAATGACCAAAGACCAGAAAGGACATGGCATGAAAGGCACAAAAGAATTCCAGGATGCCTAGCATATTAAAATTCAAGGAGATGGATTGTACAGGATGAAGCTGGGGAGACAGACTCCAGAACTTGAAAGGCCTATAAGACAGCTTGAAAGATTGGATAGTGTGCTAATGGTGAAGGGAAAACTTTGACAGGTTTTAAGATATAGAATGACACCAACAAATTTATGCCCCCAAAGGATCACACTTGTCACAAGGTGGAGAATTGGTTGCAGGAGGAAAAGACTGAAGTAGAGAGAGGAGTTAAGAGTCCATTGAAATAACCAGGTATTAGATGAGGTGGTTGGGAGTGCAGGTGGGGGGGTTGTTGGTGCTATTTCTCCAAACCCAAGAACATGGTTTTGGGTGAGATCCAGAGCACAGAGAGAAGGACTAGTGTAAGTTAGTTGTTCTCAAACTTGAGCATGCATTAGAATCACCTGGAGGATTTGTTAAAATATAAATCACTGGGTCTCCTCTGAGAATTTCTGATTCAGCAGGCCTAAAGTGGGGCCAGAGAATTTGGATTTCTATCAAGTGCCCTGATGTTGCTTATTTGGGAACGAACCTTTGAGAACCACTGGCCTAAAACATGTAGTAATGAGAGGAAGGGGGAGGAGGGGAAGAAGAAAAGCTAAATGGGAAGCCATAGGCTGGGCATGAAGGAGCTGCACTCTTTTTCACTTTTCTTATTTCCATGAAGTTGAAGGAAAGGTCATCTGTTGAGAGCAGGTGGGGAAGCAACAAAGCAATACATCTGATGTTTGGTATTAAACTTAAAATAGTGTTTAAATAGTGATAATGTTAAACAGGGCAGAGACTTGATTAAGGATACATAATGGTATTTTGGGATAATGCTGAACTTCCAGATGAAGTTGGTGATCTTAAATTTATAGTGATACAAATCTACCAATTTTTGTGATTTTATACAGCAAATCCTAATTGCCCAAGTACATGTGCAGAGAAGGCAAGACACTGGGGTTCACCTAGGGTTGGTGTTCTCCTGGGCTAGAATTATAGAAGAATAGTGAGGTAAGGGAGAAGAAGGGGGTCATTGAAATGTTGGGATATATATATATATATATATGTATATATATATATATATATCTCCATATATGTCTGTATGTATAGGATTGGGAGGAAAGATAAGAGAGAAAGATCCAGACAAATAAAAAGTTGAGAACTACAGATCCTAATGTATTGGGAGCACTAGTGTATTGGGGCCAAATGAATGAACAAGCCAGAAAAGTAAGATATTTTAGTTAGAGAATAGAAAATCTAGATTTATGATGTCAAGAATAGAGCAGTTCCAAGTGATGATGGATTTCTGGGTGGCCATGGGAGTAGATGGCTGAAGTGGAGTGAAGAAGGTCATTGAAGAGGAGGAGCCAGGGTACTGAGATTGCAGAGACTGTTCTCCCCATGGATGTTGAAGATAGCTAGGTTGGTGGAAGAAGTTAAGGTGATGGCAGTGAGCTAGCTGTGTACTAGCTATGAACTTGGTAGTTCCCACTGATAAACTGGAGTGTAGGATCATACAGCCAATGACCTGAGTGAACCTTAAAGGAGGATAGGCTTGCAAAAGAGAATGTGGAAGTTGTATATGAGCAGCAGTGCGGAGCTAGAAATGCCTTGATTCAGACCACAAAGTGGATGGGGTGATGGAGAAGGAATGGCTTCCTTTGGAAGACCGACAGGGGTAGTGAAGTTCTCTAGGGAGAGTTAGTTTTCTCTTAGGAGACAAGGCAACATTTAGTAAAGAAGTTGACGTCATGGGGAAGTTTGTTAATAATTAAGTATGAGTTTTAGAGGACACAGTGAAAACATTTAAATTTATGGAATAGAAGTAGCATATTAGAGAAAATTGTTGGCAAGGAATTAATAAGCTTGTTGTGGCCTCACTTCTTAATTTATAGTTTGCTGAAGATTAGTGAAATTGATTTGTACAGTGGCTGAGATTGTCAATTACCTAAGGAAAGTTATTTACATGCTTCTTGAATTCCAACAGGTTTAGTCATGTTAATGGCACAGAGGAAATGTCAGAAAAAAATATATAATTAGAATATTGATAATTTAAAAGCAGGAAATGAATTTGTATTACCTTAGGCCCTTTAAGAATTATATTTATAAACCATATAAAAATCAATCCAGAAATTTTGAGACTGAAGTCACCTATCGATGACTGACTAAAAAGGTTAATGTAATTAAGATTTATTATGCTCATTGTCCCTGCTGCAGTTTCATACCAAGTGGTAGATGGTTTTATTCAAGAGGAAGAAATTACACTGAATTTATTATATTGCTAGACTAGGTATCTTAAACTACATTTCAGAACATTTAGAACATTTTAGAACATCTGAGTCTTGTAGGATTAAAAAAAGTCTATATAGATCTGTAAAAAAGATTTAAAATCATACTTATGTTTATTTTTAAGATTGTATTTTTGTGTAGGTGAGATTTGTAGCTCCACACTCTTCCAGAAAACTGTCTTCTGAGATTATCTGTAATTATCATCATGGAAGGAACTGAATGCAAAGTTCAGTTCACATGCGGAGAGTTCAGCTATTGACTAGAAGTGGCTTGGTTTCCCCATGTGAAGAGAAGTGGGAGGTCATGCTGTTCTGGTGCTTACTCTAAGATTCCTTCCCCACCTTGGCCTTCTCTCTATTTGGTGAGGGAGCTAACTTCTGCTCCCTCACCAGGATGCTTTCCCTGGGTTTCTGTCCTAGGTTAGGCCAAAGGGAAGCACTGGCAGATTGGGGCTCAGGAAGAAGGGAGATGCCTGAGCATTTCTCCTCCTTTTTCTCTACCTTGCTGCATTTCTGGCACTGTTTATTCTCTGACTGCATGATGCCTGCACAGCCCTACCCTGAGTCCAGCTTTCGCCAGGATAGCTAAGACCCAAGATTTCCATAATCCACTCCTTTCTTCCCTCTGGCTCTTAGCCGGTTATAATTTCTGCTCTTTCTAACTGCTGGCTGCCTCCTGATCCCTCTCCCCATCCTCATCCCTGTATTAAAATTACCATTGTTTTAAATTCTTAGAAAGGTTTCTCTTTTCTTGGTTGGAACTTGACTGATACAAATGTCTAACTTATAAAGTTGTGGTAAGACTCTGTAAGCATATATCAAGAAAACAGGGCAGCGACTGATAGGTGTTTAACAAATTTTCCAGTGGGAAAAGTGCCTTCACAAAGCTGTTATGTATCATCCTTCTAAATGGCACAGAAAACCAGTCACAGGCATCTCAGAGACAACGTAGGGGTGCATTCAATAGCTGCAATCACTTTCCCAACTCCTGATAGATCATGTTGGCAGGAATGCAGTTTGAAAAGGATGGAGCTAAAGGTGTGATTTGAATCACTTTGATACTAGTTTGAGGAAAAGAACAATCATCAGAATAATTCGCAACTCGGAAGTACTTATTCCCACAGTTATGACTAGCTAAGTACCAGGCATTTGCATTTTATGCAAAAGATGCTGTTCAGAAGGCCACCTATAATTCAAGACTCATATAATTCAAGACTAAGTTTTCCATAAGCCTGAATAAATCTACAACTTCTTTTATCAGTACAAGGTGTCATGCAAATTGATTGGTCCTCTTCATGGTCTTTGACCACATCTTCTTTCCAAAACTATTGATTTTGGTGTTTTCCTACACTAATACCAGCCCCATCACTTGATCAATAATATACAGCATATTTTACATGTTAGGAAAAAATTTAAGTGTGATAATAGTGCATGAAAATAGTGGCACAAAATTTCCTGTACATTCTGATGCAAGTACACAAAGGTAACCTAGGTGGCACTACAGAAGAAAGACTGGGGAGGTATTTACAGTTCACATGAAAGGGTTATCTCTTTGGCAAGAGAATCCACCTCATTTACAGTAAAGTTGGCTTGCCAGCTCTCAAATCCTAAGATTTTTGGTGAGCTTTCACAAGCTGGAGAGGTTTAAACAATTCTTTTTTTCCAAATTTTGTACCTGAGGCAACAATTTAGTATCATCTTATTTTGCATCATATCAAATTTGCATAGCTTAACATTGAATGAGAACCCAAGTCACTGCAAAAAATTTTAATGCTTTACTAATCAATGGGCGTAGATGTACTCAAAGGTTTTTTTTTAACAATTATTATGTAATCTTTCAAGGGAAGTTTAAAAGAATTCTTCCATTCAATCTTTGAATAAAAGTAGGATTTGATTAAACAGTATTTTGTAACCACAACACCAGTGTGAAAGTATCAAACACACAACATACACATCTTTGAATTTTTCCTTAACTATTATACTATTTGATAATTAGGAATAGTGTTGAAATAGTACTTGAAATGTTATTCATGTCTGGTAATTCCTCTTTACCCCGCAGCCTGTTTCCTACTGAAGCTAAAACATAGGACTCAGGTATCCATTGCCTTAGAGAAAGGTTGTTATAGCAGAAGAATGGAAAAATCTGTCAATTCTTAGCTTTTAGCTTTAAAAATAGGCTTATAAATGCAGGGGAGAAACAATGGTTTTGAGAGAAAAATGCTGTTGAGTTTGAGGAACCTGGGCATTTGTATTGGCTTAAGAAGCCAGAGCCTTGAAGCACTTGGGGCATGCAGTTATGCTATGAACAACAGCTGTGAAAAAATACCACTAAAGACAGTTTTTCTTCTCCCAGACTAGATAAAAATCTCACACACTGGGAGGCAAAGACAGTCTGAGAGCCTGCAGGCAGAATGTGAGTTCTAAGAGTATCTCCCTGATAAGCGGGCCTGTGCCCTGCTCTCTGGGGTCGGAAGGGAGGCCCCCAGATAGCTTTCGGCATTCAAGATCGGTGGCAACTGAAGCCTTAACTTCAGGAGTGAAGCCCAGGAAGACAACAGGTTATGAAGGGGAGCACTCCTGAATACCTAAGAACTCAGGGCATGCAGAATAGAAATATCTGTGTGGCATGTCTAGGCAGAGAGGACTTCCTAACCCTCAGAAAGCTCTCTGCTGTTCTCAAGGAGCATGGGAGAGTGGCCACAAGTTTCTGTGCCTCCCACTATGAAGCCTGAAAGTAACTGGTACTGCAGAGACCTTGTGGATCGTTTATGGAAGATGCCAGCAATGTTTGGGCCTCATGTGGGGAGACACAGCGGTCACATCAATGTCTAATGCAGTGTTTTCCAACAGTTTTGGCCCATGACCGATTTTGGTCTACAATAAGAAAGACGTTTTACATTGTCTTCCAGGACACACAAAATGTTCATAAAACAGTATTTGTGATGCTGGCTTATGTTTTCTTTAAATTCTATTCTACTCATTTAAAAGCATCTGGTGTGATCTACTAAATTGATGTCATAGATTAAAACACACAGTTTGAAAAATATTCATTAGTGGATGCTCTCTAACTCCTCTCCCCACCACAGGACATAAACAAAGGGGGAGGGGAGACCTCCAAACTGACCGAGATTGGGGCCAAATGAGATTAGGTAAAGTTAAAGAAATATAGTCGTATTTCCTGCATACCTAGGTATATGGAAGAGAGATTCCCATCCATTATAATATTCAGTGCTTATACTTAATAAAGAAGTACATTTGAAAATCAAAATTGAGTGGCAGAGAATGCTTATATCTTGCTTTCCATAAACTGCTCATGAGCTTTTTGAACTATTTGACAAAATTGATGCAATACCTACCCACCTAATGGTAACTACCTGCTAGGAGCCTTGGGTCTTAGATCTACTTCTCGTGGACCAGACTTGAAACAGACACTAACTCAAGGCAAGGGGTGGGGAGACTATTTCTGGTAGGGGTGGAGATGGGTGGGATGGTGGGTGTTCATGGAAAGATATCAGCTTCACATGGAAGCTTTTTAAAAATGCACACATCTATTAATTTCCCCTTCTGCCTCTAGATTGGGATGTGAACCACCCACCCCAACCAGAGCTAGATCACCCTCCCCAAATAAGAAGTATTGCTATAATGAGCTATTGTTACTGCTGATGATAGGTTTGGGTATTGCTTTGATGTGATGGGGATATTAACAAGATTGAAAACCATTCCCTTTAAATGTCACCTACTCCAATAAGATTGCGATTCTTTTGCATTAATTCATTTTCTCTCTAACTCCAATATAAAGTTCCAATAAAGAGTCAGAAGGAAATCTGATCTCTTATAAAAACACTATTTCTTTTCCCTTGAATCCCTGTTTCCTCATTATCTCGAATATAGTGCTTTAGAAAACTCTTCAAAACATAAATCTGAAAAATTTCTCTACAGTGGGATTCCCCTGCATGCTCCCTGTCACCACTAGTAGGTGAAGAGAAACACTTTTACTATTTTCTCGGGGTTCTACATTTGAACATCATATATGTAGGAAAGAGAAGAATGTATTTTTTAAGTCCACAAAATTTGCCAAAAACTGAAGAAAAGGTTTAAAACAGCTTTTAGTAGTTATACCTAGAGAGGAGAAATGCAGGTATATGTGTCATAAAATGGAGAAAATGTTATTCTCCAGAATTCCAGGGACTAGAAAGGGCAGACTGGCTTGACTGGGCTGCTTACCAAGAAATGAATACTTGAGATGGGGAGGGAGCACCAGCTTTGCATCCTGAAGAGGTGTGTGGGGGCAGAGAGAAGTTCCTAGAGGAGCATGAGGTAGGGAAGCAGTGAGATAGAAACTATAAAGCCTCAGTAAAGCTCCTGTATTATCACTAGTATGACTGGACTTTTTAAATGGAAAACAGGAGTGTCCATGCAGTGATTCTTGAAGTCTATTTCACAGAGCAAGTTCCTTTTCTCTCAATTAGATTATTGCAGTTGTGTCTTAAGACATTGGTATCCTTTATCCAAGCAACTTTAACACATTTTCGCTCAGTCGCCAAACTGATGCTTACAAAGCATTTTAAAAATTGTGCTCTATTTAAAAAATAACATTTGGTGACTCTTGGTTGCATTACAAGAAAATGCCAAACTTATCACAACATATGACCCTTCATGGTCTTGTCCCAATGTAGCTTTCTAGGTTTATCTCCTCTCATTCTCTCCTCCAACCTTGCCGTGAACCTTTGTCCCAATATGGAAGGGCTTGCTGACATTTCCTGAAGGGGCCATACTCTATCCACTTTTATTTCTCTTTGTTCACGCTAATGAACCCAGTGTTTAATGACTCTAGGGTCAGCGGTAATCCCTAGTGACAACTTGAGTTCCATTAAGGAGGAGAAAGTAGCATTGCATTAGGGAGCAAAGACTGAGTCAACATAGGTAACACTGAGAGCTCTAATTTTTTAACAGTTTAGTTCTAAGTGTTCACTTAGAACAAAACTATGAAAAAGGAGGATTTGTCTTCAGTGCCTTGGATACAAGTTGGAGGCTGCACTGGCTTCATTAATTCATATGATCAAAAATCTAGTGTTATAAATCCAGGTTGGAAATCAGATTTTTCAACATTCCTATTAGCCATGGCAACCAGTTCTGTGCGAGTTATTTGGGTATGGTTCAATAGGGTTTCTTTTGTAGAAAAGCTGCAAGAAATTCATTTCCCTTAAAAAATGAACTGCGTGAAATGAAATTATACAATATGAGACTATCAAATTGTATTAGGTAAATGCAAATAAAATAAAATATATTCTCTCTAAAGTGCCAGCGGGTATTAAGAAGAGCCTAATGGGATTTACATGAATTCTCATAAATAAACCTCCTCGGGTTACCTGAGTCCTCAGATAGGAGGCAAAGGACAGTACATTGCAGTCTTTGACATGAGATCATGGGTTTTTGTTCTTGTTGTTTTGTTTTTACTATTTTATACAGAAATAATTTAATATCATTCTTCACAAAATGATAGAAAATTATAAAAGATTGTTGCTTCAGTCATCGTTGTTCAACATACAAATTTTATTTGACCCATTTGGATTTCACTGGTCTGTAGATGAGGAGGGTCATTCTGAGGGCAACATTATGTAGTCAAATTCATGCCAGGTTGTTGTCATTGAAAAATGATAGTAATATTGTCTCTCATTTAGTGGGAAACTATGGATAAATGGTAATCCCACTCAAATTAGAGGTTCCATATGGTAAGAAATTGCAATGTGTAGCATTCTTCATTTTATTAAGCAGTCAAGGTAAGAAGGTCATTCAGACGTTTGAATCCTGAAATCTGATTGCTGAAAACTCAAGTAACCTTTCCTTCCCCCTGAATAATTCAGGTAATATAAATCTTTTATATACTTACATATATATATATATATATATATATACACACACACACACACACTATGTACATGTATTTACATACATGTATCTTATGTGTGTGTATATATATACATATATATATATAAAAGCTTTTCAATTTGTTTTAAGCTCTGTGTTAAGATTTTGCTTTTTCTTTTTAGCATCCTGCCTCCTATTCTTTCTATGATCCACTGCTTTCATCTGTATACATATAAATTGATGTGTAATATGTATAACATGTAGCTAGAGTTTCCATCTTAGAGCTAAACTTTTTTGTTATTGTACACCACGGTGTGCTGGTGAATGTTTAACAATAGGCTTTCTAGGGAGGGACAAAGCCCTGATTTGTAATATTTGCTGATTTCCATGGTGTAAATACTCCCTCCTTTGGCCGATCTCAAGCTACCACTGTGACATCACTGAATGCACAATTGGAAAGAGATGTTCTATGGATCACCACTACATAGTATTTCAGCTATTCAGATACATTGGACATAAATAATCTTGAGAGCATAGATAATAGTAAAATGTAGTAAAATAATTAGGAGGTGATGCTTTTTGAGTTTTACCCTTGTTTTTAATAGAATATATTTAATTCAAGGTAACATAATTTTCTTTTTATTAGTTGGCTGTAACAACCAAATCACATGAGTCTTGACAATTCATTAACAACCTGCTTGCTTATTCTGGCTTGAGGCTGGCTACAGCCCATCACTGCTCAGAGGCAATGTACCATGGTACGGAGCTTAAGTCTCCCTTTCTTCAGCTCATCTTTGAGTGGTTAAGCTTTGAATATGCTTATAAACTTGTCAGTTCCTTTCAGAAATAAGAATGCAGAAACTTAATTAAATGAACAAGAACTGCCCCCAGTCTGTGGCTGAAACATCCAAACTCTGCATACTTTGGTTCTCAGATACACTCCCCTCCCCCTCACTGAACCTCTCAGGATTTGGTGTGCATCTTATAATTGAGATACGCACTTTCTCATAGTTTACTTTGCAGTATTTTTCCATGGATTCTAAAGTAATGACAGATCTTAACAAGTGATGCCATCTTCTATTTGATGAAATGTGGCACTTTAAAGTGTGAGAAATTGCTGATTTGATTAAGACACGGTAAGATTATTTTTTCTTATTGGCAAATACAAGAAAGTCCCTTCTTGTTCCAGGATGTGAGTATCTTAACATTAATTCAAAATATCTAAGTATGTATTCACAAGAACAAGAAAGGCCTGATCATCAAATGAAAGGAGTTGACATTAAAATGTTCTAGCTCTTAAATTAAAGTCAAAGCTATCGTGTTCTGAGAAGAAAACATCCTTATTTTTCTCCTCATCATAGCTTCAATGTTAACATCCATTGTGTGAAGAAGGAAGTATGTGTGAATCTATTTCTTGTAGTAACTGGCTATATCCATTCTGTGTTCTAGCAATGGAAAGGAAGGTTGTTAATGCAGAAAATGTCTGTAGGTGACATCTGAAAATTAACTGAGTACTAAGATCCAGGGAGATAGAAAATTGCCTTTGGTTCATTTCTGTGGCCAAGTCATTCTACCTTTAGATTTTAGAGAAAAACCATGTTGATTCTATGTCAAGGTGGAGAAACAAATAGGGAATTCTATTTTCTCTCTGTACGTGGCCTGCTGTGACAAATTAGTTCACTCACATCATCCTTGCACGCTTTAATGGCTTGAAAGTAGGAAAAGCAAAAGGGTGGTGCCTCTCTTGTGGAATTTAATTTTTGGTTCATGTTTTATCTTTTAAAATAGAAAATAATTTTCACTTTGTTTTTCTGCTTATTTATGGCTCTACATATTTGTGGAAATATTTGAAAACTACAGAAAAGTATGAAAATGAACATAAAAATCATGCATAAAAATCCCATCACTTAGAAATAACACTTTTGCGCAGAACTTTTGGTGAGTATCTTTGCTTTTCCCAGAGGAGAGTTCTTTTGAGGGGTATCACCCATGTTAAGAAATTGAACATTTGTAAAGTTTTGTAAAATGCCTCCAGGAATTTGGATCAGCTTATACTCCTAACAATAGTATATGCCTATTCCGCTGCACCCATGCTAACATTGGATATTATCATTTAAATTTGCCGGGTTAACAGTGAACAATGGCACCTCATTATAATTTTTGTCTATTTGATTAATGATGGTTTAAGGTTGAACTGCCTTGCACATGTTCATTAACATCTGTATTTCTTTTGTCATTAGCTTGTTCATGTCCTTTGTCCACTTTTATTTTAGAACATCTGCATTTTACATGGTGATATGTAAAAACATCTATATGTAAAGGATAAAAGTGCTTGCCATCTATATTTCAAATATTCTTCCCAATTAAAAAAATAGTTTAAAAAATTGTAAAAGTAGTAATGCTCATGATGCAAAGTTTAGAAACTATGAAAAGTAGAGAGACAAAAATAAAAGCCCTCTTCCTAGATATAATTATCATTTACATTTTGGAGATTTTTCCTTATGGCCTTATTTGCTTTCACACATTCACATACACTATTTACAAATTCAAATTCATATAGTATGATGTATTTATATCCAGATTTTTTAAAAAAGATCATATGGTGACCAATTATAAAAGTGATATATGTCTATCTTAGTTTCAGTTCCTCCACATGCAGACCCTGAGACAAGTACTTGGGGATGGGTGTCCAGCTCACACATACAAAAGAGGGCAAAGCCAAGGTGTGATAATTCAAATGGTAAAAATAGACTGAGCCACTTTTAGATTACACAGTTGATTACTTACAACAAAATGAAGAATAAGTTAAAGGGGCCAGCCATCCTTGTCACACACACAGAAGCAAAAGGACCCAGAAGACTGCAACATGAGTTTAGATCAAGACTAGATTGCTACACCAGGGGTTTCATATTCTGCGGCTCTATTCTGATGCGGCCAAGGCAGAAGGTCCTAGACCTCATCAGAATTTGGGAGATGGTGAGAAATCATCCTGTAATTGTCAGTGGGGAGGCCAGTGGGAGATGGCCTCATATCAGCTCCTGACTGATATGTTTCAGTCATGTTTCAGATGGAACAGGAAGTGTTTTACCAAGACTCTGGCAAGGCCGTTTAAGCCTTTGCCTATGCAGATATCTGCAAGACTGGGTGTTACAACTGAGCTATTTTCCTACAGCTGGTGGTTTATATAGAAAGTGATCCCAAGAAGCAAAAGTAATGAAACAGAGAAAGGGAAACAGGGAGGAGTGAAAAACCAATGAAGTGTGCACAAATGGATGGTTTGCCATTATGGGCAACTGGAGTTCAACACAGTGGGGACCCTTTTGGGAATTGTGTAGATTGTGCCTCACACATGCTATGGGGCAAGGAAGGGGGAATTTATCCCCAACTCTTATCCCTCATTTGTTATGAGTTGCTCATCACTGATTCCCTGGCCTTTCTAGGAGCTTTTGTGTATAAGATAAGCAAGCTTCAAAGAAGACTGAGAAAATAGGAGGTTTTGTGTGTAGGTTAAACAAACTCTAAAGAAGACTGAGAAAACCCCCTGGGCAGAGAATTTGAGAGTCACAGGCCTTGAGGTTGGGATTTGCCAGCAGCTTGGGAATTGTCCTCTGCAGCTGCAGGTGAACTCAGAGGTGGGCAGAAAGGGTATGGGCTGCATCTGCCACAGTGCAGAACACAGAAAAAATAAGCATCATAAAAAGAGATAAACACCTCAATTACATTATTATATGGTAATTTCCATATTCCAGTCGTATTTCCCTACATTTCCTTCAAGGATTAGATGATACTGTATATTCAGTTTTGCTTTCTATTTTTTTTTAAAGCTTCATGCCATTTTATAATAATTTACTCATATCATTGTAAGTGCTTTGTAAACAATTTTTTTTTTCCCCATAGAGATGAAAGCTTTTGATGGGGTAAAAATACACATTAAACAAAACTATAAAAGTAACACAGTAAATTAAAGAATTATTGTTCCAGAAATTCCATGAATATTTTTAGTCTAGATCATAGTTTAAGGGGGAGATAGGACTGTGGAGGTAGCAGAAAAGGTTTCATAGTACAGAAGAATTTTGAGCTGGATGTTTAAGGACTAAGTAGAAAGTGGCTCCAGAGCACCTGGGTGGCTCATTCGGTTAATCGTCAGCCTTCAGCTCAGGTCATGATCCCAGTACCTGGGATCGAGGCCCATATGGAATTGGGATCCCTGCAGTGGGAAGTCTGCCTCTCCTTCTCCCTCTGCCCGTCCCCCTCACCTGTGCACTCTCTCTCTCTCTCAAATCAATAAATAAAATCTTAAAAAATAAGTTAATTTAAAAAATGGCTCAGAAGTTTAGGAGAGCACCAGCTAAATTAGATCAGGTATGGTATCCTTACAGATTCCGAAACATAATTAAGCAAACTCTATCAGGAGGCTCTATTAGGTAGGCAAAATAATCCCCCCACCCCCAAACTGTCCACTTCCTAATCCCTGGAACCTGGGGACTATGTTACTTTGCATGGCAAAGGGCAATTTATGTTGCAGATAGAAGGTTGCTAATTAGGTGACCTTACAATAGGGAGATTGTTCTGGATGATTCAGGTGGACCCAATATCATCACAAGCGTTCTTAAAAGAGGAAGGCAGAGGCAGAAGAGTCAGAGTGATGTGGTAGGGAGTGAGAACTTAGTCTGCCCAGTTGGTTTTGGGGATGAGGGAAGGGTGGGAAGGAGAGCAAACCAAGGAATGCAGGTGGTCTCTAGAAGCTGAAAGAGGCAAGGAAACAGATTTTCCCCTAGAGCCTCCAGAAAGGAACACAGCCTGCAGGTTCTTTAATTTTGGCCCAGTGAGACCCAGATTGATTTTGTCTGAAAAATGGTGAGTCCTCCTAATTTGTATACTTGATTTCATTTTTTTTCAACGAAGAAAGTTTTCTTTGAGCATTCCTCTGTTCCTATCTTTAATGCCCCTTTGCATAGTTGTTATGTTGTCCCTCTGTGGTCTGGGTGTTTTTAAAAATCTTTTCTTACACATTATAAGAGAAGTTCTCAATTTAGACTTTCACAGCTCAAATTTTATTTTCCATGGAGCCAGTTACGTTTAGCTGTTACATTTTTATATTTCCTTGTAAGAGTTTTTACTGCCCCCCCCCCCCCACTGCTTAAAAATCCATATTCTGTAGTCTTCTTCCCCAATTTACACTCTTTTCCCCCCTTACTGGATCTCTTATTTTTAAGAGACCTACGTTTTTGTTTCATCTGCTTAGGATATTGTTCGCCTGGCCTTTGTTATGAGCGACCATCCTCCCCCACTTAACTCCCTTCCCCCCTTATTTTTCCTTTCTGCCTAGTGGAACTGGTATAATGAGAGACCTATTCAGCTGTCCTATTTCCCAACAAGATGAATTCATGACATATTCTGGGGCCAGCTCTCTAAGAGATAGCAAAAAAGGAGAGAATGTGCAACAAATCATGTAATTCATGGGTCTGGACAATTACTTTAAAAGGCAGGCAGATGAGATGGGTGGGAAAGCAAGGCTTTACAGGCAAGAAATTTAAACTTTTGGTTGAAGGGCTCAGTAGAAAATGGCTCAAAGGTTCACAAGTAAATCCGATAAGACAGACCTCTGGTCCTGTGAGTGAAGCTCCTGCATGTCCTTCTGAACTTGAATTAAAACTTCTCATCCTATACTGCTCGTTTCTTAAATTTCCTTCCCTAGTTCCCATCAGCTTTTATCTCCAAGCCATATATGGGTAATTTCTTCACATTTGTCCTCTAGTTCATGAATTCTGCTGTTTACATCATTCATGGTGTTTTTGGTTTAAACAGTAAGGTAAAACTAGTTTCTAAAACATTTGACTGGGTTCTTTTTCAAATCTTCCTGGTCACTTTTGACATTGATAACTCATTTTTGTGGCTACATCTTTTATTTTGTAAATATTTTGTACATATTTTGTAATTTTTACTCTGATCATGTAAATATACAGAAAGTATTTGGTGATTGTTTCTTATTTTTGCTGACACCTTACCATGTGATTTGTTTTCTTGTGGGTTTGACAAACTCTAATCGTGAGTTCGTATTTATTTGAACTTAATCTGTGAGCGTCCTGGGGCCTAACTTGAGAGTGTGTGTTCCTTCCCGCTGGGATATGGGGGGCACAACCAATCTGGGACGACTTTAGTCCCCTTCTCGTATCCCTGGGTGAATGGGATAGTCTCAGATTGATTCCCCATCGACATTAGTGTGAGGCTAATCTTTGGAGTTTTAGGGTTGGAGGGTAATTCCACTATTTTATATAACTTAGTTTATTATTATATGTCCTTTCCTTTGTAGGTTAACTATGCCTTTTGCACAGGTTGCTTGTAGCTTTTCTCTTTTTCCCTGGTATTCTGAAATTCCATTGTGGTGGGTCTAGATGTGGTTTTACTTTTCTCTGGGTGGGTTCTTGAAGCACAATTTTGAATGGCATACTCTTTGATTCAGATAATTTCTCCTTTACTCTCTCTTTGGAGATTGCCTCTCCACAGTTTCCATTCTCTTTTTCTGAAATATCTATTTTGGAGTTTGGTATCTCTTGAGTGCGCTTTCATGATGCATTCCGGTAAATGACTCATTTCTGTCTTGCAACTCTCTAGATGTCTGTTTCATTGATCACGGGCCCTCCTTAACAGTATCGTGTCTATTACTATTTTCAATGACCATATTTTTCTTTTTAAAAATATTTTTTCATTTCCTTCTGTACTTTGTTTTCCCCTATTTTATTATAATTTCCATTTTCAAAATGGGAATTTTTTCTTTATCTTTTTGAACATCCCAAGGATACTAAGTTTAAAGCCTTCATCAGACTATTTTGTAAAATTAATTGTGCAGTGAGTTCATGTCCCTATGTTTTGATGTTGTGTATGGTTTTACTTTGTATGGGCAGTTTTGTTTACCCGCCTCTCACTTTTCCTTTTCCCTGAATCTCCAGGCTAGGTCAGATTTTTATTGTTCTGAGGGCTCTTGTCCCATGTGATAGGCTGTTTCAGATCTAGTCGCAGAGCCAGTGGGTGGCTTGATTCATTTCCCGATCTTTAGATTCTGTCTGTGACCTCTCGCCCTCCTCGTCCTGCAGCTTGTTTGAAACTACAACCCCAGGTGGTGGTTGGTAACAGTTTGATTTAGCTACCTTTCTGAGGACTGGGTTTCTATGGCACCTCAGACTCCACTCTTCACACCGGCTGGGCTGCAGTTCCCCTTTTCACAGGGAGTGCTTTTAACTCTCAAATGATGGGGGCCGAACCTCCAGCAGCTTCTGCCTGCCAGAACTCAGTAGGTTCAAGGCCTCGGTTCTTTTTACTGCTTTGTGTTTTTTGTTCAATTTCCACTAGAAAGAGATGTTTATCTAGGTTTTATATATTTGCCTTTTCCGCCTCTGTAAGACTCCATCATTTCTGTGTTTGGAATGCAGATGGCTTATTCAAGTGTGAACTCCTTAACATTGGGACTAGAGCTCCTACCTTTGTTTTAGAAGCCACTTGTAGACTGCCCGTGTTGACATTCAGTATTTGGTTTGGTTACATAGGCATTTGGAGATAAAGTTATATATTTTGGGTGCCAACACGTACCAAGATGAGGCGAACTACTCCACTTTGGTGTGCTTGGAGCCTGTTGGGCGCTCTCCTGAATTTAAGGTTTTGATTTGTCCGTGACTGTCTTGGATTATGTGAGTCTGGAAACTTGTGCTTGGAACAGCTGTGTCTCTGTTCAGCCAGTTAGGGCAGTGCAATTCTGCAGCTAGAGCTGTAGGAAGAAATCAGGTTTCATTACACGTCAGCATTCAGCCAGGATGCCCCCCCTTTCTCTTGCTGCAGCGAAAGTGTCCTGTAGGCTTTTAGGTTGTGCCACCTCTGTGCTTTGTAACCACCAGGAGGTGTGTTCTGCCTTTCAGGCTGGTCTGCTACCTCGGAAGCCTAGTGGTTCACCCCTGGTTTGTACATTGCAACCACAACACTTTTCCTTTTAGAAAGGTTTTGACACTTCCTTTTTTGAGGCATAACTTACTGTCCTTTCCTATGAGAGTTACTTACTTTCTGGTTTACAGGGTCTCTTGTTTTCCTACTTAAGCAGGTTCCTTTATGATGTCCTCCCTGACACCATCATACCTGGGATGAGTGTCTGGGCGTAAGAGAGGGGTAGGGGTGGTAAAGGGGTTGGGGTGGGGAGGTGATCAAATAACATCATCAGCATTATTATCACTATGGCAACAGAGTAAACCTTTTAGAGGTTTAGCAGTGTTTCTCCAAGCATCACCTTTACCTCCTGTATTCATCTCCCATCTCCTTTGATCTTCACAATAGCTTAGAGTCAGGAGGGGCAGCACAATTTTCTCCATGCTACCGATGAAGGTGCAGAAGCTCGCAGAGGAAAAGTGACTTGTTGAAATCAGAGCTAGTAAGGGTCAGAATAGGGACTAGTGTCTTGTGCTCGTTCCGTCATTATTTGCTGAGATACGAGCTGTACAAAGTGAGGCTCTTTTATAAGAAGATAGGTGTCCTACAATGGCACAGACTTAATTGAAAAATGGATTCTTTTCCCTTTTTCTGAGTCCATTTGTACCTATTTGCAAATGGATACCTTTCTGAAGATAGGAAGGTACATTTATCTCCTTTACCTCTCTCTATTCTGGTGGCACCTGACGTGGATGTTAATCTGGAGTGAGAGACAATGTGTAGTAAGTATATTCCTGCCATTTTTTATTTTTTGAATCCCATTATATTTGGAAATTCTGTCTAGCACAATTGTATCTTGTACGAAGAACCTGTGAAAACAACTTTTGGCAGGAAAATGTTTACCCTACTGGTAAGCTCACCTATTTACTTAAAACTATTTAATATCCTTCAGTAAATGTCTTTTGGTAAGACCTTAAATTTTTTGGAGAATTTCTTCTTTCTGTCTTAAATAGCTGGTGCTAAAAAGAAATGAGCTATCAATCACAAAGAGACCTGGAGGAACCTTAAATGCATATTGCTAAGTGAAAGAAGCCAGCCTGAAAAGGCTGCCTACTGTAGGATTCCAACTATACAGCCCCCTGGAAAATGCAGAAGTATAGATACTGTAAAAAGGTCAGTGGTTGTTAGGGATCTACTGGGAGGAAGGAGTGGGATGAATAGGTGGAGCACAGAGCATTTTTAGGGCAGTGAAACTATTCTGTATTATATGGAAATGTGGATACCTTATCTCTCAAAATCCATAGAACGATAAAACACGGAGTGAGCACTAATGTAAGCTATGGATTTTGGTTAGTAATTATCAGTGTTCATCAGTTATAACAAACGTCCCACATTAATGCAAAATGTTAATAATAGAGGAAACTGTTTTAGGGGAGGAAAGGAGGTATATGGGAATTCTCTGTACTTAATTTTCCTATAAACCTAAAATTGCTATAAAAATAGTCTATTAAAAACAAAAGATGTTCTTTGTGCCCTATAATACACATGGAGTCACTAGAAGTTCTAAGGAGCTTTTCTCAGCAAAGTGCTTTGCATCCCCTAGAGAAACTACATACATGCATCTGTACATATTAAGATTACAATAGCTTTGTATTAGAAACCTCCTTTGTTCATTCCTCTCGACCTTCTCAACACTTTGCTTTCTTCAATCTGAAATATCTCTAATCTTGGTCTTAGCTCAAGGGTAAATTTTAAAGGTTATGTGAAATTCAGTTTCTTCAAATATGAGTTATGAGATGAAGCTTAAAAAGGCTAAAATTATTGCATTTAGCCCATAGGTATTTTGACACTCATAAATCATAAATAACTGCAGTTAAACATCCAATTTTGGGGGTGCAAGTCCCTTAGAAAGACTGTAGTTAAAAAAATTCCTCCCTCTGGACATGTTTGCTTTGGTTCTTTGGTATCTCAAACTTCTTACTGATGCCATATCTATAGTTGGGCAGGAACAGAGACTACTTTTAAAGTTTATGTGAATGCAAATATAAGGAGTTGAAGGTTTCATATCCAGCTTAATATAAGACAGTTTTATCTGTACTAAGGACACTGTTGGCAGAAGAAATCCTATGATGTTTATGCCTTTCTGCATCCCCATTTCTTTTTTTCTTTTTTTTTAATATGTCCATCTTTTTTTAAAAGTATTTATTTATTTATTTAGAGAGCACACAAGCAGAGAGGAAGGGAGAGGGAGAAGCAGACTCTCTTGCTGAGCAAGGAACCCGATGTGGGACTCGACCCCAGGACTCTGGGATCATGACCTGAGCCGAAGGCAGATGCTTAACCAACTGAGCCACCCAGGCGCCCCCCTCTGCATCCCCATTTCTTATATGGCATTTAGTGTCTTTACTCTTAATTTGTACCAACAGATACTACTAAGATTCTCTGGTAGCATAATACCACATAAGGTGATGGTTAGTGTTAGTCAATGAGAACAGTGAGGCTTTCCTAGTAGAGCATTTACACACATGCAACCTCCAAAATTACTGCATATGTTGATCAATAACCAATGTGGTTGTATGGAAGTGTGTGTGTGTGTGTGTGTGTGTGTGTGTGTGTGTGTGTGTTATGTATAGGGGCCTTTTAAGCAATATCTGAAAGCCTGATTCTATTACTAAGTAGGGGCCAGAGCCCCAGAATAGTTTTAACTAATTCACTTCATTGATTGACATAAATTGGATCTTTGTTTATTGGAATTTAGTTAATAATTTTTGTAAGGACATAATCCCTTATTCCAAGGAATTATCCCCTGACTAAAGTTGAACAAACCATGGCTCACAGGCCAAATCTGGCTCAGTCAGATTTTTTCTTTTTTTTTTGTGCAGCCCAGAAGCCAAGAATAGCTTTTACCTTTTCAAAGGGTTAAATTTAACATACAACAAAAATCAGGTGTAGTCCAGAAAGCCTAAAATATTTTTATCTGCACTTGTACAGAATGTTTGCTGGCCTCTGTCTTAGAAGATAGAAATGTGTAGTTCCAATCTTTGTTTCCTATAACTAGATTAATTAGCTCTTATCTCTGCTTTTTCTACACAAAATGGCTGAGAGAATTACAGCTTTTTAATCCCCTCTGTTGAAGGACTGTTCGTGTGTTTCTATTGCTTATATTATTAATGAAGTCTTTGAGTTGGTTCAATCATTAGCATCCTCCTCTCAACCCAAGTCCTGACCAAAATGTTAAATAAGACAAAGGGATGGTAGATGAAGGCCAAACCTCATTGTCCTCACTGCTAAAGGCTAATTTTAGAGGCGTAGATTTGTGTGAATGCCAAGTGGGCCCTAGCCTCCCCTGAGGAGTGTGGGACAAGGGCAGACCCTCTATGAGGAATACAAGATCCTATGTGTCTCTGCAGGTGGCTTACCAAGAGGAGAGGGGAAATAAAGGGGAGAGCTGTACAGGGCATTCTCAATTCTTAAACTTACTGCCATACAAGCCAGTCTTCCTCCAAAAAGAACAGAGTTAAGAGAAACCAGGGGTTAAATGCTGTGCATGCTTGATTCACATTGAAGAATAACTCAGAAGTAAGGAAGAAGCACTTCTCTCTAAAATACTCATCTTCAGATTCTGAATGTGTCCCGCAAGGCATGTCCTCCTTCCCTTTTCTCCCCCCAGTCCACCTCTCCAGTTTCATCTCTTCTTTACTTCAGTTTGTAACTGCATTAAATACGATTTGCTATAACTGGTCTCTGTACCTCAACTCTTGTAATATCCCTGGTCAGTGATGCCTTCTCCTGCAGTCCTTATCTACCCTTTGCATAAAACCCCAGTTTAGAACTTCTAGGTTCTCTGTGGCTTAAACAGCACAACCGTTTTCTCTATTCTCCTCTATTGTGCCTCCTTCTCTTTCTTACATTTTCATTGTAATACTGTAGAATGTTTTAGTAATGAGATTCCTGGACTAAGGGTTGGTGGTTTTATAATCACCATTTACTGAGCACTTCTTATATGCAAGGCACGAAGCTGAGTGCTTTGTATACGTTCTCATTTAATTCACAGTACTCCTAATATATAATATGATATAGATCATAAGTGGGTCACACATTTTGAAATACAATGTGCTACGCAAAAATGAGGACTTATTTTATAAGGTCATTGATCAATTTCCTAAGAGGTTTATATATATTTTTCTTAATAAGTTTCAACGTTTTCAGTGAAAGGAATAGCGGCTCCTCCTCGTTTGTGGTTTCCACTGCATTTAGCACAAAAATAGATGTTCAATATGTATATTATTTCCAGGACAATAAAATTAATAATAAAAGGAAAAAATGTTAATTATTTTTAACATTCTACAAACCAGCTGGGAGTTAATGGTGCAGCAGAGGAAAAGAATAAATCTTGAAAATAAAACCAGTGAAAGCTGTGTAGATTTTTCTTCTTCAGCTTGTTAATATGCACAATGTCAAACACGCAAATGTAGAAAGAATAATAAAATGATCACTCATAATCTGCCACTAAGCTTCACTCTTACCAACTCATGGTCAATTTTGTTTGATCTATACCCCACCCCCCCAGATGAAGAAAATTATAGACCTCCTATCAGTTTCTGTGAATATTTCAGTATGTCTTTTACAAAGATGAACGCTTATTTTAAAAACAAAATAATTGCATTACTGTCCAAAAATTTAACAGTTCTTTAATATTAATTATCCAGTTAATGATTGAATTTCCCCAGTTGTGTACAATTTAAGGTTAGTTTGCTAAAGGTTCTGAATAGGACCAGTGCAGTGTAATTGACTGGCATGTTGTTTAAATCTCTTTTAATCCATAGGTTGCTTCCTTCGAATTCACCCCCCCCCCATTTAATTTTTTAAAGAAGCTGGGTCATATGACTTTGGATTTTCATAGGATGGACTTTGCTGATTTTATCCCATAGTATATTCTTTACCATGTTTCTTTTCTTCCTATATTGCTGAAAATTGATGATTATATCTAGAGGCTTGATCAGATTCAGGTTTAAATATTTTATCTAGAATTGTTTGTGGTATTAAATACTTATATTAGGAGTTTTTGTTTTGTGATGTCAGCAGTGGTTGGTAATCATTATCTAAATCCATTTACTTGATTATAAACTGGTGGTATTCTATTTTGCCATTTCTTTATTTGCTGGGATACTTCTGTAAAAATAAATAGTACTACATTAACGATAGGCTACTCTGAAATATACTTATCTACTCTGAAGTAAATAATGCATTCTTTCAACTTATCATTTTTCAAAATTTTTCAAAATAATTTTTCAAAATAATTCAAAATAGGAATAATCCCTTTCCTAACATCTTTTGAAGGTGACTAAAAAGATCTTTTTGAGAATCACTAGTTCATAACTAATGAATTTAAACATTTCAGTTTGCTACAATCTTCTTACTGATGCTCAAATTTTCTTGTCTTTGGCCAATGGGAGCTTCATCAAGTTGGTTTCTAAGTCATTTTAGTCGTGAACATTTTCTTGCCAAGACCTGAACTCCGCCTTCTCTCCAAAGAGCTCTGTTTTGTGTTTTGTTTTGTTTTTTTGGTGGAAATATTAAGAGATTATGTTCTGGGTGGTGTGGTGTTAATTACTACAGGGCTGGTCATTGTGTGTAGGCTTCTTCAGATAGTCATGTTAGGAAATGTATTTTTTAAAAATCTGTATCTCTCTTTTCCCATGTCAAAAACATCATTCTGTAAAACACTTGCATACTCATTTTCTTTACAATTCACAGAAATGGTTGGAGAATAATATTAGCACTACCACCTATATTATGATTATTAGAAATAATTTAAAGGTTTCTTTTTTTTTTAAAAAAGATTTTATTTATTTATTTGCCAGAGAGAGACACAGTGAGAGAGGGAACACAAGCAGGGGGAGTGGGAGAGGGAGAAGCAGACTTCCCGCCGAGCAATGAGCCCGATGTGGGGCTCGATCCCAGAACCCTGGGATCATGACCTGAGCCGAAGGCAGACGCCCAAGAACTGAGCCACCCAGGCGCCCCTAAAGGTTTCTTTTTTTAAAACCATTCTTAAAGCAAGTTATCTCTAGGAATATACAACTAAATAATTGCTTTATGTGTAGTTATACCATCAATTGAAAAGCTAAATTTATTTTAAACTTTTAAGGAATTGTCTTTTACTATAAAATTGATTTATCTTTAGAATTACATATAATATTTATGTGGTTCCAAAGTCAATTGTATAAAAACAAGATAAATTCAGGAAAATCTAGTTTCTACTCCTGTGTCTTTCACTGTTTTTTTCTCCCTACCAAACATTTTTGTGGTTTATACTTCTGCTTTTTAATCCTTCCATTTTTAGTGTGTGCGTGTATTTTTATTGTCCCTTTACTTAGATAAATAGAAAAACTTTTTCTACCTTTTTTATTACACTATAGTATAAACTGGGCATCACTGCATAGATCTGAGGAGAGATTCCTTCTTCATTTTCACAGCTGCAGTGCTCCAATGTGTGACCATTCCACAGTGTATTCATTCAGTTCGTTATTGATGGACATTTCCACTTTATTTGCTATTACAAACCATACTGCCATAGATAATCTTGAAAAAATTCCTTTTGTGTTTTTGTCAGGGCATTTTAGGCATAGATTCCTGGAAAGGGGGTGCTGGGTCAAAAGTTAAATACAATTGTATTATGATGAATAGTGTCAAATTCCTCTCCAGAGGGATTGATATATTTTGCATTCCTATCAGCAATATGTGAAAATGCCTGTTTCCTCATAACCTCGCCAACAGTATATGTGCCCACTTTTGGATTTTTTTTTTATAAAACTGTATCTTATTTACTCTTACATTGCTATTATCTACTAAGAGAAATTGATCATCTTTTCAAATGAGTCAGAGCCACCTGAATTCCTCCTTGGCTGAATTTTTCCATTTCCTAGCCCATTTTTCCCCCTTTAGAGTTTTTTTCCCTCTACATTTAGGAGACTAAACGTTAGTGATATAATTTGCAAATGTATTTTTCTAGTATATCATTTGTCTTTTTACCTGGTTTAGGTTGTTGAATATTTTGTGCCATAAAAGATTTTTAGACATTTCTTGCTAAATTTGTGCCTAGGTTTAGTCTTTCTCCTCCCTCTCACTTTTGTAAATAATGCCTTTTTAAAGTTACAAGTGTATAAGTAAATGCTATTGATTTTTGTATGTTGGTTTATAAAACCTGTTATTTTCTGCCCATTTTTTGACTTGATTATTTGTTTTTTGGGTGTTGAGTTTGAGAAGTTCTTTATAGATCTTGGATACCAGCCCTTTATCTGTAGTAAAACAATGAAGCATGGATCACTACATCAAAAACTAATGATGTATTGTATGGTGACTAATGTAACATAATAAAATAAAATTTAATAAAAAACAAAAACAAACAAAAGCAAAAAAACAAAAAAACAAACAAAAAAAGTAAAACGTTATTTTCTAAATTCTTATGTTTGCAGTAATTTTCCATTAATTTGGGGGCTTTTCAAGATGTATAATCATATCATCTGTAAATAGGTGTTACTTCCTTCTCGGTTCTTATGCCTCCAATTGCTTTCTCCTGTCTCCTTGTATTAATTTATACCTCCAACAAAGTATTCAATAATTATAAAGAGAAGCTTTTTTTTTTTACTTGTTTCTAATCTCAGTGGAAAAGCTTCTTGTGTTCTCCTTTAAACGACACCTTATGTTGAAGAACCACCCATCAATCTGCATTTTATTAAGTATTAGTATAATGAATGGGTGTTAATTTGTTGAATGACTTTTCTGAAACTATGGAGTAGATTATGATCTTTTTTTCTCCTTAGTTCGATTAGTGCAACATATTGCATTAATAGTTCCCGGAATCTTAGAATAAACCCACTTAGACATGATGTGTCAAGACTACAATAGCACATAAAATAACATATGTTTAGTATTTTTACATTGATAGCCATAGTGAGACCGGCCTATAATTTTTTTTTGGTGCAAGCTTGTTTTTGGATCCATGTTAGACTCACTTTATTAAACTCGGAAGTTTGTTTCTTTCACTGTGTTCTAGAATCATCTAACTGGGATTATCTGATCTTTAAAGTTCTGGTGGAAATCTTCTGTGAAATCATCTGATCTAATGGTTTTTGTTTTGCTGAGCTGTGAAGGAGGTGCTCTTTAGCCATTTCCTCAATTTTCTGTATGGAGAATAGGTCTTTCAGACTTTGTTTCTCTTGTAGGGCCAATATGGTATTTTAAAATACAGGTTTTATTATTAGATATGGCAAGGCCAAGAGATTAGGAGACAACCATCATTGAAAAAGAGTTTGTTACTCTCGCAGACGACGAGAATGGAGCATGCTGTGCCATGCAAGCTACATGGGTAAGCCCCAGGCTTGGGTGGGAGGTGGAGGGAGAGTGGAACCTGTGGCAGGAGCCTTTTATTCTCATTTCCACAGGCAGGAAGACGCAGGAGAGGGTAAGCAGTTGTAGGATTGCCAAATAGAATAATTTCACAGGCTCTGGGCCTGTCCCTTGTTATCTAGTACCTGGCCTTGGGATGACTAGGGCAGTTGGATCGTGGTCCTGAATGTGAGAGCCTTACAGAGAAGGTGGTTGAGGGTGTGGGTTCCGGATTGGTAGGCTTGCATTTAAAAGGCATAATGAAGGGGGGGAAATCAGAGGGGGAGACGAATCATGAGAGACTGTGGACTCTGAGAAACAAACTGAGGGTTCCAGAGGGGAGGGGGATGGGGGGATGGGTTAGCCTGGTGATGGGTATTAAAGAGGGCATGTTCTGCATGGAGCACTGGGTGTTATATGCAAACAATGAATCATGGAACACTACATCAAAAACTAATGATGTAATGTATGGTGATTAACATAACATAATAAAAATAAAAGGCATATTGTGCTCAGGCAATTCGTTTGCCATATCTAAGAATTGGCTAATCCTGGGACAGACATTACCTCCAGGGTCAGCAAGGCCCCAGATGTTGAAGCAACAGAATGCAGAAAATAAAAGACCTTGTTAATACATGTGGTAAACTGCATTTTTGGGAAAATATCAGTTTAAACTGGGTTTTCAAATTTATTTGCAAAGATTTGTGCAGAGTAGTGTTTAGTTTGGTCATTTCCCATTGTCCTTGTTCATTTTGACTTTCCTCCTTCCCCCCGCCCCCATTTTGAATTAGGTTTGCTTTGGTTTGTTTTGTTCTCTTTTAAGGAACTGGCTTTTAGGGGCACCTGGGTGGCTCAGTTGATTAAGCATCTGACTCTTGGTTGGCTCAGGTCATGATCTCAGGTTGGTGAAATTGAGCCTGCATCGGGCTCCCTGCTTAGTGGGGAGTCTGCTTGGGATTCTCTCTCTCCCCCCTCCCTCCCCCCACCCCCCATGCATGCATGCGCTCTCTCTCTAAAATAAATAAAATCTTTAAAAAAAAAATAAAGAACTAGCTTTTATATTCATTCCTTATTTCTACCTTTTCCCTGAATTTCAGTTTTTATCTTACTGCTTTTTTGGGGGGGGGAAGGGGGTGATAATTCATTTATTCTCTTACAGCTTTTTGAATTAGACATTTTCAGTTTTATGGATTTGTATTTGTTATAAATTTTCTTCTTAAAATTGCTTTAGCCCAATCTTACAGTTTCAGATGTTGTGTATTCATTGTTATTAACTTAAAATTCTGTAATTTGGTTTTATACTTCTTTTCATTTGAGTTTAATATCTCATTAGAATGATTTAATTTGAGATATTTGAGTTGTTTAATATCTCATTAGAATGATTTAATTTTAATTTTCAGGGAGAAAGCTCCTTTGTTTTCATTAACATTTTGGTGGTATTTCTAATTTGGGTTTTTTTTTTTTTTAAGATTTTATTTATTTTAGAGAGAGACAGAACAAACAGGGGAGATGGGCAGAGTGAGAAGGAGAAAGAGACTCAAGCAGACCCTGCACGGAGCATAGAGCACAAAGCCCGATGCGGAGCTCATATATTTCCTATGCTATATTTTTCATCACCATGATTAACTTTACAACTGGAAGTTTGTACTTCTTAATCTATTTTCTCCCATACCCCCTCCTTTCTGAGTTGGTTTCTTTTTATCTTTTGTTTTGTTTTTTAGATTTCACATACAAGTGAAATTTATGGTATTTATCTTTGTCTAATTTATTTCACTTAGCATAATTCCCTCTAGGTCCATCCATGCTGTCACAAATAAGATTTCATCTTTTTTTATGGTTGAGTAATATTCCTGTGTGTGTGTGTGTGTGTGTGTGTGTGTGTGTGTGTGTGATATCTCATTTTCTTTATTCATTTGTGGGTGGACATTTAGGTTATTTACATGCCTTGGCTATTGTAAGTAATGCTGAAATGAGCATGGGTTGCATATATCTTTTTGAATAAGTGTTTTCATTTCCTGCAGATACCCAGAAGTAGAATTGCTGGATCATATGGTAGTTCTATTTTTATTTTTTTCTTGAGGAAACTCCATACTGTTTTCCATAGTGGCTGTGTCAATTTACATTCCCACCAACCATGCACAGGGCTCTATTTTCTCCACATCCTTGCCAACACTTGTTACTGTCTTTTTGATACTAGCCGCTCTGACACATGTGAGGTGATGATATATCCTTGTGATTTTGATTTGGCATTTCCCTGATGATGAGTGGATGTTGAGCATCTTTTCATGTGTCTGTTGGCCATTAGTATGTCTCTTTGGAAAAATATCTATTTAGGGGCACCTGGGTGGCTCAGTCGTTAAGCGTCTGCCTTTGGCTCAGGTCATGATCCCAGGGTCCTGGGATCGAGCCCTGCATCAGGCTCCCTGCTCGGCGGAGAGCCTGCTTCTCCCTCTACCACTCCCCCTGCTTGTGTTCCCTCTCTCGGTCAAATAAATAAACAAAATCTTAAAAAAAAAAAAAAAAAGAAAGAAAAATATCTATTTAGGTTTTCTTCCCATTTTTTGATTGGATTACTTGGGTTTTATGGTTTTGTTTTTGTTTGGTATTGAGTTGTAAGAGTTTTTGTATATTTTGGATATTACCCCTTTATTGTACAGATCATTGGCAAATATCTCCCATTCAGTAGGTTGCTTTTTCTTTTCTTTTCTTTTCTTTTAAAGAATTTATTTCTTTATTTGACAGAGAGCAAGCACAAGCAGGGGGAGGGGCAGAGGGAGAAGCAGACTCCCTACTGGGCAGGGAGCCCAACATAGGGCCTGGTGGGATCATGACCTGAACCAAAGGCAGACGCTTAACCCACTGAGCCACCCAGGCACCCCAGTAGGTTGCTTTTTCATTTTGCTGATGGTTTCTTTTGCTGTGTAGAAGCTCCTTAATTTCATGTAGTCTCAATTATTGTTATTGTTTCTGTTGTTGTTTGCTTTGGTTTCCCTTGCCCGGAGAGACCTATCCAGAAAAATTTTGCTAAGTTTAATGTCTAAGAGATTACTGCCTATGGCTTTGTTTTATTTTTTAGGAGTTTTATGGTTTCAGGGCTTATATTTAGGTCTTTAATTCATTTTGAACTTGTGTATGGTGTAAGAGTGGTCCAATTTCATTCTTTTGCATGTAGCTGTCCAGTTTTCCCAACAGCATTTATTGAAGAGATGGTTTTTACCCATTGTATATTTTTGCCTCCTTTTGTCTTAGATTAATTAACCATATAAGCATGGGTTTATTTCTGGGCTTTCTATTCTGTTCCATTGATCCATGTCTCTGTTTTTGTGCCAGTATCATACTATTTTGATTATTACAGTGATTGCTTTGGTGGTAGTGTGTGTGTATGGTTTGTTTCTTTTTGGGTTCCATACAATTTTTAGGATTTTTGTGTTCTAGGTCTTTGAAATACTACTAATATTTTGACGGGGATTTTATTGAATCTGTATATTGCTTTGGGCAATATGAACATTTTAACAATATGCTTCCAATCCATTAGCATGGTATATCTTTTCATTGACTTGTGTCATCTTCAGTTTCTTTCATCAATGTATTATAGTTTTCAGTTTATAGATTTGTCACCTTGTTAAACTTATTCCTAGGTGTTCTTTTTGATGCAATTATAAATGGGATTGTATTCTTAGTTTCCTTTTCTGTTTTGTTATAGTATATTGAAATGCAACAATTTTCTATATATTGTATCCTGCAACTTTACTGAATTCATTTATTCCAATAGTTTTTTGGTGGAATCTAGGGTTTTCTATGTGTAGTGTCATGTCATCTGCAAATAATGATGGTTTTACTTATTTCTTACCAATTTGGATGCCTTTTATTTCTTGATTGCTATAGCTAGGACTTCAAGTTCTATGTTGAATAAAAGTGAAAGTGGACATCCTTATCTTGTTCCTGAACTTATAACAAAAACGCCTTCAGCTTTTTCTTTTTATATATGGCCTTTATTATGTTGAGGTATGTTCCCTTTATACCCACTTTGTTGAGAGTCTATCATGAATAGATACTAGGTTTTGTCAAATGCCTCTCCCGCATCTATTGAGATGATCATATGATTTTTATCTCTTGTTTTGTTAATGCATTTCACATTGAGTTGTATATATTGAACTATCCTTGCATCCCTGGAATAAATCTGAATCGTGGTGAATGATCTTTTTGATGTATTGTGGGATCCAGTTTGCTAATATTTTGAGGATATTTGCATCTATGTACATCAGGGATATTGGTCAGTAATTTTCTCTTTTTGTAGTGTTTTGTCTAGTTTTGATAATAGGGTAATCCTGGTTTCATAAAATTTAGAAGATTTCTTTCTTTTTCTTTTTTCTTTATTTGGAATAGTTTGAGAAGGATAGGTACTGTTTAAATGTCTGGTGGAATTCAACTGTGAAGCCACCTGGTCCTGGACTTCTATTTATTGGGAGTTTGTTGATTACTGATTCATTTGAGGCTAGTAATCTGTTCATATTATCTATTCCTGATTCAGTTTTGGAAGGTTGTATGTTTCTAGGAATTTATCAATTTCTTCTAGGTTGTCCAGTTTGTTGGCATATAATTTCAGTAGTAATCTCTTAAAATTTTTTTTTTTTTTTTTTTACATTTCTATGGTGTCAGTTGTAATTTCTCTTTCATTTCTGATTTTATTTAGGTCCTTTTTTCTTGATCAATCTAGCTAAGGATTTATCAGTTTTATCTTTTCAAAAAATTAGCTGTCTCATTGATCTTTTCTATTTTTTTCTACTCTCTATTTTATTTATTTCCACTCTGATCTTTGTTATTTCCTTCCTTCTCTTAACTTTGGGCTTTGTTCTTTGTCTAGTTCCTTTCTGAAGTATGTTAAATTCTTAATATTTTTGGTATGTTTTTATCTATTCTTTTTGAACATTCAATCGTTTCTACTTTATGAAAGATTTTGATGTGCTACTAGGAACAGAAATTTTAATTTTCTCCTTTTAATGCTTTTTGTTCTGAATTTTTCCTGTTCAAATATGAACATTGTAATCACTGCATTTATTTGCATTTTTCTGGTATACATTATTCATCCTTTTATTTTAAATGGAATCTCTCCCATTTAAAATTTTAGATACGTTTCTTACATAAAACACAGTGTTGTGTTTTTCAGTTTTAGGTTATCTGAGATCTATCTGAGGTGTATCTAGTTTAAATTCCATATTTTACACACACACAGACACACACAAATAAAATATTCCAGTACATGCTATATATTTTTTCTTTGGTATTTGGTGTGTGTGTGTGTGTGTGTCCGCGTGTGTGTGTGTGTGTGTATCCATTACTTAACAGACCGTCTCCTTTATAACCATCATTTAGTTTTAGTTCTTAGTTCTTGAAATATGTTTAATTCTCAGCACTAGTCTTTATATCAATGTTTGATCATTTTCTAAAATGAAGTTTATTTTCTAAAACTTCTTGATGAAGGGCTCTTAGAAATGGTACACCCTAAACTCTTGCTTATTTATAACAATTTGTCACCTTTATACTCAAAGGCCAACTTATTTGAATGGCTGTTTGGCTTGTAGCTTAATGCATTTCAATAAATCAAATACCTGTGTTCTTAATTGCAAACTTTTCTCTAAAATCACTATCGTGTGTCTATAATAACTTTTCTTGCCTTACTTTATACTTTGACTACCTGAGTACAGATTCCTATATTTTAGTTTTGACTTTTGAAAACTTTATAGAAAAGAAACCATATAGTATATATTTTTTTGACTTTCTAAGAGTTAAGTAGGCTCTGTGCCCAAAGTGGGGCTTCAACTCATGACCCTGAGATCAAGAGTTGCACGCTCTGCTGACTGAACCAGCCAGGTACCCCTTTAAAAAAGTTTTTTAAACTTCTCAGTATGAGATTTATTTACATCATTGTATATGGCTATAATTGATTCATTTTCTTTGCTGTAGTCTATAGAATATATATGCAATAATTTATCCATTATATTGTTGATGAATATTTGGATATTTTAAATACATTGTTTTAAGCATTCCTGAACATGTTTCTTAGGGCAGAATTGGCTGGAGTAGATTTTCCACAATCATAGAGTGTGTATAACTTCTACTTGGTAAAGAATTTTCCAGAATGGTTGGCAATTTATATTTTCACCGGTAGTCTTTGAGATAGGCTCTTAGAGTTGGAAGAAGACTTGGAAAGCATCTTTTTCAACTCTTTCACTTATAAAGATGAGTTTCTGTTAGGTCAAGAATGATGAATTTGGAATTCCATTGCTAATAATTGCACCAAACTGGTTGTAGGTTCCTGATCTTTTTTTTTT
Organism: Phoca vitulina; assembly: GCF_004348235.1. Taxonomy (NCBI): domain Eukaryota; kingdom Metazoa; phylum Chordata; class Mammalia; order Carnivora; family Phocidae; genus Phoca; species Phoca vitulina. The sequence goes on along the minus strand of NW_022589704.1, from coordinate 76,042,025 downwards.
TCCACTTTAGTGTTCTGCGACATTTTGACAATAAAGGAATAGATTGAAAGATGACCAAAGAGGTACAAAATCTCAAGTCTTATACTAAGGCCATGCAGCAGCTTGAGCTACATATAGCTCAAATGTGTTCTCGTGACTCACAGTTCTAGAAATGTGCAATATTGCTATTGATAAACCTGAATTGTTAAAATGTTGAGTTGGTATTTTATGCAGTTTATAAAGGCAGAGAAATACAGAATACATTTTTGAAAGTTTCATAAAAATGTTATAATTGAAATAACTATACTTAAAGGAGAAATTTTATTAGCTGAATATCTTCATATAGTGTAACACTATACAAAGGTATGGGTAAACTAAGTATAACTCTAGACAGTGTTTTGTAGAGGTCTTTGCTTATTTTATGTTATCTAAAATACAGTTTTTTGTACAGTTGACATAATATCTTTTTTCATTTTCCTCTTATTTTGCATAATATATGATATCTTACGTATGATTTTGAAAGAACCAAATATTCTGTACTTTCCCACAAGTATGCAGCAAGTCTGGAGTCAAATTGTGGAAGTGACTTCAGTTACAGTTGAGTGTCATGCTATTTCTGAGGAGAGTTGAAAGTAGTGTAGAAGACATCTTTGTAATTGTGACTATAAGTTGAGAAAACTCGATTTTGTAACCTAATCACTATTTTTGTATGAAGCAAGAGATTGAAGGAAGAAAAGTTACCAGGCCTTAATTCTCCCTGACTCTCATTTAGTACAAGCTCTAGAAGAAGTACAAGTACTTCTCATTTAATAATGTAAAGAATAAGTAGAAAATCCATAAGAAATTCTTTGAAGGGATCAAGTAGGTTCTTAAAGTATGTCCTTACAGTGCAGGAATGCTTGAAATCAAAGTTTGATGAACCTGAAAAGAAGGTGAGTTTCACCCAAAAAGCAAAACAAAACCAAAAAGAAAAAAAGAACCCCAAAACTAAAAACAAATTCTCCAGGCTATACAAAATATGGCAGAACCTAGCTAATGATTTCCTAGCTAATGAGCATATGCCATGAATTGTTCTGGCTCTTGTCCACAGAAGCTACATGAATGACAACTAGGAAAGCATTCCTTTCTTATCAAACCAGAAACAATAGCAGATATAATTACAACATTCTGTCAGCTGTCTGTGAAAATGAATTTCTACTTACTGCTGTGCAGAGAAGCCTATTGTGTCAATTTGGGGACTTTTAAACAATTGTACTTGGGGGAAAATTGTTGTGGAAGAAACAAGGAATTATTCTCAAGTGTGACCTGTAGGGTTTATGACTCTTGTAGGCTTATCAGTCTCATTATTTCATGCTTCAATGAAAATGAATACTTTCTTTGCTCGCCTTCATTCTGTTTGAACCTAAATATTTATATAAGTATATTTTATTTCATTAATAAAAACTGAAAAAAGTATATATATCTCAACTGGCTGGTAGAAGTATCTAAGGTCTATGTATATTTATATATACTAATGTTATATGTTTTTAACATACAATTTATGTGAAGCATATAACAGGCTTATGTATGTGTACATATGTATATATCTGTCAACAACTTAAGGCATATAAAGAAGCATTTTGATTACCCATCAGTGGTATATTAGTAAATGTTTAACAACGGGTTTTTGGAGAAAAATAAAATCCTGATTTTTTTTTTTTATAAGCCTTTGCCTGCTACCATGGGGTAAATACTCTAACCATGGCTTAATTCAAGCTAACAACACTCTTTGCTACTGAACATGGGGTAGAGAGAAGGTGCTGTTTCCTGTATCAGGGTGCTGGACACCTTGTATCTCTTTTTAAGGTAAAACTGAAATGTAACAAAGTGATGTGATTTGTTTAAAAACAATAGAACTTCTATGAAGAACCCTACATGAACCCAGGATATTTTATTTCTCTATCTTTTTCCATTAATTTGTATGATTCCCTTATACAACAAATTTCTAGAGTAGAAGTATAGCATCTTTATCTTTTTGACATTAACCCCCCCATACATACCTATTATTTTAGTACAAATATATATCCTGTAATATTGCAAACAAAATGTAGTAATTTGGACATACTTAAATTTTTTAATCATTTATCTGGTATTTACATTTAACTAGGGGTTCTGCATTTTATTTGGCAACCTCGCTGCATCTTATATTAGCAGTGTTTAATAAAACGATAAAGTCCATTGCATACTGAGGGAGAAGAATGAACAAAGGCATAGAGGGAGAGTTGAATATGGTCTCATGAAACTCCAAGGAATTTAGTGCCATTGTTTTACCTGTAAAGTCATTGTTTCTGGAGATTTCTCTGTTCCTTTCTAGTCTTTGTTGCTTTTGGTCTTTCTTTCCAACTCAGAGTTCCCTTTAATATTTCTTGCAGGGCTAGTTTAGTGGTCACAAACTCCTTTAGTTTTTGTTTGGGAAACTCTTTATCTCTCCTTCTATTCTGAATGACAGCCTTGCTGGATAAAGTACTCTTGGCTGCATATTTTCCCCTATTTAGCATGTTGAATATATCATGCCCCTTTTCTCTGGCCTGCCAGGTTTCTGTGGAAAGATATGCTGCTAACCTCACTTGTCTTGCCTTGTAGGTTAGTATTTCTTTTTCCTTGCTGCTTTCAGGATTCTTTCCTTATCTCTGTATTTTGCAAATTTTACTACAATATGCCTTGGTGTTGGCTGGCTTTTGTTGATCTTGGTGGCAGTTGTCTGTGCCTCCTGGATTGGGATCTATGTTTCTTTCCCGAGATTAGGGACGTTTTCAGCTATAATTTGCTCAAATAAACCTTCTGCCCTTTTCTCCCTCTCTGATTCTTTTGGGACTCCTTTGATATGACTGTTATTAGACTTTATGGAGTCACTGAGTTCCCTAAGTTTACATTCCTGATCCAATATTTTTCTTTTCCTCTTCTTTTCAGCTTCATTATTTCCCACAATTTTATCTTCTATATCACTGCTTCATTCCTCTGCTTCTTCCATCCTTGTGGTCATTGCATCCAGTGCATTTTGCGTCTTGGTTATAGCATTTTTTATTTTGGCCTAATTTTTAGGCCTTTTTATCTATATAGTAAGGGTCTCTTTGCTTTCTTGTATGCCTTTCTCAAGCCTAGCTAGTGTACTTTTGATTGTTGATTTTATTTATTTTTTTTATTTAAATTTTTTTATTGTTATGTTAATCCCCATACATTACATCATTAGTTTTAGATATAGTGTTCCATGATTCATTGTTTGTGCATAACACCCAGTGCTCCATGCAGAACGTGCCCTCCTCAATACCCATCACCAGGCTAACCCATCCTCCCAACCCCCTCCCCTCTAGAACCCTCAGTTTGTTTTTCAGAGTCCATCGTCTCTCATGGTTCTTCTCCCCCTCCGATTTCCCCCCCTTCATTCTTCCCCTCCTGCTACATTCTTCTTCTTCTTTTTTTCTTTCTTAACATATATTGCATTATTTGTTTCAGAGGTACAGATCTGAGATTCAACAGTCTTGCACAATTCACAGCGCTTACCAGAACACATACCCTCCCCAGTGTCCATCACCCAGTCACCCCATCCCTCCCACCCCACCCCCCACTCCAGCAACCCTCAGTTTGTTTCCTGAGATTAAGAATTCCTCATATCAGTGAGGTCATATGATACATGTCTTTCTCTGTTTGACTTATTTCGCTCAGCATAATACCCTCCAGTTCCATCCACGTCGTTGCAAATGGCAAGATCTCATTCCTTTTGATGGCTGCATAATATTCCATTGTATATATATACCACTTCTTCTTTATCCATTCATCTGTTGATGGACATCTTGGCTCTTTCCACAGTTTGGCTATTGTGGACATTGCTGCTATAAACATCGGGGTGCACGTACCCTTTCGGGTCCCTACTTTTGTATCTTTGGGGTAAATACCCAGTAGTGCAATTGCTGGATCATATGGTAGCTCTATTTTCAACTTTTTGAGGAACCTCCATACTGTTTTCCAGAGTGGCTGCACCAGCTTGCCTTCCCACCAACAGTGTAGGAGGGTTCCCCTTTCTCCGCATCCCCGCCAACATCTGTCATTTCCTGACTTGTTAATTTTAGCCATTCTGACTGGTGTGAGGTGGTATCTCATTGAGGTTTGATTGTTGATTTTAAAGAAACTCATTGATAATAATATAATAGTAGGGTACTTTAACATCCCACCTACAGCAATGGACAGATCATCTCAGCAGAAAATCAACAAGGAAACAATGGCTTTGAATGATACAATGGACCAGATGGACTTAACAGATATATGCAGAACATTCCTTCCTAAAGCAACAGAATGCACATTCTTTTCTAGTGCACACACAGTATTTTCCAGAATAGATCACATACTGGGTCACAAATCAGCCCTCAACAAGTACAAAAAATTGAGATCACACCATGAATATTTTCAGACCACAATGCTATGAAACTTGAAGTCAACCACAAGAAAAAACTTGGACCACAAATACATGGAGGTTAAAGAACATACTCTTAAAGTGAATGCGTAGCCAGAAAATTAAGAAATAAAAGAAAATACATGGAAGCAAATGAAAATGAAAACAACATTCCAGCGGTCCTAAGAGGGAAGTAGGTAACAATACAGGCATACCTAAGAAGCAAGAAAAGTCTTAAATACACAACCTAACCTTAAGGAGCTAGAAAAGGAACAACAAAGCCTAAAGCCAGCAGAAGAAGGGAAATAATAAAGACTAGAACAGAAATAAATGATATAGAAACAAATGGTAGAACAGATCAACAAAATTAAGAGCTGGTTCTTTGAAAGAATTAATAAAAATGATAAACCCCTAGCCAGACTTATCAAAAAAGAAAAAAGAAAAGCTTGAAATCATGAATGAAAGGGGAGAGATCATAACCAACACCACAGAAATACAAACAATTAGAAGAGGATGTTATGAAAATATGCTGAAAAACTGGGCAATCTGGAATAAATGGACAAATTCCTTGAAACCTACCAACTACCAAAAATGAGACAGGAAGAAATCGAAAATTTGAACAGACCCATAACCAGCAAAGAAATTGAATCAGTAATCAAAAATCTCCCAAAAAAACAAGAGTCCAGGGCCAGATGGTTTCCCAGGGAAATTCTATCAAACGTTTAAAGAAGAGTTTATACCTATTCTTCTCAAACTGTTCTAAAAAATCAAGTGGAAGGAAAACTTCCAAACTCATTCTACAAGGTCAGCATATTACCTTGATTCCACCAGACAAAGACCCCACTAAAAGGTAGAATTACAGGTGAATATCCTTGATGAACATGGAGGCAAAAATTCTCAACAAGCTACTAGCTATCGAATTCAGCAGTACATTAAAAGAATTATTCACCACGACCAAGTGGGATTTATTCCTGGGCTGCAGGGGTGGTTCAATATTAACAAATCAATCAATATGATACACCACATTAATAAAGGATAAGAACCATATGATCCCCTCAATAGATGCAAGAAAGCATTTGACAGAATACAGCATCTGTTCTTGATTTAAAAAACAAAAAAAACAAAAAAAGAACCTTTAACAAAGCAGAGTTAGTGGGAACATACCTCAACATCATAAAGGCCATATATGAAAGACCCACACTAATATCATCTTCAGTGGGGAAAAACTGCAAGCTTTTCTTCTGTGGTCAGGAACAAGACAGGGATGTCCACTCTCACTATTACTATTTAACATAGTACTGGAAGTCTTAATCTCAGCAATCAGACAATAAAAAGAAATAAAAGGCATCCATATCAGCAAGAAAGAAGTCAAACTTCCACTATTTACAGATGACATGATACTCTATGTAGAAAACCCAAAAGACTCTAGCAAAAAATTGCTAGAACTGATACAGGAATTCAGCAAAGTCACAAGATATAAAATCAACGTACAGATTTCTGCATTTGTATACACCAATAATGAAGAAGCAGAAGGAGAAATCAAGGAATTGATCCCGTTTACAATTGTACCAAAAACAGTAAGATACCTAGAAATAAACCTAACCAAAGAGGTAAAAGATCAATACTCTGAAAACTGTAGAACGCTAATGAAAGAAATTGACAAAGACACAAAGAAATGAAAAAACATTCCATGCTCATGGATCAGAAGAACAATTATTGTTAAAATGTTTATACTGCCCAAAGCAATCTATACATTTAATGCAATCCCCATCAAAATACCACCAGCATTTTTCACAGACGCAGAACAAACAATCCTAAAATTTGTATGGAACCACAAAAGACCTGGAATAGTCAAAGCATTCTTGAAAAAGAAAAACAAAGTTGGAGGTATCACAATTATGTACTTCAAGCTATATTGCAAAAGCTGTAGTCATCAAGACAGTATGGTATTGGCACAAAAACAGAAACATAGATCAATGGAACAGGATAGAGAACCCAGAAATGGACCCACAACTATATGGCAACTAATCTTCAAAAAAGGAAACAATATCTAAAGGAAAAAAGACAGCCTCATCAACAAATGGTGTTGGGAAAACTGGACAGCAACATGCTGAAGAATGAAACTGGACCACTTTCTTACACCATACACAAAAATCAAAATGCATGAAATACCTAAATGAGACAGGAAACCATCAAAATCCTAGAGCAGAACACTGACAGCAACCTTGTGACATTGGCTGTAACAACTTCTTACTAGATATATCTCTGGGAGCAAGGGAAACAAAGCAAAATGAACTATTGTGACTTCATCAAGATAAAAAGCTTCTGCACAGCAAAGAATACAATCAACAAACTAAAGAAGCCTATGGAATGGGAGAAGATATTTGCAAATGACCTACAGATAAAGGGTTAGTATCCAAAATTTATAACTTACACAACTCAACACCCCCAAAAACAAATCAGTTAAGAAATGGGTAGAAGAGGGGCACCTGGGTGGTTCAGTCGGTTAAGCGGCTGCCTTCAGCTCAGGTCATGATCCCAGGGTCCTGGGATTGAGCCCTGCATCAGGCTCCCTGCTCAGTGGGGAGTCTGCTTCTCCCTCTGCTCCTCCCCCACTCATGCTCTCTCTCTCTCAAATAAATAAAATCTTAAAAAAATGGGTAGAAGACATGAACATTTTTCCAAAGAAGACATACACATGGCTAACAGACACATGAAAAGATGCTGAATATCACTCATCAGGGAAATGCAAATCAAACCATGATGGGATACCACCTCACACCTGTCAGAATGGCTAAAACACAGGAAACAACAGATGTTGGCGAGAAAGCGGAACCCTCTTCCACTGTTGGTGAGAATGCAAACTGGTGCAGCCATTCTGGAGAACAGTATGGAGGTTCCTCAAAAAGTTAAAAATAGGGGCGCCTGGATGGCTCAGTTGTTAAGCATCTGCCTTTGGCTCAGGTCATGATCCCAGGGTCCTGGGATTGAGCCCCGCATTGGGCTCCCTCTCCCACTCCCCCTGCTTGTGTTCCCTCTCTTGCTGTGTCTCTCTCTGTCAAATAAATAAAATCTTAAAAAAAAAAAAAAAAAGTTAAAAATAGAACTACTCTATGACCCAGCAATTGTACTACTAGGTATTTACCCAAAGCATACAAAAATACTGATTTGAAGGGGCACATGGACCCTGACATTTATAGAAGCATTAACAATAATATCCAAATTATGGAAACAGCCCAAGTGTCCATTGACTGATGAATGGATAAAGAAGAGGTGGTATATATATACACAATGGCATATTACTCAGCCGTGAAAAAGAAGAAATCTTGCCATTTGCAACAATGTGGGTAGAGTTAGAGGGTATTCTAACCAAAATAAGTCAGAGGAAGCCAAATATCATATGATTTCACTTATATATGGAATTTAAGAAACAAAACAGATGAAAATAAGGGAAGGGGCAGAAAAAGAGGAAAACAAACCATAAGAGACTCTTAAGTATAGAGAACAAACTGAGGGTTGCTGGAGGGGAGGTGGGTGAGGGATGGGCTAAATAGGGGATGAGTATTAAGGAGGGCACTCTCAACCAATTTACGTAGTTCAAATAGAACCCTTGAGAGCATTCATACTTTCACACCCAGAAAATACCAAGTTTTTCTATTGCTTCTGGATCTTACGTTGTCAAAGAAGCAGGGGGAAAAAATTAGGTTTTTAGGATAACGAAAAGACCCAAAGTTGTAAGAACATTTTCATTTAGGGTCCTAGGATCGTTTTGTAGTATTCTTTCCAAAAGTGGCTAATGAACAAGATAAGTAAGCCTTGTCCTGTCTAAGGTTTAGGATATGTCTGAAAGGCTGGTGAGATGTTCTAAGGAAGAGAAATAGGACATGCACACCCCACTTCTGGGGCCAGCCCTGTCTTGCTCAGACTGTCCTAAGGCCCTGCCTAGGCACTCACGCAGACAGTGGGGAGGAAAGAAGACTTGACTATGGTTTTGAGAGTGTCCAGTGCAGTGCTTGGGCAGTGACTGGTGGCCGTACCCTTGGGACCCCTGGTGCCCTCAGCATTCTTTTTTTTTTTTTGGTTTGGTTTTTTTTTTTAAATTTTATTATGTTATGTTAGTCACCATACAATACATCATTAGTTTTTTTTTTTAAGATCTTATTTATTCATTTGAGACACAGAGAGAGAGAGAGAAAGCATGAGCAGGGAGAGAGGCAGAGGGAGAGGGAGAAGCAGGCTCCTCACTGAGCCAGGAGCCCGATGCGGGGCTCGATCCCAGGATCCTGGGATCATGACCTGAGCCGAAGGCAGACGCTTAACCATCTGAGCCACCCAGGCGCCCCTACATCATTAGTTTTTGATGTAGTGACTCAGCATTCTTAATATGGAAGTCCTGGGTGTCCTCAGCAGAGGGCATTCCCTGGTTTAGTGGTGGTAGCAACCGTAGCATTTCAAGGCAGTATAACCATTGGTTTGGGTGTTAGCAGTTACAGGAAGCAACACGATAGTGAGCAGGAGCTGAAGAAGAGGAAGAAGGAAAATTCAATTAGGGCATCCAGTTAAAGGAACTGGTTCATGGGGCACAGAGGAGACATGCCCTAAGAATCACATTGGGAAGAATTTGAGCTAAGCTTGTGCTCTTACCGAGAAGGCACGGTGAGAAGCAGAGAAATTTGATTTGTGTCATTCTGACCCTGTCATCTATCTGTCCTGCCCCACCCTGATGGACTGCCCTGTGCTGGGTACTATGCATGGCAAGGAATGGTTTAGCCTATATTACTTATTGAATATATTCTAAATTCTATGCATCCAGATAAATCAGCGTTATCTGCACTGAGGTCCACATTATACTTGTGACCCATGGCAGTGCTAGTTACTTGTTGCCTCTAAAGAGAAATAACTGTGTAAATAAATGTGAGGATTTATGGGTTGAGCAAAGTACAGTTTTCTCAGTAATAAGACTTCTCAGAACCTTAAAATGTTAAAATATTTATTGTAAATATCCAAGGAGCAGATTTAGAATTGGTATTTCCCTAACTTGAGTGCAACAATTTTCCCCCTGTGGTTTTAAGACCAGTGTTCCAAGGAACATACTTCACGAGAATGTTCTTTCTACTCACGATGATACGCAAATTACCTTGAAAAAATCACTCCAGAGACACAATTGCTTTGTTGGTTGTGTGAATCTCGTTGAATCATTTTAGCAGGCAGAGGGTATCCTTATTTAATTACATGCTCACACATTCTCTGGGGTAACTAGTTTCTCCCAGGTTGTCTCGTGACTGAAAAGAACATCATTGGACGCGCCTTTGGAAAACACACTGTGTTTGCAAACACTGGATCTGAGATTACTCTTTTTATGGGCTTGGCAGAACTAGAAAGGAACCTTCAAGGTTGACCATGTCCAAGGAATGTTAGAGTGTTTACTGGTTATTTATCATCTGTTGTGATTTTATGGCTGGAGAAGGGATTTTTTTTTCTTTTTCTTTTTTTTTTCTTTTTGGCATGTTTGAGAGCTCATTCCCTTCACCCTCCATTATTTCAAATATAACGTACTGCATTCTGGTTTTGTTTTTGTTGTTGTTTTTTAGTCTCAAAGCATTTGGGTTCAATAATGAAGAGGATTTGTGAAATTTAACAACTGATTACTTTTTATGTAGTTCTTCAAAACTGACCTACCTGGTCATTTGTCATTACCTTTTGAGATACAAAAAAAGAAACCTGAAGAAGACTGACAAAAATATATTTTCACTTAGAATTACAACTATAAATATCTTGTCCCATTTTCTGCAATATATGTGCATATATATATATATATATATATATCTCCATCCAGTTGGAGATAAAGTTTACCTTAACCCTACCCTCAATCTCCTTCTCTCTTTCCAATCTCAGATGTAACCATTATCAGGAACTTAGTACCCTTCCATTTTATACTTTTCTATAAATATGTGTCCATAACATCTATAGATTTACATAATACATGTTTATGTATTATGTTATATAATATTATGTATTATATTTACACATAAATGCTTGTAAGTCCATATATACCCATTGATAGTGTTGTACTTTCTGCATTTTAGGTTTTTACTAATCTGTATGAACACATACTAGATTTGGCTTATTTCTCTTACTGGCTGTTTTATTCTATCTTGTGTATTCATGCATCACTTTTGGACATGGGGTTTGTAGTTTTTTTTTTCCAATTATAAGTATAGCTCAAATATTTTTGTGTGTGCACTTCTGTGAGTTTCTGGACGTTGCACCTTTAGGACTGTTGTCACTGCAGTATAGGATAGGGATATATTTGCATTTTTCCTAGATACTGCTGGATTATATCTCAAGGTGCCTATAATTTCATTCTATTTTGCAAAGTGTGAGAGTATCATTTCCCCTAAATTCTTGCCAATGGTTTATTAGATTAAAAAAATTTTGCAAGCATGATAGAAAAATATCACTGCTACTTTAATTTGTATTTCCCTGATAACAAGAGAATTAGCATATTTTCATATTTGTGTTTTGAGTTATTGTTTTGGGAATGTTCTATTCTGAACATTTTTGTCATTGTGATTTGTTTTTTTTTCTCATTGATTAGTTGAAGTTCTTCATATATTTAGGATATTATTGCTTTGCATAATACATGGCAAAAATCTTCCATTCTCTATTTTAACTTTATAACTAAAACATGTTTATTTAAAACTTAGTCTTTAATGTGTCTTGTTTATAATCAATTATATCATAAATATATTTTCCAAAATTTTAGAGGCTTCTTTTTTACATTTAGATATTTAATGCTCAGGGACTGATTTTTGTTTATGTTGTAAAATTGTAAATCAAACTTTAGGAGGGTCACTTTTTTGGGGGGGGAAGGTTCACTTTTGTAAACATAACTTTTTAAACATTTAGGAGGGTCACTTTTATTAACATAATTTATTATAAGCTCTAAATTTTTCTGATTCATACATTATGTACCATGTTCTCTATTTATGGGTCAGTTTCTGGGCTCTCTCTTCTATTCCATTGATTTATTTGACAATTATGGTATCAGTATTCTACCATTTTAATTAGTATAACTTTACATTTGGTAGGCAAGAAACTTCTTTTTCTTAAATTTGTTTTAGCTCTTTTGTTTTACTTCACATATGAAGTTTAGAACTAGTGTAAGTTCCATGAAAATGTCGTCGTAATTTTATTTGGAGTTGCTTTAAATTTTATATCAGTTTTGGGAGAAGGCATTTTAGTACACTTACTCCTCCCAGTTACTCAGGTCTTTATGACTTAAAAATACTATCATGATTTTGTCCAAAATCGTCTCCTACATTTTTTTGTTAGGATTTTTCATATATTAAAACTGCTACTATGAATTGGATCTTTTTTCTTTTGCTTTTTCCTAAGCAGCGTTTGCTGGCATAACAAAAAAAAAAAAAAAAAGATTAATTTTGAATGTTGATCTTGTATCGAGAAACATTATTAAACTCACTTGTTTTCGTAATGTTTTTTCTTTTTGGCTTTCTTTGGAGAATGAACCCCAATAAGGACAATATTTTAAGTCTTTCTGTAACAGAACAATGTTTTTCCTCCAGTATCATTTTTCCTCTTGAAGACAGCCCTGCGTTTTAACTGAACATAGGTTATACAGGTAAAGCCCACATACCCCTGGCATTCTTATAGTTAGGTGTGGCCTTATGATTAACTTTTCATTATGGTGATGTAACCAAAGGAGTGTATACAATTTCAGGGCAGTGTAGTTGAAGGGAAAACATATAATCTCTTACCACCCCTTACCTTGTATGATATGCAGAAGTGATGGTAGATGCTGTAGCATTCATCTTGGGCCAGGAAGTGAAAACTGCATGTTGAAGGTGACCAATCCATAAGAAAAAGTAGATCCTGAATCTTTATTGTTTGTCAAATCTATTCTCCATCTAGCCCACTGAAGTTTACAGGAGGGGGAAAAATATCCCCCCAAAACAAACTATTATCTTGATTCTTTGTGTCTTTTGTTACTTGAAACAAGACTTCTTTCCAATCCTTATATCCCTTTCCCTTTGTCTTGCCTCTGGTTTTGGCTAGGCCCTTTAGCACCGTATTTCACTGCAGGACCAGTCTTTTCCTGAATATTTCCCTAATGGGAATATATCTAAAGTACCACCCTATGTAAGATATTTATTATATGGCTTTAGCAGATAATCTTTACTAAGTTTGGGAAATGCCTTTCTATTCCTGGTTCCTAGGGTTTTAAGAAATCATATAACAGGGGTTAAATTTTCCAAATGCTCTTTTCTTGTTTAGCATCTGTTGAAATAACCCATATGCTTTTTTCTCCTTTCATCCATTACTGCAGTAAAGTATGTTGATAAGTATCCTAATGTGAAATTATCCTGTCATTCTCAAGATAAATTCCCTGTGGTAATGATGCATTGTTATTTTAAAAATTACTTTTGATTCCAATTTTATAATATTTTACTTAAGATGTTCTACAGTTATTTTCATTTCATATTTTTTCTTCTTTCTTCTAGTTATCAAGATTATGCTTGATTTATAATGTGAGTTGGATAATTTTTCTTCAGGAGGAGCTTACATATGATAGAGATTATCTATTCCTTAGAAGTTTAGTAAAATTAAACTGTAACATAGAATTCAAGGTGTTCTTTTAAACTGAAAAAAACTTTCGCATATCCTATCAATGTCCTTAATAATTATTGGTCTATTTAGGTAACTATTTCATCTTGGATCGGTTCTCTGTGTGTCTGTCTTCAGATATACAGTTAGATACAGAGCATATCTAACTTCAGAAAAAATCATTCTTTCTTGATTTCAGGTTGACTTTAATTTTTATTGTGTCTTTTTCTCTAAATCTCAAAAGTATCTTTATTTCAGTGGTTATATCTGAAGTTAAATTATTGAATAACTTTTATCCATTAGGGAGGGGACATTTGCTATATTGGGGTTCTCCAGTTTTCAGTATAAAAATTAAATGTTGACACTTCCTTGGAGAAAAATGTTATCAACATTAGAAAAAGAACATAGTGAAAATCTGTGGTAGGAGACTGTGAACTGCTATGTATTTTAGGCATATTATTTAAATTAGTATTTTTAAATATTAATACTTAATACTGAAAGTTCATAGCAAGGGTTGGGGTGGCATATAATACCTTTTCAGTCTTGTTTATTCTTTGAACCATTCCCCTAAACGACTATTTATCTTCTAGTTAAGTCTTCAAGTTAATCTTTTTTTAAAAAAAAGATTTTATTTATTTACTTGAGAGAGAGCAAGAAAGAGAGCACTAGTGGGATGGGGGTAGAGGGAGAGGGAGAGAGAGAAGCAGACTCCCTGCTGAGCAGGAAGCCCAATGTGGGGCTCATTCCCAGGACCCAGAGATCATGAACTGAGCCGAAGGCAGATGCTGAACCAACTGAGCCACCCAGGCACCCCTGTCTTCAAGTTAACTTAAATCAGTTCCTTAACTTGGTGTTTATCAGTTGGCATGCCATGTCATGTGGTATACCAAAAGCCCTTCACGGGCATGCCATCAAATGCTAATCAATATGCAAATGTATTTTTGCCAATACTGTCACGGCAATGTCTGTCAGAGGGCTCCTAGACCTGACTTAGTCATGTGATGAGGTATGTTGCTGGCTACAACCTCTTATACCAACAGGTAAGAGGCATAGCCTGTTGGCAGGAGGGGTAGCATCTTTACTGAAGCATAGTACAGGGCAGAAAATGCTGAGCAGCCTCCTAGCTGGCACCCGGGCTCCATACTTGCTCCTCATTCCTCACTGTCATCTTTCAAAGACCAGTTAGACTGACCTTTCTAAGGTCTAAATCACATCATGTTACTTTCCTGTTTAAAATCCTCCAAGGAAGGGAAAAATGAAGGGGGGGAAATCGGAGGGGGAGAAGAACCATGAGAGATGATGGACTCTGAAAAATAAACTGAGGGATTTAGAGGGGAGGGGGATGGGGGGATGGGTTAGCCTGGTGATGGGTATTAAAGAGGGCACGTTCTGCATGGAGCACTGGGTGTTATATGCAAACAATGAATCATGGAACACTACATCAAAAACTAATGATGGTGATTAACATAACATAATAAAATAAAAAAAAATAAATCCTCCAATGACATCGCTCTGCACCCTGAAAAAAATCCAACTCCTCGCCGTGGCTTAAAAGACTATGATCCTTACTGCTGCCTGCCTCACTGACCTCAACCTTTCTATACTACATTTTGTTCACTACTCTCACTAAACTGGCCTTCTTTCGGTCCTTGAGGTATGTTAAGCTCATTCTCTTCTTGGGCCTAGTTCCTGCTTTTCCTCCCACATAGAGCACTCTTCAGAACTAGTTATGCCTGACTCCCAAACTTAAATGTGACTTCTCCAGAGACACTTTCCCTATCCACCCTACATAGGCCGCAGTGCTCCATCTCATTATTGTATGTGTGATGGAAAGAACGTAACAGATATTTTGAGGAGGGAGATTTTCTTTAGTGGTGACAAGGAATTTTGAGGAGAGAAGTACAAACTGTTACCAGGTGTAGGTTTGGTTTTTCAGGGCCCCTGAGTTCCCGTTTGTATGTGCGGAGTGATGATGCCACCCCTGTAAATAGATGATGAAGACTACCCTGGACCCTCAATGATTTTCTTCTCAACACTTTCCAGTGGTATTTGAAATAATCTTTTCTTGGTTTGTGTTCATATATTATTTGTCACTCCACACTAAAATGTGAGTTTGTTGAGGGCAGGATCTTTGGTGCCTTATTCATTATTGTAACCCATACACCCAGACTGTGTCTGAGAGGTGCTCAATAGGTGTTTGTCATCTGCTGGTGGAATGAATAACCTGGTCTCCACTGCCTCTGAGTTTCCTCACTCTTCAAGAAATCTTTTTGGGTTTTCAATCCAAATATAAGTTCTCCCTTCCTTGAAACCTTATATGTACCCTCTAATGATTGCCCATTTTTCTCTCTCTTTCTCTAGTCTCCTGACCTCTGTTAATTTCCTATCCTCTGCACTAAAGAATAAATGTCTGGGGGTGCCTGGGTGGCTCAGTCGGTTAAGCGTCTGCCTTCGGCTTGGGTCATGATCCCAGGGTCCTGGGATAGAGCCCCGCATCGGGCTCCCTGCTTAGCAGGGAGTCTGCTTCTCCCTCTCCCACTCCCCCTGCTTGTGTTCCCTCTCTCACTGTGTCTCTCTCTGTCAAATAAATAAATAAAATATTAAAAAAAAAAAAGAATAAACGTCTGAAGAGCAAGGATAATGTTCTACTCCTCTTCTATCCTCTACAACCCTTAGCACAATGCCTTGTACAACTTTACTGTTAGTGCATTGAGTTAAAGCAGTACTAATTTTGTATTAATTTAGGACTTTACATTTTGAATTGTGAATTTGAATTATAGGACTCTCTATGTTAAATGGAAGTAAGAGTTTTACCTTTTAAAAATATAATTGTTTCTGATCTGGCCTCATTCCTTATGTTGTCTTTGCCCACACATGCTCCACTTAGGCATTACAAACTAGCAGCTCACAACAGTCTAAACTGCATATGTATTTTATTTGGCTCTCACAATGTTTTTAACATTTTGAATTAGTTGTTACTATTTAAAAACGGGATTTCATCAAATTTTTCAGACTTGTGACTCTCCTGAAAAACAGGACAATCTGGCAGCCCTGTGTTCATATACCCTCATGACAACAAATGCTGGAAACATGCATGTGCTCTGGTTCACCATAGTCCCCTCTGGTCTTGCCTCATTTGTTTGTAGTACATGCTTTGATTCTTAACATATTGGAGTCTGAGACTCCAGCTTTATCCAATTTCTGCAATGTCTATTTAATTTCAGCTAGTGAGAATCTAATAGTAACTACCTAAAACCATCTGCAATCCAACCCAGCCATGTTTGACTTTAAAGTCTGATGTGTTTGCATTATCTACCATATTTAACTATGTATAGAAATATGTAAGGCTTTGAAAGAAAAAGAGGATTATAAACTCTCCCAGATGCTTCAGTTTCCTTAGGAGCAGTAAGAAAGAGATGAAATTCATATAGAAGTTAGAATGCTGGGGTTCTTTTATTACCTTTACACAGATTTATTTTGTGATCATTTTACCACTTTGGGCTGTAGTTCCCTCTACAAAGTAGGAATGATATGTGTTGATTCCTAAGATTCCTTCTAGCTCTTACCATCTTATTCTTAAAATTAAAAAAAAAATGTTTTCTTGATACATTGATTTCAATTACTAACCTAGACATACATAGAGCTGACCAGTCTCTGGTGACGTGACATTTGTTCATAGGGCAGTGTCTTCTCTGTGTTATGAACACCTGTTCGATGCTTTCTAGGCACCCCATGGACATTCAGAAGTGCTAATTAAATTGAATACTATTATTCAAATAACTTCCCCAAAGACTGCATTTGGTAGAGTTGAGCTGTGTGGTTACATTTCCTTGACATATACTTAGATTTCTAAATGAAAGGGGAAGTTCATGGCAGCATGTATTTTGGCTTAAAAAAAAAAAAAAGATAGTAATGAATTATGCATCCTTTTCTCCCCATGTAGTTGGCATATCTTTAGAAAATGGATCAGTTGGCCTGTGCTCAAGGGGATTCTGGCCTTCCACTGAACTTATGTCTGAACTCCTCCTTGAAGCATTTGGTGCAGCCCACCCTCTCCCAATGTGAATCTGTGTTAGACAAGAGTGAGTGGTGTGCTTCATACCATGACTCTACAGAAGCAGAGAGAAGCCCCAGCACAGCGAACCTAAGACTTCCTTGCTCCTTAGGCAAATGTTTCCTTAACAGGGAATAAAAATGAGACACTCCAGGCTAAGCATGAAAGGAAACCTAAGACGCCTTCACAGTTGCTTTTTAACTAACGAGGTGGTCAGATGTTGTTTTCTAGCTTGTGTCAGCGTGAAGTGATGTGTACCCAAATATTAGACACCAAGAAATGTAGGTCTGAGCATATAGTATAACGAGTGAGGATGAAGGATTTCTTGAGGACCTGGCATAAATGCTAGAAGAAATATTTTTTCCACTGATATAAGGAATGGAAATTAGTGCTCACCTACTATTTACAGGAAATTCTTTTTGTTAAAAGCTCTGGGACTTGTTTTCTCTGAGAGATATTTGTAGCTATACTTAAGAAATCTGTTTAAATTGTGCTGATAATTATCCTAATTGGTATGAAAATCTGATTGAATACTTAGAGAAGTAAATTGCCCCAGCTGAGTTTTATAAGCAACACACTTTTAAAAAAGAGAAGCTGAAGTAGGTAAATAGGTTTTCAAAAACAAAGGCCCTGCTAACTTTAAGTAGGTCACATTTAGAAATCCTCTTTGTGTGTCTGTTTATCTTAATTTGGTGGCCTTGCAATATTTATATCCAAGACTAAAATAAGGTCCAAAATAAAGTGCAGTTGAATTGTTTGAGATGCTGTAAGACAAAAGGTTCTTACTCTCAAGATTCAGACACTAAAAGCTCTCAGAGTCAGAGGACGGAGACAATAATCGAGTGAGTGATGGGATGTAGGGACTCCAGTGTGGGTCTGTCCCGATCTGCATGAGACCAGTGGTTTTCCAAATGTGTCAAAGGACCAACTGTAGTGTTCCTTAAAATGTATGTTCCCGGTGATTAGCCTATCTGGGAGGAGAAGGACCTGAGAATCTATTTTTAAGAACTGTTTTTTTGGTGACTCTTATTAATTCACTTCAAATTCCAGGTCATCACTGCACAAATTTGACCAAACAGTGCCAACTTCAAGGAGCAGGAAAAAAGGCAAACTAAAGGGAAAAGACATTTGAACCAAGAGTAAAGTAGATGATCTCCCCGAAGAGGAATAGAGGAGTTAAAACGGATGACTTCAAATCATTTATATTTGCCTTTGGAAGATGTGCTGACCATATTTTGGCAGCAGATATACCATCATAACTTAATTTTGCTTAGGATAATAAATAGGTTTTCATTTCCAAAATACACACCCGAGAATGTGTGTGGGTGGAGGGAAATAGCTCCCCACATTGTAGGGGAATGACAAAGGAAAGCCATTTTGGGATTTAAAGTTTGCCAGGGAAAATCCACAAAGTGAACAATCCAAATATAGAGAAGTGAGGGGTAACTAACTGTTTATAGGTTAAATACCCCTATATAGCACATACCATTACTAAAAAGAAGCATGTTGTCTTACAGGTGGCTCATGGCAATATAACTTTTGGTACTTTTGTAGTAAATATAATGCAATAAATCCATAAGGAACAAATATTTTTTTTATGTGATGGTTGCTTTTTAACAAACCCTGAATTAAGTGCTTTGTGTGCTGCAGTTGGGGAGAGAGGGTAATGCTGTCAGCATGATTGCCAATATGTACTTTTTATGACAACTAGTTTTCTAACTTTCATGTGTCTTCCCAAAGATTACAATCACTTAAACTATGCCCATTTATTGAATCAAAACTTTTAGACACTTGAGAGAAGGTATTGGTCCTCTTTTTCTATTAATCACTTTTTATTAGAGCATTACAAATATATGTTCACACATACTACTTCATGTTAATGACCTTAGACCATCTCTGAGTGGACACGGATGATCCTGTCACCTGAAGATATTCTTAATGGATGAGGAGCCTGAGCCTCAGAGATTAAGTAACTCCCAAAGGTCAAAAGCAGTCCTAGAATCCAGTGTCTCTGAACTCAAAAGCCGGTGCTCTCTGTAGTGCTTTCCCTCTGTTGTATATCTGGATACTCTAGGCTGGGAATATGATCTGTAGCCATGTGCCCATATAAAGACATTTCATTGAATAAACTGGTATATATGAGAGTTGTAATTTAGGATCAATTATAAATGCACATACAGAGATATTAAAGATACATCTGGAGCCTCAATTGAAGCAAGCATAGGTTAGGCTCTGATAAGGGTAAGATAACAACATGATTATAGCCTTGTGGTTTTCATGTCCAAGAGATAATAAGGATTTCTAGATGGACTTGCTGCAGGACTGCTTAATAGATCTCTCTTCTATCTTATTCCCTTACAGCTCATGGGATTTTGATAATTCCTATTATCAGAGATGGGGAGAATCGATTCTAAAGATGAGAAAACAAACTCAGGAAGGAGGTGTCCACATGGATAATAGAACAGTCAAACCCGAGGCTTGAAAGCAGGTCCTCTGCCTCTCTGCTCAGTTTTGGGAGGAACTTTAAAGATTACATTTAGTTATAATCCTCCTCACCATTGACAAGCCTTTCATGAGCTCTAAGCATTTGCTGGACACAGTGGAAGCAAATCACTATAAAATCTGGTCCTGTTCTAAAGGAATGTACACACTGGTTTGGAAAGAGAGTTCTCTTGATTCTGTCAACATTTAGGGAACCAGACTTTTCTATCCACTCTTGCAAAAAGGCCTTCCAGTGTTTCATGACAAATAGGAAACAACCTAATGTCTCCTGCTGCAACTGAAGTGGTATAAACTTCAGACAGGAAGTTGTACAGCCCCTGAGTTTTGATCCACCCCAGCCATACCGTAGGAAGGTCTGTGAATCTCCACTTCTGCCAGTTCTGTTCCTCTTCTGTGGACCCTTCTGTTCACTGTCCTCTCAGGACAATAATCTGACATTTTCAGTAAGCCCGAATCAATTTTAATTCCTTTAAAGTGTTAAAAATAAAGTCTCAGTGATGATGTGAGTTTACAGAAAGCAGGGTGACTTGGGCTGTATCGGGTTTGAAAGTTTAACAGTTTTATTTATAGACTTGGGGTTCTGCATGAAATATTAAACTATAAAAGCACAAGGTAAACAGATTTATTTTTAATTTGTATATATGACATCCTAGACATCTTATCAAGCTTTAGAATGGGCTGAGCAATTCTGTGGTTTGGGGTTAAATGTACATCTGTTTTCTGTCTTGAGAAGACAACTCATAAAAATTCATTTTCAACAGATGGTTGTAAATGAAGACAGAGCTACCTTATTTGGGTTAATACACATTCATGAAGAAAATATTACTTTCTGATGAAGCTAAGTCATCCCATAAATCCTATCAATAAACTGATCTGGAATTTCTTCAAAATGTACCAGAACATGAATAACAAGTAGTTGGAATGCAGCCTTCCACCTCCTATTTCTATCCCTTGCCTCCCCCACCCCCCGCTCCCACATTTGATCATTGATAGCTTTGTAGTGAAGAAAAAATTTTGTTCTAAAAGACTTAAGTATTGATCTGTCTTACTGAGGCTGGAAAAACTGAATCATATTATGGATATTTTCAGGTACTTAATAAACACCATCCAAATGTAAGTTTTAAATCCTTGGTAATGGACTCTTTTTGGAAAAGCTCATCGCATGGTAGAGTTTTAGAAGTAAAACTTAACTGTTTTTTTCCTTATTCTTCTAATGGTGTTTAAGCCTCTGTTCTTGCCTCAGGTTTGAGAGAGGAAGGGCCGGCCACTTGACTTGGGTGAGGACCTCTTCCTTCTAGCTCTAGCTCTGCCTCTCACCAGATGTGACTCCAGGCTGGAGAACTTATGTCTGGGATCCCCAGTTTGCACAGCTTTCAGATGAGGGCACCAAGTGGTCACTGCCATTACAATCTTAATATTCTAGGATTACTTACGGGATTGCAGTCAAGGAGTGGGGCAAGATGCCTTGCTGTCATGAGAAATATTATGGTTTTCTTTCTACCTTTGAGCTCTATTTAGGAAGAGGAGGTGAGTCTATCACACACACTGAATCTTGTCGAGGCTCAGTTGGAGTCTTAGAAGAAATCACATTTTATTTTACTTGCTCAACAATATTCTTTCATGGAGCACAAGAGAAGACAAAGCTTATTAAATCACTTATGAACACAAGTGACTTTGAGATTGAAATGACCCCACGGAAGTTTATAAAAGAACTATTGTAACATGCCAGACCTTGTCAACCTTCACCTCATCTATTCCTCCCTCTGTATTCACTGAGAGCAAAGAGAAGTAGATAAATAGGAATTTGCTTTGTAAATGGCACAAATTATTTAGTTCCCACAATTCAATAGAGGTTTCTAAAATTGCATTTATCATTGTTACAAATATGCATTTTATATTGTTGAGGATTTTTAAAAAATCCTTTATAAGATCATGAACCTATTTCTTATTAAATTCATTAACGGATATTAAACAATAAGAATTTAGTAATCCCTTTCAACATCTTTGACAACCAAAAACATCTGAAATAATGGAATAACAATCAAAAGCAAAATTGGTTTCTATTTTTTAAAAAAATAGCACCTTTCATAATGCTGAGAACCCTCTTGGCTGGAGTTTCCATATGATCTTGTTCTGATAAAGTCTTATAGTTCAGTTTTGTCACTATATATACAGGTGAGAAGGGGAGTGTGACTAATTTAGTCTAAATGATTTAAAAATAGAGAAATTTACCCAGTGTGAGAGGAGCAATTTGGAGAGCTAACAGGATGGGAAAATGTGATTTTAAAGCAACATCACTAGACATGGGAATAGTTTCCTACCCAGATTGCCAACATGAATAATTCTCGGCTTGATTTGGGTGTAGTTTAGGTACACTTTCTCACAATTCATATGGGTAGCAGAGGAAAAAGAAAGTAATTTTAGTCGGCTTTCCTAAGAACTTCTTTAGCACACTAATACTAACTTTTCTCTGAAATTCAACCTGTCTTTCCTCCTTTCCCTTCTGACTATAAGGGTCTGTTGCTAAAATAGTTGTAAAGTTCTGATCAAACATAAGTGCCCCTGTGTTATCTGTCTCTGGGAGTTGACTGTTATGTTGTGAGGCATCTAATCCTTATGATCTTAAGCAGTAATTTACATGGAACATTTTTCTAATGTCTGTTTAAAGGATTATATTGGGCAATGGGGATATGAATTTGCTACCTACTCCACCCCCAGACCAAGTGCCTGCCTGGCTTACAGTATTGTTAGGGAATGACACTTCTTACCCATTCCTAATGTGTCTTTCCATCTGGAGGGGCAGGGTATAGCATTCCTAGCCTCTCTCTGCCTCTTTGCTGACCCATTCCCCGGGTAGCTGAATGCTATCTGATTGGTGAGTTTGGCTAAAGTAAATTGGGCATGCTTGGATCTACTCTTTTCTTTATCCCCCTTGGGAGCCAGCTGCCTACAGGGAGTATGTGCCCTATTCCTCATCATGAAGTTTCTACCCTTCATTGGCTGAGTGTGGAGGGAGAGCCCTGTGTGCCCAGCTATGCCTATGACTGGGTAGATTAGTCTAATTCTGGGTTCAGTGTTAGAAAACACCCTCTTCCACTGAGCTAAGCCACATTCACCTATTCAGCTACTTTAGTAATGACATTTTTTGCTCTCAATCTCTCTTATTTCTTAATTCCATATTCAAGGGGGAAAAGAATATCTTAATTAGCCCCTATCAAACACCAAGGATATGCACAGATTCTGACTACTATTATTCTTCTGTTCCCAGGCTAATGTTTTGTTAGAGAATAAACAAGCACCAGCATTTAGAGAATGAAAGAGGGTGTTGACCTAGGCTTATCTCTATGCTCTTAATTATAAAAACACATTTTGAGGGGCACCTGGGTGGCTCAGTCGTTAAGCGTCTGCCTTCGGCTCAGGTCATGATCCCAGGGTACTGGGATCGAGTCCCGCATCGGGCTTCTTGCTTGGCGGGAGGCCTGCTTCTCCCTCTCCCACTCCGCTTGCTTGTGTTCCCTCTCTCACTGTCTCTCTCTGTCAAATAAATAAATAAAATCTTAAAAAAAAAAGCAAACACATTTTGATACCCTCATTTGAGGTTTTTAACTTCCCTATTAAAAACGAATATCGACTACCTGTTCAATAAAGTTGTAAGCAGAACGTGAGTTTGTAAATGTGCTATTCACTCTTAGGTATTTGTGGCTGTAGTTTAGTTTTAGTCTGTGTAAGAAAGCATGGGGGAAAATATATACAGAGATGAACTTGTCAAAATCTAAGACTTTGTTCTCTCATGTGTGTTCCAATCAGATAATCTGCAGTTAGAAAGAAGAAACAGGAGATACTTCACTAAAATACAAGTTCAGTTAGATCAAAATCCATTTAAGGAATGCTAGAGTAGAAAGGAAGAGAGATGTTTGAGAATCATGTTGGTATGTATATCCCCATTTTGATTCAGTCCAATTATAGATTTCTAAAAATGTTCATATATGTTTTTATGTATTTTAAGAAACTATTTGTTGAGGACTTTAGGGTGCCTTTCTGTTTTGGCAAGAATCATGGATGCTTGATTTGTGTGATACTGATTTTAACACCCCACCTTTTCCTAAGAGAGTACTGAACAAAGATACAGAGATTGAGAGTATCTTCTGTCCATCTGGGCACGAAGACAAATCCTAACTCTCTGTACTCTGGAGGTGTTGACTTTGATGTTTCTGTTTCTTCATGGATTCCACATTGCAAGCATCAATAGTATTGCAAAACCTTAGCAAAAGGGCCTAAATGTTTTTGTTTTTCCTGTAAGCAGTGAGTTGTTAAAATTTTATGACTCAAATGCATCAAGTAATAGCATTCCTTAATCTTGTACTATAGGGTTCTGACAAGTTTTAGGGCACTACGTGTGAAATATCGATGTTCTTATAAGCAGAATTGAGCCCTATGAACTCAGGGTACCTGCAGTACTCTGTGGACACTGATGGAGTTTTGAAGATAGATTCTGTCTTGTACTGTCTTATAGGTTGGCTAATGTTTAGCATTGTCCCCTGGTAATCACCCTTCTTCTAAAAGATATGTACATTGATCGAAGCCATATATGTTGTATACATATCCAGCCTCATATACTATTCAAAGCAAAATACCCCTTTGTCCCCAGATCTTGAAAGGATCTAGATCATTAAGTTAGACATCACATTTATATTAGGAAGAAACTGAGAAATAGGCAATGTGATTTGCCTGAATTTGTTAGTGGTCAATTCAGGATTAGAAACTTATAATTCTGATTGAATCTTGTGTGCTTTCCATTATATCACATTAAATAGAAAGAAAAGACATAGTTTGGGACTTGGTTTTGGCCCAGGATAAGAGGTTCTTTCCAAGGTTTACATTTATTACCTTTCGTATTTATCTCAAGTCGAGGTAGCAGTGGGATAGCCTGACCTAAATAGTGAAATAGTGTTTCTCTATTGACAAAAATTGAAACAGACAACTCTTGTCTTGCCACTTCTCTTAACTTTGTGTCTATTCCTAACACTTAGCCCTAATGAGTCATTTTGTGGACATGGTTCCAGTGCTAAAGCATAAAAAATAATGGACTATAGTCTCTGGATTATTATCCTGTTTCTGCCACTGATGAGTTGTGTGAGCAACAATCAAGAATAATTTGCTTAACATCTTTAAGCCTGTTTTCTCCTCCAATAAATGAGGATACAATTGTAACATTGTCAAGATCAAATGAACTACCTCACAGAGCTATCTCAAGGGAGTAGGATGGGCCTAGATCAGATTTGTGTCAAAAAGAGATACTACTGGAATTCTAGGTTCATTGATTGACCATTATGTGAGATTGTTTAGCTTCCTGACCCATACTTGCTAAATGCTAGTAGGGACCCCTGTCATTATTACAACTCAAAATGCTCTCATGATTTCAAAACGGACCTGTTTTAGAACCATTAAACTGTATGTATGGTTTTCAGCACATAGCTTGATCTATATTAAATGATTACTCATAAATATCATCTTCTTCTTCTTTATCATCCCAGAAGCTTCTGCAAGAAACTGTTTGGAATCCTTGACATCTCCAAGATGAGACTCATGCAATGGACTTGAGCAAACTTCTCTTGTGCTATGAGCTGTTTCAAAGCAGTAGGATTGACATAGATCAGTTCTGGGAACCCATTTAAGCCTGCTGTCCAAATAGTTTGGTTTGTTTAATGGTTAGATCTGATGATCTATTTTCCTGATTCTAGGTCCATCCATTGGCCAGAATGAATAGCATAAGGATTCTATGATTGCTGGAGAGAGCTACTTGGGCAAGTCTGGGCCACATGCTTGCCTTATTTTCTTTTAATCTCATCTCTGCCATCTGAGACAGCCCAGAGTTTTATCTCAGCCATTTAGTTTGAGGCTTTCTTACTAGGCTCTCCCCAGGGCTACATTGCTTCTGTCTCCCTTTCCCTGCATCAGACTGCCCATGTAGGCTAATTCTATGGGCAGGACCTGACAGTTACATTGCCCCATTCTGAATGTTTAGAGTTGATGCTTGTCCTGCCTCATCCAAAATGCCAAGATTTGCTAAAATTGGATTATAGTTCCAGATTTTTGTTTGACCTTATGTTTTATTGGTCAGCTCCTCCCTGGGGCTGTGACTTCATCACTTTTTTTTTTCTCCCTGTGGAGGTTCTTTTCCTATCCTGCTGAGGAGCCAGCCCCATGGTTTACTCCTCCTGACCCTAGCTCTTGCAATGGGACCTTCTGCCCTAACTAGAGAAGAGGTCAGTTCTTCTACTTGTCAGCAGTCTGATGAGAAGATTGAAGAGTTTGGAGTAGAAGCTATTGACTAAAATAATTATCCTCTCATCCTCAATCAATTTGAAGTCGACTTCAAAAAGATAGTAATAGCTTTGGATCCCAGTGTGCAGAAAAAGGTGAACACATCTGAGAACTGCCACCAGTGAGGATTTGATATTAAGATTGCTTTTGACAACTCAATATGAGAAAGAGATAACAATTGAAATGACAGGCTAATGGGAACCTACAACCTACCTAGAGGTGTAAAGTTGTATTTCTTCTTAGTTTTTTCTAAGATGTAGGTCAGAAATGGGAAGCTATTTCTATACTATCTTTTTGCCATAATTGGTGTGGCAATGAGTTTAACTGGAATGGTAAAACCTGACTTTACCAATGCATTTCAGCAATGATCACTAGTAAACATTCTCCTCCTCCTCTTTTCTTCTTCCTCCTCCTTACTGTTATAAAGCAGTATAGCATAGTAGTTAAGAATTGGGCTTTAGGGGCACCTGGGTGGCTCAGTTGGTTAAGCGTCTGCCTTCAGCTCAGGTCATGATCCCAGGGTCCTGGGATCGAGCCCTGCATCGGGCTCCCTGCTCCGCGGGAAGCCTGCTTCTCCCTCTCCCACTCCCTCTGCTTGTGTTCCCTCTTTCACTGTGTCTCCTCTGTCAAATAAATAAATAAAATCTTAAAAAAAAAATGAATTGGGCTTTAGAATTGGACAGACCTGAGTTTAAATCTAATTTCAAAGTACGAACTATGTGACTTTGGGCATACTACTTCTTTGAGCCTTAGTTTCTTCATCTGTGAAATAGGGCGAGTAATACCTACCTCATGGAGCGGCTGTGACAGTTAAATGGAATACCCTATGTAAAGTGCTAAGCAGAATACTTCATAGTGAGTACCTGAGGATAACAAAACTATTATCATTTGCTATTTCCAAATAGCTGTTCAAAATGCTATCTTAAACCTCCATAAAAAATGAAGTAGAGGTCCTTATGCTTTGGACTATACATCTGTCATCTCTCTTTGTCCTTTAAATTTGTCTGTTATACATTCCAAATGAATGTAGAAATTTTCCATAGACAAGTTACCTTCACTGACTTACCCTCCTTTCCTGGGTAACAGTGAAAAACAAGATCGAAAATATCTGTTTATGATCCTGAAATGTAATAAAACAGTGCCACTCAGAAGAAATATGCTGGTAAAGCACACCAGCATATATTGTCATCAAGCTAACTCTTGCTTTTTATTAATTTAAGACCATTTAAGATTTTCTCCTATTCTGACTTGATTTTGGTGATCATACTTGAAGCTTTCATCAAAGTGAAATATAAGTGACATTTGATCATTGTCAGTATCTCTTTTGATGCGCAAAAGGGGGATTAAAAAAATCTATGTAGAATGAGCATTTGTTCATGATGTGTTCCAAGACCATAAACTCTGTAAGGGTAAGAATCATGCTTGTGTCTGTCTTGTTTTCCACTGTGTCTTTACTACATAGCATCGTGCTTAATACATAGTAGGTACTAAAAAACAAATTGCCTACTTTGTGTATAATAATATAAATCACTGGTCTATAATTATGCATTTATAAAAGTAGTTGATGAAAAATCTAAAGGTAAGATGACATTCAGCCAAAGGTTTCTGTCAAATTTAGCTAATAAGACTCCTTTTTATGTGAACCAATTAAACTTAGGTCATTTCTCTGCCTTAAGGGAACAGCATTCATTTATGATCAATCTGTGTGACCCTTTTCCAAAGGGTATTTTATTTTTAATGAAAAATTGGCTAGTAGTATATTTTAGACTTGTTCATTAACATTTTAGCTGTGTTATCTGAAATGTTGATGAATGGTTAAATTAAGGTTGTGGTTTTAGGGGATAAACTAAAAAATACTAGGATCTTACATTATATATAAAGGACAAGGAGATTTAAATTAGTAATAAGCCAGTTTAAATTGGGTTGCCTTGAAATCCTTAATGATGATTGTGCAAATGACTCAAGGTAAATATATTTTTAAAAAGCTTCAGCATCTATTAAACTTTGTCTAAAATTAATTTCTTTGAGAGGTCTTGTCGAAGTCTTAAAAAATCTAAAAGAGTAGTGAAATACTAAGATTTTATAACAAAGTAATGAGATTAATTTTTTTTCCTTTTAATGAACAGACTAGACCATATAGTTTGCTGTATATATCCCTCAAAGTGGTCAATGATTCCAAGAATATAGTCAGGTTTAAATTTTGTGTTTCAGATTTGCCTATGGCAATGGGAAAATAGAAAACTATTATTATTTTATGATTATGTTTCACTTTTAAACTTGTTTACTTAATCACTTGGCTGCAAAGGATGTTTGGTTGATCATGAAAATCAAATCCAACTTTAAAGAATGAGAATTTGCTGTCACTAAAAGGACATCAAATAAGCGTGGCAGGCTTTGATTATCTTTAAAAAATTCTGATGTTTTGAGAGATGGCACCATCACTGGGGGAAAAAAAAATGTCTAGCCTTTTAAATGACCACTACACTGAAGGTGAGAACACTTAGAGTTGTGTGTCCAGTTTTTTTCTTAGGAGAACCAGTCTTGTTATTTTAGAGATCTAGCAGAGGAGCACAACTAAAGGCCTTAAACACAGGCCTCCTTTATTTAGGAAAGTCTTTGTCAATGGTACAACCTTGGGATAAATACATATATGGTAACAAGGTAGAAAGAGCCAACCAGTCTGTTAAATCAATCTTGGAAATCAAATGATTACTGATAGATTAACCTCAGAACAACTGCATAATAATTATGGCTCATATATTGTTGAATTAAGCTTTGACTTGTCACTTTTAGAGTGCATATGTTGGAATAGCATCATGAGATGGAACGGCCACCTAACTTTATTGTAAACATGAAAGAGAAAATGTTATACAGTGATTTACATTTATGATTTACCCATTGAAAGTCTGGGAATAGAGATGGTATTCGGTTTAATAGCTATACCATTTTATAGATTTATTTTGGTACAGTTGAGACACCATGATGTATTTTAATTTTCTTCCAAATAGAGTATAACTTCTGGGAGAGATCATCTATTTACATACTCACATGCTAATGTCTTCCAAATCCAAAGATAACCAAATAGAAACTTTTGTCTGAATTTCCTATAGGCTCCTCAGACCTACCCTGCCATTGGCTAACATTGTCATGGGCCCCTTCCCCTTAGCCCACTAATTTGATTGTCTTCTGTATTCTTTATGCCTGTTAATGCTGTGGCCAGCTGAGTTTCAAGAGTGGGAAATCATAGTATCTTTCTTAAACCCACCCTCTTCTCTGCCCAGACCTATCCAATTTTGTCACCAACTCCTAAAGTTTCCTTCAACGTGCCATTTGCTCTTCATCCCTACTGCCCTAGTCTTAGTGACCTCCAACTTGGACTGTAGCCATAGCTGAATCTTTGCTTCCTTCTTCCAGTCAGTTCTTCACATACATGACTGAATTCTTTTTTTCTGAGAAGCAAATCTGAGATGTTACTCCATGTAATAACAACAACAACAACAAAAACCAAACAACATCTCTGGCTTCTTTCTTTATAGAAGAAAACTCAATATTCTTTATTTGGTAGAACAAAGGCCATTATATCTTAGTCCTAACTTAATACTTCTTTGTGCATAACACTCTAAATTTCAGCCACACTCTAATTTCTCACCATTCCTCTAGTACAGTATGCCAGGTCACAGGTCCTCTTCTTTGCACAGGCTGTTCTTCCTTAACAGAGCCTCCGTCACCCCTGCCACATCCCTGCTGCCTGCTTCCTCTCTAACACAGACTCCAAGGGTGAACTTGTCCCACCTTCACCCAAGCAGTTGGTTGCTCCCTATTCTGTGCTCTTATGGTCCTTACCACATTGTGATACAGTTACCTGTTTAACTAGAATTTGTCCACCTGTTTTAGTCTCTTTTTACTAAACTATTGAGTTCATAGAGGGCTGCCATGTATCTTACTGATCTGCATAGTTATAGGGTCAAGAACAGCCTGTTGCCCAAAGGATAGGCCTGATAAATGATCCTTATTATTTCCTCATTTTTTTTTTTTCTCAGCAGACATTTATATGGGGTTCAGTAATGAGCCAGGCACTATTCTAGGTTATTTATATTAAGTCATGAACATTACACTATAGCAATTACAAAATAGGTAAAATTATGACCCTCATGTTATAGGTGAGGGCATTGAAGCACTGAGAAGTTAAATAACTTGCTCAAGGTACACAGCTGATTAGTATCTGAGCACAGTATTGAACCCAGGCTTCAGACATGGGGCTCTTAACAACTATACCACCTCTCAGTGTAGCACAAAACCAGAACCCCAAATTAATTCATTTTTGTGAAATTCTCGCTTTTAGGGAAAAAGGAAAATTACGAGGAAATTAAAGAGTTAGAGATTTATTTGTAAAAAGGCAGTTTGAGAGTGGGAAACAATTATTTGCTATGACTAGAACATATCATTGTACTGAATGCATTACACATAAAAAATGATGAAAATGTCATATTTCCAGAGCTTCTTCAAGGAAGTAAGCTTCAGTTGCCCACTGTGGTAGATGTCTTAACAATGGTTTGTTTCCTGGCTTTCCTCTCCTATATCATTTTTCCTTTTATTTTAAAATATCACTGTTTTATTCCTTATATATTTCCAATATATCACAAACTATTTTCCTAGGAATACTTTTTTCAGAGTCTACTTCTGAGGAAACTCAGCAAGATAATGATGTTTGTAATTATCCCTTGGCTGCAAAATACTGAATAAAGAAAGCTTCAGTGTGTTAACATCTTAGGAAGAAAGAGTTAAAGCACATTGGGGAATATATTTTACAGTCCTTGATTATAAACTCACCTCAGAGCCCTGCTCTGGGCCTCTGGCTCTCTGCCCAGTTTACTGTTGTAATTCTACTTTAACCAAGAAGACAAAACAACAACCTTAACTCAAATAAGTACCCTACCCAGCCCTCCTCTTGCCCTCAGACACCAAATACAGGACTTAGCAATGAAAAAATTGCCTTTTATCATCTATCAAGTGTTGAAGTGACCACCACTAGAAAACCATTTACTGGGGTCTCTTAAACTCCTCTCTGCATGGATCATGGGGTCTTGAGTGAGATTTATCTTCAGGCAAAATTTTTCCTACTTGGGATCCTTAGGCATCTGTGGACAAAGTATGGGGAACACAACAGTTATTTTTAATATTGTAAAAATTTTAATGGAATTCATACTTTTGCCTCTGAAATCATTGTCCAGGATAACCAAAGGGTTAAACATACTTGTTCTCAGTTGGAATCTTACTATCTCATAATTGTCTAAAGCTCTGACCAGAAGTTAGTTTTTATCTTTAATAAAAATGGAAATTAGTTATTTAATAAAAGCAATTTGGTAAATTAACATCTTAGAAACTTGGAGTTAGGGATGGGGGGAAGAGTGGGAGTGAGTGGGTCCTTGGTGAAAAGTTTGCCTCATCAAGCACATTGCACAGGGCAGAGAGAAAGCTGCCTGTTCATGTGAGTGAAGCCAAAAGTAATATGCATATAGGAAAAATAATTCAAACTCTAGTTATTGCATGATATGCTCCAAAGTGCCAGTTGTGATTAGGAAAAAGAATCTTGGAGTCACTTAGAACATTTCAATTCAGTCCTATAGACATAAACTGAGAGGCTGTTAGTTTAGGTGCTGC
Organism: Phoca vitulina; assembly: GCF_004348235.1. Taxonomy (NCBI): domain Eukaryota; kingdom Metazoa; phylum Chordata; class Mammalia; order Carnivora; family Phocidae; genus Phoca; species Phoca vitulina. The sequence goes on along the minus strand of NW_022589704.1, from coordinate 76,010,454 downwards.
TTTAGTTAGAAAGACCAGCAAAATACTGGGCCCCTGCAGGAGGAGGAAAGCATGATGGCATGTTGGATACGAGCCCAGTGCATCTGGTCTTGGAAGAGATTCATTTGGGCTGCATGCCTCAAGGAAGACCTTGAGGACGCTGGATCTACCTGACATTTGTAGGTTTACTGCCATGCACTGTAACCTGGTAGTATGCAACTCATTTAAAAATAGCAATTCCGGGGCCCCTGGGTGGCTCAGTCGGTTAAGCGTCTGCCTTCGGCTCAGGTCATGATCCCAGGGTCCTGGGATCGAGCCCTGCATCGGGTTCCCTGCTCGGCGGGAAGCCTGCTTCTCTCTCTCCCTCTCCCCCTGCTTGTGTTCTCTCTCTCTGTCAAATAAATAAATAAAATCTTTAAAAAAAAATTAGCAATTCCTCTGTAAAAAAAAAATTAAAACCCAAACTCAGATAAAGAAGAAACTAATGCTTCCATCCAGGGAATGTTAGAAGAAAAAAAGTCATTCATAATGTTACCACTATTTCATTTTGGTCAATGTTAGTCCATTGTTCTCCCCTATAATATATATATATATATATATATATATTTTTTTTTTTTTATATATATATATTTGTAATCATGGTGTACATGTGGTTTTGTACTTTAATTTTTATTTCGTATTAAATGCATTTTTCCACATGACTATATAGTCTTCATGCCTACAGGTGTTTCACTCAGTAGATAAAAAATTTTTCTATTGTTAGATATTTATTGTTTCTGTTTTATTAATGTTGTCATGAAGTCTTATGTTTATGATTTCTTTTAATATTTTAGATCATTTACTCAAGTTATAGTTCCTCCAGTGTATGGAGTATAGGCTATATTTATTGTTCACTGTTGCATCCTGAGTGCCAAGCTCCAGGTCTGGCATATGGTACGTACTTCATAAATTTTTATTAAATGGTGAGTGAAGAGGAATTGCTGGATTAAATGGCATGCATAAATTTTTATTGTCACTTTTAGTTTTAATAGTATAATATTATTTTGAACGGGATAGATACTTTTACTTCATTTAATTCCAAGGAAAACTTCAGATGCAGCTGAGGAATCAGAGGTTGAAGGACTGAATTACAGTCACATGGCTAGTGTGGAGCCAGTATTCAGACTTCGGTCCTTTGATGCTAACCTCGGTGAAAAAGGGATAAACTAAATCTCAGTGTGCATGTTTCACACGAGAAAAGAACCATTTATATTTGAGATCTTTAGATCCAAAGCTTGGTGTCTTTAATATTGCTCACCAATCTTGGGGCACCTGGTGGCATAGTTGGTTAAATGTCTGACTCTGGATTTTGGCTCAGGTTGTGATCTCAGAGATTTGAGATTGAGACCCTGTTGGGCTCTACGCTCAGCGTGGAGTCTGCCTGAGATTCTTTCTCTCCCTCTCTCTCTGAAATAATAAATAAATAAATAAATAAATAAATAAATAAATAAATAAAATCTTAAAAAAATTGTTCACCAGAGCTTCCATTTTAACAAATTATTTATAGATGATATATAGATAGATTGATTGATTGGGGGGGTGATTTTCAAGTTTTTGCCTAAATTTCAGTTAGTTAACATAGAGTGTAATATTAGTTTCAAGAATAGAGGTTAGTGATGCCTAACTTACAAAAAACACCCATTACAACAAGTGCCCTCCTTAATACCTATCACCCATCTAGCCCATCCTCTGTCCAACTCCCCTCTATCAACCCTCAATTTGTTCTCTATAAAGAGTCTTTTATCGTTTGCCTCCCTCTCTTTTTTCCCCTCCCCTATGTTTATCTGTTATAAATTAAACTTAACTAAGAATAGCACTTCAGTAACTTTTCCAGAAAAACGTTTTTAATGTGTGGTAGGTGGTGTCTAAAATGGTTTCCAATGACTCCCAGCTTCTGGTACTCACATTTTGTACGATGCTCTCCCCTTGATGTGGTCTGCACCTGCTGACTTGTTTTTAACAAATAGAATATGGTAAATGTGGTGACATACTCGTCTGAGATTAGGTTTTAGAAGACTGTGTCTTGGTCACACTCTCTCTGGCTCTTCTTGCTTGCTTGTTCTCATGGAACAAGCTGCTATGTTGTAAGTATATTCCATAAAGATATATGGCTTTCTTCTTTCTAAAGATCTCAAGTATAAATGCTTGTGATGATCCCTTAACGGGAGACCCACAGATAGGAAGTGAGGGCAGCCAACAGCAGCAAGGAAATGAGACCGTCAGTCCAATAACTTGCAAAGTACTGAACCTTGTCAGCAGTCACATGTATGAATTTGGAAGTGTGTCCTTTTCTGCTTGACCCTTGAGATGGCTATAGCCCAGCTAAAACCTTCATTGTAGTCTTGTGAGATACTAAGCTGGAGGATCCAGTTAAGCTGTTCATGGATATCTGACCCACAGAAACTGTGAGATATTCTCCTTTTTGATGGGGTCTTTGCTTGGTTTGGGGATTAAGGTAATGCTGGCCTCATAGAATGAGTCTGGAAGCTTTCCTTCTGTTTCTATTTTTTCGAAACAGCTTTCGGAGAATAGATAGTATTTCTTCTTTGAATGTTTGCTAGAATTCCCCAGGGAATTCAGCTGGCCCTGGACTCTTGTTTTTTTGGGAGGTTTTTGATCACTGCTTCAATCTTGTTACTGGTTATTGGCCTATTCAGGTTGTCAATTTCTTCCTGTTTCAGTCTTGGCAGCTTATAGGTTTCCAGGAAAGCATCCATTTCATCCAGATTTTGCAGTTTATTGGCATATAGTTGTTGATAATAATTTCTAATAATTGTTTCTATTTCCTTGATGTTAGTCGTGATCTCTCCCCTTTCATTCATAATTTTATTAATTTGGGTCCTTTCTCTTTTCTTCTGGATAAGACTGGCCAGTGGTTTATTGATCTTATTAATTCTTTCAGAGAACCAGCTTCTGGTTTCATTGATCTGATCTACTGTGCTTCTGGTTTCTAATTCATTGATCTCTGCTCTAATCTTAATTATTTCTCTTCTAATGTGTGGCTTAGGCATCGTTTGTTGCTTTTTCTCTAGTTCTTTAAGGTGTAGAGTTAGTTGGTGAATTCGGGATTTTTCTATTTTTTTTGAGTGAGGCTTGGATGGCTATGTATTTCCCCCTTAGGACCGCTTTTGCAGTATCCCATAGGTTTTGGACTGATGTGTTTTCATTCTCATTGGTTTCCATGAATTAAGTTCTTTGATTTCCTTGTTGACCCAAACATTCTTGAGCAAAGTGGTCTTTAGCTTCCAAGTGTTTGAATTTCTGCCAAATTTTTTCTTGTGAATGAGTTCCAGTTTTAAAGCATTATGGTCTGAGAATATGCAGGGAATAATCTCACTCTGATTTGTGACCCAGTACATGGTCTATTCTGGAGAAAGTTCCATGTGCGCTCGAGAAGAATGAGTATTCTGTTGTTTTAGGGTGGAATGTTCTGTATACATCTTTGAGGTCCATCTGGTCCAGTGTGTCATTCAAAGCTCTTGTTTCTTTGTTGATTTTCTGCTTAGATGATCCTAGAGGAGAACATAGGCAGTAACCTCTTTGACATCAGCCACAGCAACTTCTTTCAAGATACATTTCCAAAGGCTAGTGAAACAAAAGCAAAAATTAACTTTTGGGATTTCATCAAGATAAAAACTTCTGCACAGCAAAGGAAACAGTCAACAAAACAAAGAGGCAACCCACAGAATGGGAGAAGATATTTGCAAATGACACTACAGATAAAGGGCTGGTATCCAAGATCTATAAAGAACTTCTCAAACTCAACACCCAAAAAACAACCAAGTCAAGAAATGGGCAGAAGACATGAACAGACACTTCTCCAAAGAAGACATACAAATGGCTAACAGACACATGAAAAAATGTTCATCATCATTAGCCATCAGGGAAATTCAAATCAAAACCACATTGAGATACCAACTTACACCAGTTAGAATGGCAAAAATTGACAAGGTAAGAAACAACAAATGTTGGAGAGGTTATGGAGAAAGGGGAACCCTCTTAACCTGTTGGTGGGAATGCAAGTTTGTACAGCCACTTTCGAAAACAGTGTGGAGGTGCCTCAAAAAATTAAAAATAGAGCTACCCTATGACCCAGCAATTGCACTACTGGGTATTTACCCCAAAGACATAGATGTAGTGAAAAGAAGGGCCATATGCACCCCAATGTTCATAGCAGCAGTGTCCGCAATAGCCAAACTGTGGAAAGAGCCAAAATGCCCTTCAACAGATAAATGGATAAAGAAGATGTGGTCCATATATACAATGGAAATATTACTCAGCCTTCAGAAATGATGAATACCCAACTTCTACATCAACGTGGATGGGACTGGAGGAGATTATGCTAAGTGGAATAAGTCAAGCAGAGAAAGTCAGTTATCATATGGTTTCATTTATTTGTGGAACATAAGGAATAGCATGGAGGACATTAGGAGAAGGAAGGGAAAAATGAAGGGAGGGAATCGGAGGGAGAGATAAACCATGAGAGACTATGGACTCTGAGAAACAAACTGAGGGTTTTAGAGGGGAGGGGGGTGGGGGGGTGGGTTAGCCCGGTGATGGGTATTAAGGAGAGCACGTACTGAATGGAGCACTGGGTGTTATACGAAAACAATGAATTGTGGGTCACTACGTCAAAAACTAATGATGTATTGTATGGTGACTAACATAATTAAAAAAAAAGAAACAGATAATAAATGTTGTTTTATGTCACTAAATTTTGGGATAATTTCTTTTTTTTTAAAGATTTTTATTTAAGAAAGAGTGCACACACATGAGGAGGAGAAGGGGCAGAGGGAGAAGAACACTCCCCTGACGTGGGGCTCCATTTGATCCCAGGACCCCGGGATCATGACCTGAGCCAAAGGCAGATGCTTAACCAACTAAGCCACCCAGGCGCCCCAAATTTTGGGATAATTTCTAATGCAGTTATGCAGCAATAGATAGCAAATACAAAAGCTTTAAAAATACCTGAGTTTTTTTTTTTTTCCTCCACATTTGGAAATTTACAGAGATACTATATGCATTTCTACCATTAGCTTCCTTGGTTTTAAATGTGAATGATTTTATGAATCTCTGCTTAATAATTAGGGAAAACAAATATGGTGAGTTTTGCCTCTTGCTTACCTTTGAACCCAATGTTTTTTTATGATGTCTCACTTGGAGGTCATTCTGTCCAATCCCTGCGCTTCTCAAATAATGGAGCCAACATTAGTTTGACCAAGTACGGTTGCCACACTTAGCAAATAAAAATATAGGATTGGTTAAATTTGAATTTCAGATAATCAGTGAATCATTTTGTTTTTCAGGGATCATATGGTTAAGTATTTTAAAGTTTTTAATTTTAATTCCTGTATAGTTAACATACAGTGTTATATTAGTTTCAGGTGTACAATATAGCAATTCATCAATAATATACATTATTTGGTGCTCATCATGATATGTGTACACCTTTTTTTTTTAAAGATTTTATTTATTTATTTGACAGAGAGAGACACAGCGAGAGAGGGAACACAAGCAGGGGGAGTGGGAGAGGGAGAAGCAGGCTTACTGCAGAGCAAGGAGCCCTGTGCGGAGCTCGATCCCAGGACCCTGGGATCATGACCTGAGCCAAAGGCAGATACTTAACGACTGAGCCACCCAGGCGCCCCATGTACACCTTTTTTTTAATTGATATGTGTACTCTTAATCCCCTTCACCTATTTCACCTGTCCCCCTCCCCCACCTCCCCTTTGGGAACCATCAGTTCTCTATAGTTAAGAGTCTATTTCCTCGTTTCTCTCTCTTTTTCCTTTGCTCCTTTGTTTCTTATTCTACATATGAGTGAAATCATATGGTATTTGTCTTTCTCTGATTGTCTTATTTTGTTGAGCATTATATTCTCTAGCTCCATCTATGTTGTTGCACATGGCAAGATTTCAATCTTTCTTATGGATTAATAATATTCCATTGTATCTTCTTTATCCATTTATCTATCTTCTTTATCCATTTATCTATTCATGGACACTTGGGCTGCTTCTATAATTTGGCTATTTTAAATACTGCAATAAACATATGGGTGATCCCTTTGAATTAGGGGTTTTATATTTTTTGGGTAAATACCCAGTAGTGTAATTAATGCATTGTAGCGTAGTTCTATTTTTAACTTTTTGAGGAACCTCTATACTGTTTTCACAACAGCTGCTCCAGTTTGCATTCCCACCAACAGTGTAAGAGGGTTCCCCTTTCTTTGCATCCTCACCAAGTGTTTTTGATTTTAGCCATTCTGACAAGTATGAGGTGATATCTCTCGTGGTTTTGATTTGCATTTCCTTGATGATGAGTGATGTTGAGCATCTTTTCATGAGTCTGTTGGCTGTGTGTATGTTTTCTTTGGAAAAATGTCTGTTCATGTCTTCTCTTTTTTAAATTGGATTATTTCTTTTTTAGATGTTGAGCTGTATCAGTTTTTTATATATTTTGGACACTAACCCTTTATTGGATATATCATTTGCAAATATCTTCTCCCATTCTATAGGTTGCCTTTTGGTTTTGTTGGCTGTTTCCTTTGCTGTGCAGAAGCTTTTTGTTTTGATGTAGTCCCAATAGTTTGTTTTTGCTTTTATTTCCCTTGCTTCAGGAGACATATATAGAAAAAAATGTTGTTATGGCTGATGTCAGAGACATTTCTGCCTACGCTCTCTTCTAGGATTTTTATGGTCCCAGGTCTTACATTTAGGTCTTTAATCTATTTTGAGTTTAATTTTGTGTATGGTATAAAGAAGTGGTCCAGTTTCATTCTTTTGCATGTTGCTGTCCTGTTTTCCCAACACCATTTGTTGAAGAGACTGTCTTCCCCATTGGATAATCTTTCCTGCTTTGTGGAAGATTAATTGACCATATCACTTAGGTTCATTTCTGGGTTTTCTATTCTGTTCTGTTGATCTGTGTGTTTACTTTTGTGCCCCGTACTACACTGTTTTGATTACTACAGCTTTGTAATATAAATTGAAGCCTGGAATTGTGATACTTCCAGTTTTGTTTTCTTTTTTTAGGATTGCTTGGACTATTTGGGGTCTTTTGTGGTTCCATATAAATTTTAGGATAACAATGTTCTAAGTCTGAAAATGCTTTTGGTATTTTGATAGGGATTGCATTAAATCTGTAATTTGCTTTGAGTAACATGGACCTTTTAACAATATTTTTTCTTCCAATCCATGAGCATGGAATATCTTTGCATTTCTTCATCTTTTCAATTTCTTTCATCAATGCTTTATACTTTTCAGAGTACAGGTTTTTTACCTCCTTGGTTAAGTTTATTCCTAGGTATTTTATTATTTTTGGTGCAGTTGGAATTGGGATTGTTAATTTCTTTTTCTGCTGTATTATTACTGTATGGAAATGCAACAGGTTTCTGTACATTGACTTTTGTATCCTGTGAATTTACTGAATTCATTTATGAGTTCTAGTATATTTTTGGTGGAGTCTTTAGAGTTTTCTTTCTATAGTAAAAATCATTTGCAAATAGTGAAAGTTTTACTTCTTCCTTACCAATATGGATGCCTTTTGTTTCTTTTTGTTGTCTGATTGCTGTAGCTAGTACTCCCAGTACTATATTGAATACAGGTGGTGAGAGTGGACATCCTTGTCTTTTTCCTGATCTTAGGGAAAAAGCTCCTACTTTTCTCTATTGAGTATGATGTTTGCTATAGGTTTTTCATATATGGCCTTTTTTTATGTTGAGGTGTATTCCCTCTAAACCTACTTTTTTGAAGATTTTGATCATGAATGGATGTTGTACTTTGTCACATGCTTTTTCTCCATCTATTCAAATGATCATATGATTTTTATCCTTTCTTTTATTGATGTGATGTATCATATGAAGCACTCTTACATACTGAGAATAAATCTCAGAGTGATTTTCTTAATGTATTATTGGATTCAGTTTGCCAATATTTTGTTGAGGAATTTTGCATCTATGTTCATCAGAGATACTGGCCCCCAGTTCTCTCTCTCTCGTTTTTGTGGTGTCTTTACCTGTTGTTCTTGTTGTTCTTTGTTTGTTTTAATCAGGGTAATGCTGGCCTCATAGAATGAATTTGGAAGTTTTCCTTCCTTTTCTAATTTTTGGAATTGTTTGAGAAGAATAGCTATTAACTCTTTTATTTCTTTTTTTAAGATTTTATTTATTTATTAGAGAGAGAGAAAGCAGGAGCAGGGGGAGAGGCAGAGGGAGAAGCAGGCTTCCCGCTGAGCAGGGAGCCCAATGTGGGGCCACATCCCAGGACCCTGAGATCATGACCTGAGCTGAAGGCAGAAGCTGAACCGATTGAGCTACCCAGGCGCCCCGGTATTAACTCTTCTTTAAATGATAGAATTCACCTGTGAAACCATTTGGCTCTGGACTTTTGTTGGGAGTTTTTTTGATTACTGATTCAATTTTATTATTTATTTATTATCTTTTTAAGATTTTATTTATTTGACAGAGAGAGAGAGAGAGAGAGACAGCAGCGGGAGAGGGAACACAAGCAGGGGAGTGGGAGAGGGAGAAGCAGGCTCCCTGCTGAGCAGAGAGCCCAATGCGGGGCTTGATCCCAGGACCCTGGGATCATGACCTGAGCCGAAGACAGACGCTTAACGACTGAGCCACCTAGGTGCCCCTACTGATTCAATTTTATTGCTGATAATTGGTCTGTTCAAATTTTCAATTTCTTTTTCAGTTTTGGGATGTTATATGTTTCTAGGAGTTTATTTTTTTCTAGATTGTCCAATTTGTTGGCATATAATTTTTCATAATATTCTTTTACAATTTAAATTTTGGTGGTGTCACTTGTTTCTCCTCTCCCATTTGTGATTTTGTTTATTTGAGTCTTCTCTCTCTCTCTTTTTTTTTTTATGAGTCTGTCTAGAGGTTTATCAATTTCATTGATCTTTTCAAAGAACCAGCTCCTGGTTTTATTGATCTGTTCCTTTTTTTTTTTTTTTTTTTTTTTGGTTTGTTTCTATTTTGTTTACTTCTGCTCTAATCCTTATTTCCTTTCTTTTGCTGGTTTTGGATTTTGTTTGTTCTTTTTCTAGCTCCTTTTGGTGCTAAGGTGTAAGGTTAGGTGTAAGTTTAAGTTGTTTGAGATTTTTCTTGCTTCTTGAGGTAGGCCTGTATTGCTATAAACTTCCCTCTTAGAACTGCTTTTGTTGCATCCCAAAGATTTTTGGACTGTTGTGTTTTCATTTCCATTTGTTTCCATGTAATTTTGGATTTCTTCTTTGACTCTTGGTTGACCCATATATTGTTTATTAGCATGTTACTTAACCTCCACGTATTTGTGGTCTTTCCAGATTTTTCTTGTAGTTGATTACTAGTTTCATAGCATTGTGGTCTGAAAAGATGCATGGTATGACTTCAGTCTTTTTGAATTTGTTGAGACTTGTTTTGTGGCCTAATATGAGATCTATTCTAAAGAATGTTCCATGTGCCCTTGAAAAGAATGTGTATTCTGCTGCTTTAGAATGGAATGTTTTCAATATTATCTGTTGGCTCCGTCTTGTCCAGTGAGTCCTTCAAAGCTACTGTTAACTCATTGATTTTAGTTTGGATGACTTGTCCTTGATGTAATTGTGGTGTTAAAGCCCCCTACTATTATTGTATTGCTATTGATTAGTTCCTTTATGTTTGTTATTAGCTGCTTTATGTTTTGGATGCTCCCATGTTGGGTGCCTAAATATTTACAATTGTTCTATCTTCTTGTTGGATTATCCCATTATTATTATTATAGAGTGTCCTTCTTTGTCTCTTGTTACAATATTTGTTTTAAAGTCTATTTTGTCCAATATAAATATTGCTACCCCGACTTTCTTTTTTTTTTTTTTTTTTAGATTTTTATTTATTTGTCAGAGAGAGAGAGCACAAGAAGGGGGAGCAGCAGAGGGAGAGGGAGAAGCAGGCTCCTCACTGAGCAAGGAGCCCGATGTGGGACTCGATCCCAGGACCCTGGGATCATGACCTGAGCCGAAGGCAGACGCTTAACGACTGAGCCACCCAGGCGTCCCCCGACTTTCTTTTGACATCCCTTTGAATGACAAATGTTTCTCCATCCCTTTACTTTCAATTTGCAGGTGTCTTTGTGTCTGAAACGAGTCTCTTGTAGAAAGCATATAGGTGGGTCTTGTCCAGTGAATCATGTTTTAACATAAGTATGCTCCATGTGATATTTAGGACATACTTATATTAAATTGTAATTTGTTCAACTGACATTGACTGGGTGTCTTGTATTTTTTTATGGCAACCCTATGCCCATGGTCATGCAAACAGTTTGTAACAGAGTCTGCACTAGCAGCCAGATGTCTGGTTCTCAGACCAATATTTTTCCTCCCATATGACCCTGCAATGTTGATGAGAGTGGTACTTTAGAAACTCATCTTGTGGTTGAACACGTTTGAAGTTTTAATGTAGTAACCATTACTGAACTGCTTTTGAAAGGAGCTCATGGGTCATTAAAGGATAAAACTGATGTTCTTTGACATAATCAATGGGTCTCTGCAAATGAAAGTCCAGTCTGATAGCATTAATGGAAGGCAGCTGCAGATCCTGATATGCCCAAGCAAGCTGGACTGTATGATGTTAGTTTCTGACTTGGTTGCATTAATACAATGATTTAATGTATTTTAAAGAGGGACAATTTGTCAGGAAAAAAAACAAATCAATTTCAAGGAGCTTTTATATTTGTATATTTAACATATGCAGATATATAAGCATTAAAATAATTATGTAAAATACATTAATATACATGGTAGGCATTAAGACACCCCTTATTAAATGGTACTAAGAGAAATTAAGCCTGTCTCTGATTGCTCTCTAATTAGAATTAGTGCTTCTTTGCTTTTGTCCTTTAACTTTGAATATCTGTGTAGCTTTAATTGTTTAAGTACATTTACATGGCTAATTCACATAATCTACTCTTGTTGACAATGGGTTTATGCAGCACATTGTCTTTTGAGGATAACCAGTACAATGAGAAAATAGACTGGTATTGTGAAAAATAGGAAAGTCTAGTAATTAGGTGTTTGAATGAATGACACTCAGGTTTTGTGCCTTTGCTTATTTCAGTTTATTGATTCCAACACATCCCAAGACCTAGAAATACTTTATATTTTATGTCTTAAATAAAACCAGTTGTTATTAATTTTTTAAATTCCACTGATAAACATTTAATAATTTTGTCTCCTTTGGGGACAAATAGCCAAGTAAAGTATAAGCAGTAACTTAGAGCTCAACTAAATGTTAGGAGTTTCTTTTTACGGGGAAGGATTGTATTTATACTTGTTTTATAATCCAATATATGGCTAGGCATACAACACTGATTATATATATTTATGTGTGATGATCTTAAAGAAAATACACTAATATTAAGGTAAAATAATTTCTGTATATTAATAATCATGAATGAATAATGCTCTACTTTTAATATTTTCACTTACATTATTTCCCCAACTCTCCAAAACAACTCTGAAAATACTTAAAAAAAAAATCTGCCTAAGGTCACACTGATAGAATGTGGCACAGTCTGGTTTCAACACATATTTTTCTGACTCCCAAACCCAAGAATCTATCTACTATGCCGTACTGTCTTTAGATTTCTGATACTGTTCTGTTAAGACTGTATTCACTTTGCAAAAATAGAGGCTTTGCTGAAATGAAACAAGGATTTATTTATCAGGTACTCTAGAGCCTTGTTTCCTGGAATTTAGCATTTGAACCTCTTGAGGCCTGAAAATGACTTACTTAGAAATACTAAAGGAGGAGGAATTGAAATTCACTTTTCCATTTAGAATTCTCGTGGCTGATCTCCTCTCCATTCAGAGTGGTGTGTTTCCCTGAATATTTTATTAGAGTTCTGTTGCAGCTGAGTTAAAGTTGTGCCTGCCCCACTGCCCTGAGCCAGTGATGGGATGTGTCCCATAATTTTTTGCCAACTGGCTAAGTGACCCAAAGCTTTCAGGATCGATGTGAGGAGTGCTAAGGTGGCTGAGAGAGTGCAGAACATCTCAGTAGCCAGGAAATGAACCAGAAATTAAAAGGATATGAAATCTAATCTCAAGAAAGAAAATAGTGCGTCAGTGTTTTATTGTTTTGGTATGGATAACAGAAAACTGAAGAAAATAGTGTGTCAATGTTTTATTGTTTTGGTATGGATAACAGAAAACTGAGTCTATTTTTTCTTTTGTCTTTAGTGGTAGCCCAGTACATTATAAATCAATAATTTTATGATTTTATCCACCATTCTAAAATAACCATTAGACTTACAGTATAGGCTCTGAACCCTAGTAATTGATTTTCCCCATCAGCATATTGAGCTGAGGAATTCTAGACATTTGAATATCAGATTTATTTGAATTAACTGCTTTAATGTATTTGTGTAGCTTCTTGGTCCATATATTCCTGATGAGTGAAATTCTCAAATGAACTTGAAGTTATAGAAGAACATGACTCCAGTTTTCCTCCCTTAATTCATTATTTCTTAACATCCTCCTCTATGTCTCCCTTGGCCCACCACACACAAACACTCAGGAACAAGTAATAAGAATGGTATTGAGATGTCTATTTCCAGAGGAATTTGAAGACTATAATCTTAGTATCCAAACTGCAGTCTTACCAGTCTTTTTGATTTGTCTTTTTACTTGTACTTTTAATTTTCTTGTTATTTTTGATGCCTGGATTCACAGTACAGCTCTGAAATATGTTTTATGGACTATCTTTGGGTCTTTATTCTATTCTGAGCTCACTGTTTTCGGAGCTTTACCACCTTCTTGATGTATTTCTTTATTTCATGGTTGTTTTTCCTAAGCCTTTGGTAGTTTTGTATACTTTTTATTTATTTATTTATTTTATTTTATTTATTTATTTGAGAGAGAGAGAATGAGAGAGAGAGAACACATGAGAGGGGATAGGGTCAGAGGACGAAGCAGACTCCCTGCCAAGCAGGGAGCCCGATGCGGGACTCGATCCAGGGACTCCAGGATCATGACCTGAGCCGAAGGCAGTCGCTTAACCAACTGAGCCACCCAGGCGCCCAGTTTTGTATACTTTTTAATATAAGCTATTTCTACCTGATAAGAGGACTAATGGGGAAGTGAAGTTCCTTTGACCATTATAACAGATATCTACTGAGTATTTACTATGTGGCAAGTGCCATACTCTGCTCAATACTCATTTAATGATAGCCACCACTGTAAGAGTTAAGTATGTATACTGTCATTTATGGATGAAGGGAGCAGGATTTTATAGGCCTTAATACCTTACCCAAAATCAACATACAGGTGTGAGGTAGAGCCAGTCTTTGGATCCATGTCTCTCTGACTCCGAAGATCATGATCTTCACTAATGCAGTGCCTCCTCTGTCATATTGTTTCTTATTGGGTATTGATGCCTATTCAGATTGGAACTCTGCCTTCAAACCATTGCAAAGAATACGTCCTTGTTATATTCAGAAAATGGCATTCTATATATATGTAAAAGACAGCTATATGTATCACTAGCTCTTCTGTGTATGTGAGAGTTTATGAAGAGAGTGTGTTGATGGGGATTTCTTAGATAAGAGTGTGCTCTGCACATGTATGTGAGAAATCCCCCAATACTACTTCCGATTCCCTCTGGATGTTGGTTAACCTGCACGACCATTTATCTTGGACCTTCAGCTCACCAGAGTAAAAGCTAAATTTTCATAAGAAGTTCTACTTATATATGAAGGAAATTCAATCTGGTCTTGCTTAAGGGTTTGATTTGGGGAAGAAAGATGACAAGAGGCTAATCAAGGTCTTTCTACTCAATTTTCTAGTGCCCCTTCCACAAGGTGTTTTCTCTTGCAAAATGAAAGTCCCAAGCCAAGGCAAACAAGGTGATTTCTAGAAATAGTTTATTACTTTTCACGGATTAAGGCCTGAAATGCTTACTTGGTGTTTAGCTACTGTAGTAGGCAATGGGAGGTGAATTGGATGGAGGTATATGTGGAGGTTCTTATTTATTAAGAACTATTTTGATGTTTGAATACCAACTAAAAATATAGGATCTAGGAAAGTGTCTCAGGATCAGGTGTGTTAACAGCATTAAATATGTATTTGCAGAGCAAATAATAAAAGGAAGAAGGCAAGTCTGAAGTCTGAGTTCAAGAATATTAGTGTGAGTGGATTTATCAAAAGGAGATTGGAAGAAACTTTTTTAATAGTCATTTACTTTATTCAGGCCTTCAGAGAAATGTGTCCTGCAATAATCAAAGTATCAGGATGTAAGGATAAATGTACAAGGCTTTTTTCCCCCCGGTGTTTCTAGAGGCAAACCCCCCAAAAATGTTTAGTAAGAGCTAAAATGGTTGAATAATATTTCCATTCTATGAAATATTATACAGCTATTTAAAAATGGCTCTATATTTCCTGGGAGAGGTATATATGAAGTATTATTAAGTGAGAAAATAAGTTTTAGTATTATTTTATGTATATATACACACATATACACAAATATATACATATATTTTATATTAATATATTTTATATATTTATATCTTTTAATATATGTACAGGCACACATATATATGATATCACCCATTTTGCTAAAACAACACAATCACATGTATGATATTCTTTTTTTTAAAAAAGATTTTATTTTTTCAAGAGAGAGATAGAGAGAGGAGAGAGAGTGCACAAGAGAAGTGGGGGAGGGGCAGAGGGAGAAGCCCACTCCCCACTGAGCAGGGAGCCTGATGTGGGGGTAGATCCCAGGACCCCAGGATCATGGCAGACTATTAACTGACTCAGTCACCAGACGCCCTGCAAAAGATATTCTAAAACCAGTTCTGGCTTTTGTCTGCTTACAATCTGTTCTCCCAGTAGAGGGACTGCTTGAAAACCTAAGTGAGGGGCGCCTGGGTGGCTCAGTCGTTAAGCGTCTGCCTTCGGCTCAGGTCATCGTCCCAGGGTCCTGGGATCGAGCCCCGCATCGGGCTCCCTGCTCAGTGGGGAGTCTGCTTCTTCCTCTCCCTCTGCCCCTCCCCCTGCTCATGCGTGCTCTCTCGCTGTCTCTCTCTCTCTGTCAAATAAATAAATAATTAAAAAAAGAAAAGAAAAGAAAACCTAAGTGAGATCAGATACTCCACTGCTCCAACTCCCTGTTCTAGTGGTTTCCCATTTCAGTCAAAGTCACCACAAGAGATTCTCCGCCTTGGCTCACCTTGGACACAACCTGGTGAGCTTTAAAGAAATATTCATGTTGGGGTCTAATTCCCCAAAATGTTGATTTCATTGGTTTTGTGGTTGGAGCACTGGTACTTGCTGAAAAGTCCTCAAGTAATGCTGATGGGCATCCAGGGCTGTGAACCACTGTCCTCTGCAATCTGCTTTCATTTTCCCCTCTCCTTTCTTTTCCTTTTCTTCTACCCCCTGAGTACCTCCAGACACACAGGCTTCCTGGCTGTTTCTCAAACAGACCAGGCACTCCCACCTCAGAGCCTTTGTGCTGGCGGATACTTCCTCCAGTGAGCCTCCTTTAGGTTTTAATACATCAAGCATCCTGCACATGGATCCCTAGAAAATTATGATTGGAAGGACCTTGATTAGCCTCTTGTAATTTTTTCTTCTGAATTAAACTCCTCAAGCTAGACCAGATTGTATTTCCCTCATATATAAGATCTGTCATTTGATAATTTGGCCTTCATCCTGGTGAGCTGAGGATGCAAGATAAATGGTTGTGTTGTCCAAACAACTGCCAAAAGGAATTGCAGCTAGTACTGATGTTTTTTTTGCATGCATGCTCAGAACACATTCTTATGAAACAAAAATCCCCCTAGTCACGTGCATAGAAGCTCACATACATACACACAGGAAAGGTATGTGCATAAAGACTTTGACCAGATGACTTCTAATGTCTCTTCCAGCACAGATATTCTATCATTCTATTGTTAAAAATTAATACTAACACAGACTTATAAATATTATGTGAAAACAGAATCAAGGAGTAGCTTGAAGCAGTTTAGCTCTTCCATTCCCCATAATCCATTAGCCAACCCTCAAGTGATGCTAAATAACCACACAATTTAAGTAAAAACAGTGGTCTTGTTGCACATCAAAAGTTCAAAGCCTCCTGTCTTCACCCTTCAGAACACATTGCTGCCTCTGGAGTGCCCCCCATGTAGAAGTCCCAATCTGTACCTTCTGGGTAAGCTTTTGGGACTCACTCTTTTGAGTAATTCCATCTTTATATTTAGGGTCATGTAATTTATTCATGTGGTTTAAAAAACCTTGTCTTTTTAAAATGCCCTTTAGAAAATGTATACTTTAAGCTTGATTATTTACATTTTAGCATATGATGTTTATAAGAGTGCTTGGTACATAATGGGAGCTCATGAACATTTGGAGAATGAGTAAGTTGATGGATTAATTGATTGTTTTCTTTGGGACTGATGTTTCCATGCGTAGAGAGAGACCTGGGCTGGGATTATCTTAACTTATGTGGAAGAAGACTCTAGAAGAGGAACTGACTCCAGTAGTGGAAAATGGAGGGATTGCCATATGCCTAAAGATGAGGAAAGAGCATTTGCTGGTGATGTGGAGAATTCATTCTTTTGTCAACGGCAGCTGAGAGAGCTCCAGCTTTGTATATGTGGGTGAGTTTGTGTATGGGTGATCTCAGAAGAACCCACAAAAAACTCACCTTCAAACAGTTAACAAACCTGGAGAGGACCAACACCAGCTCACAAGAGTATCAGTCAAGTGAGGTGTTTTTTGAACCTCATGTCTTCCAGCTTTTCCAATTTATGCTGGGGGTGGAGCGGTAGAAGCACAAAATGGAAAAAAGAGAGAAATCATTTGCTCTTCTCCAACTGTGTTTCCTTCATGTAGCCTTTAGTCATGGGAAAGGTGAAGGTTTGGCTTTATTTCAAGTTTGGACTTCTGACTTATGGAATTAAGTGTGTTGTTGTTTTTGTTGTTTGACAATTTAAAGTGACTCTAGGACTTTTTATTACTTAAGAATACCCAGAAAAAGTAATGGGGACTGCTCAAGTTTTCATCTGGAGACAATGGAAATACTGGCCCGAAAGAATAAATTTGAAGAGACTGTGGGAGGTAAAAATGAAGTTGTTTATAATTCTACCCCATGAGTCATACTTGTCACATGTTGTCTATTTCACAGCTCAGCTCTGATTAGTATATTGATTTTCATGTTAGCCTGAAAATACTTCTGTAACAAGTCAAGCACATCTTTAGTTGGTGCTGAAATTTTTGACAAACTTTATTATCTTTTTGAAAGATTTATTTATTTTAGAGAGAGAGAGTGAGAGAGCAAGAGTGCTTGGGGGGTAGGGGCAGAGGGAGAGGGAGAAAGAGATTCTCCAGTAGACTCCACGCTGAGCGCGGAGCCCAATCTGGGCTTTGATCTCAAGACTCTGAGATGATAACCTGAGCTGAAACCCAGTTGGACCCTCAACCAACTGTGCCACCCATGTGCCCCTCACAAAATTTATTTTTAAATGGAATTATTAAATTAATTTCTCTCGGACTTTAAAAGGAGAGCCTGTCAAGGAAGTCTTTCCTCTAGAATGGCCAAAAATTGGAATAAATCTAATTTGTGTTACTGGGAGAGTTCTAGTATTAGCCTCAAAGCTCACTTTGAAATTTCTAAGTCACACAAAGAATACCTCATGCTGATTGGATCTGTGGAAATTACCAGTTATAAGGCACTAAGAAACTTTTTTTTCCTTTTGTTTTTTTGGTGAACTTCTACTGGTGACAGATGGATTCTTTATTTATTTTTAATTTTAATTCCAGTATAGTTAACATAGTGTTATATTAATTTCAGGTGTACCATATAGTGATTCCACAATTATATACATTACTCCATGTTCATCATGACAAGTGTATTCTTAGTCCCCTTCACCTATTTCACCCATCGCCCCCCACCACCTCCCCTCTGGTAACCATCAGTTTGTTCTCTATAGTTAAGAGTCTATTTTTTGGTTTGTCTCTTTTCCTCTTTGTTCATTTGTTTTCTTTCTTAAATTTTACATGTGAGTGAAATCATATGGTATTTGTCTTTCTCTTCCAACTTATTATTATACCCTCTAGATCCATCCATGTTGTTAATGTCAAGATTTCCTTCTTTTTTATGGTTGAGTAATATTCCATTGCGTATATATACCACCTCTTCTTTATCCATTCATCTATTGACACTTGGGTTGCTTCCATAATTTGGCTATTGTAAATAATGCTGCAATAAACATACAGGTGCATATATCCTTTTAAGTTAGTGTTTTCATATTCTTTGGATAAATACCCAGTTATGCAATTACTGAATCATAGGGTAGTTCTATTTTCAATTTTTTGAGGAACCTCCATACTGTTTTCCATAGTGGCTGCACCAGTTTGCATTCCCACCAACAGTGCACAAGGGTTCCTTTTTCTCCACATCCTTTCCAACATTTGTTTCTTGATTTTAGCCACTCTGACAGGTGTGAGTTGATATCTCCTGTGGTTTTGATTTGCATTTCCCTGACAAGTGATGTTGAGCATCTTTTCATGTGTCTGTTGGTCATGTGTATGTCTTCTTTGGAGAAATGTCTATTCATCCACCCATTTTTTAATTGGATTATTATTTTTGTGTGTGTAGTTCTATTAGGTCTTTGTATATTTTAGATACTAACCCTTTATTGGATATGCCATTTTCAAATATCTTCTCCAATTCCATGGATTATCTTTTAGTTGATTGTCTCCTTCACTGTGCAGAAGCTTTTTGTTTTGATGTAATCCCAATAGTTTATTAATGCTTTATTTCCCTTGCCTTAGGGAGATATATCTAGAAAAATGTTGAACTATGGCTGATGTCAGAGAGATTACTGCCTGTGCTCTCTTCTAGGATTTTTATGGTTTCAGGTCTCACATTTAGGTCTTTCATCCATTTTGAATTTATTTTAGTGTATGGTGTGAGAAAGTGGTCCAGTTTGATTCTTTTTGCATGTAGCTGTCCAGTTTTCCCAACACCATTTGTTGAAAAGACTGTCTTTTCCCATTGCATATTCTTGCCTTCTTTCTGGAATATTAATTGACCACATAATTGTGGGTTTATTTCTGGGCTCTCTATTCTGTTCTATTGATCTATGTGTCTATTTTTCTGCCAGAATCACACAATTTTGATTACTACAGATTTATAATATATTTTGAAATCTGAGGTTGTGATCCCTCCAGTTTGGTTCTTCTTTTCAAGATTGCTTTGACAATTCAGGGTCTTTTGTGGTTCCATACAAATTTGAAATTATTGTAGTTCTGTGCAAAGTGCTGTTGGGATTTTAAAAGGGATTGTATTAAATCTGTAGATTGCTTTCAGTGGTATGGACATTTTAGCAATATTTGTTCTTCTAACCCATGAACGTGGAGTATCTTTCCATTTGTTTGTGTCATCTTCAGTATCTTTCATCAAGGTTTTCTATCAGAATATAGGTCTTTTACCTCCTTTGTTAAGTTTATTTCTAAGTATTTTATTATTTTTGGTGCAGTTGTAAATGGCTTTTTTTTAAAATTCTCGTTCTGCTGCTTCATTATTAGTGAATAGAAATGCAACAGATTTCTGTACATTGATTTTGTATCCTGCGACTTTACTGAATTCATTGATCAGTTCTAGTATTTTTTGGTGGAGTTTTTAGGGTTTTCTTTAGTATCATGTCATCTGTAATATTGAAAGTTTTGCTTCTTCCTTACCAACTTGGATGCCTTTTATTTCTTGTCTGATTGCTGTAGCTAGGATTTCCAATACTATGTTGAATAAAAGTGGTAAGAGTGGACATCCTTGTCTTATTCCTGATCTTAGGGGAAACGCTCTCAGTTTTTCATCATTGAGGATGATGTTTACTGTGGTTTTTTCATATATGGCTTTTATTACATTTGAGGTATATTCTCTGTAAACCTACTAGTTGAGAGTTATCATGAACATATGTTGTATTTTGTCAAATGCTTTTGCTGCATCTGTTGATATGATAATATGGTTTTTATCCTTCTTGTTGTGATGTATCATGTTGATTGATTTGTGAATATTGAACCACCCTTGCATACTGGGAATAAATCTCACTTGATTACAGTGAATGAGTTTTTTAATGTATGGTTGGATTCAGTTTGCCAATATTTTGTTGAGGATTTTTGCATCTATATTCATCAGAAATACTGGCGTATACTTCTCTTTTTTGTTGTTGTGTCTTTTTCTGGCTTTTGTATTAGGGTAATGGTGATTTCATAGAAAGAATGTGGAAGTTTTCCTTCCTCTTCTATTTTTCCAAATAGTTTGAGAAGCATCGGTACTAATTATTCTTTAAATGCTTGATATAATTTTCCTGTGAAGCCATCTGGTCCTAGACTTCTGTTTGTGCTGGTAATTGGCCTGTTCAAATTTTCTATTTTCCTGCTTCAGTTTTGGGAAATTATATATTTCTAGGAATTTATCCGTTTTTTTCTAGATTGTCCTATTTGTTGGCATGTAATTTTTCATAATATTATTTTATGGTCCTTTGTATTTCTGTGGTGTTGGTTGTGATTTCTCCTCTTTCATTTCTGATTTTATTTATTTAAGTCCTCTCTCTTTAATGAGTCTGGCTAAAGATTTATCAATTTTGTTGATCTTTTCAAAGAACCAGCTCCTGGTTTTATTGATCTGTTCTTTTTGTTGTTGTTGTTGTTTCTATTTTGTTTATTTCTGCTCTCATCTTTATTATTTCTTTTCTTCTGCTGGTTTTGGATTTTGCTTGTTCTTTTTCTAGCTCCTTTAGGTGCTAAGGTGTAAAGTTAGGTTGTTTGAGATTTTTCTTGCTTCTTGAGGTAGGCCTGTATTGCTATAAACTTCCCTCTTAGAACTGCTTTTGTTGCATCCCAAAGATTTTTGGACTGTTGTGTTTTCATTTCCATTTGTTTCCATGTAATTTTGGATTTCTTCTTTGACTCTTGGTTGACCCATACATTGTTTATTAGCATGTTACTTAACCTCCACGTATTTGTGGTCTTTCCAGATTTTTCTTGTAGTTGATTACTAGTTTCATAGCATTGTGGTCTGAAAAGATGCATGGTATGACTTCAGTCTTTTTGAATTTGTTGAGACTTGTTTTGTGGCCTAATATGTGATCTTTTCTAAAGAATGTTCCATGTGCACTTGAAAAGTGTGTATTCCGCTGCTTTAGAATGGAATGTTTTCAATATTATCTGTTGGCTCCGTCTTGTCCAGTGAGTCCTTCAAAGTACTGTTAACTCATTGATTTTAGTTTGGATGACTTGTCCATTGATATAAGTGTGGTGTTAAAGTCCCCTACTATTATTGTATTGCTATTGATTAGTTCCTTTATGTTTGTTATTAGCTGCTTTATGTATTTGGATGCTCCCGTGTTAGGTGCCTAAATATTTATAGTTGTTATATCTTCTTGTTGGATTGTTCCTTTTATGATCATAAAGTTTCCTTTTTTGTCTCTTATTTTAGTCTTTGTTTTAAAGTCCATTTTGTCTAAATATTGCTACTCCAGCTTTCTTTTGACATCCATTTGCATGCTAAATGGTTTTCCATCCCTTTACTTTCAATCTGTATGTGTCTTTGGTCTGAAATGAGTCTCTTGTAGGCAGTGTATAGGTGGGTCTTGCTTTCTTATCTATTCCGTCACCAAATGCCTTGATTGGAGCATTTAGTCCATTTACATTAAAAATAATTATTGATAGGTATGTATTTATTGTCATTTTGTTACTTGTTTTATAGTTGTTTTTGTAGTTCTCTGTTCCTCTCTTCTCTCACATTTTGCTGGCTCTCTTTAGTGATATGCCTAGATTTTTTTTCTCTTATTTTTTTTTTTTTTTGCATAACTATACCTGTTTTCTTTTCTTTTTTAAGAGAGTGAGAGTGTGTGTGAGTGGGGTGGGGGGAGGAGCAGAGGGAGACAATCTCAAGCAGGCTCCATGGTCAGCTCAAAGCCCACCATGGGGATTGATCTCATAACCCTGAGATCATGACTGAGCTGAAATCAGGAGTCAGACACTTAACCGACGAGCCACCCAAGTGCCCTTATACTAAAATGGTAACCATTTGGTTTATATATAACATCTTAAGCATATAGCAGTCTGTATTAAGTTGATAGTTGCTTAAGTTTGAACTCATTCTTTACTCCCCCCACCCCGTGTTTTAGGGATATGGTGTCATACTTTATATCCTTCTATTTTGTGAATCCCCTGTTTTATAGATATACTTAATTTTACTG
Organism: Phoca vitulina; assembly: GCF_004348235.1. Taxonomy (NCBI): domain Eukaryota; kingdom Metazoa; phylum Chordata; class Mammalia; order Carnivora; family Phocidae; genus Phoca; species Phoca vitulina. Next base: position 75,988,204 of record NW_022589704.1, on the reverse strand, counting down.
CTTTTGTGCTTCCTACTCTCCTTACTCCTACTTATGAACTTTCCTTTCAACTCATAGTCCCCTTTAATATTTATTGTAAGACTGGTTTTGTGGTGATGAATTCTTTTGTCTTAGAAACTCTTGATCTCACCTATTCTGAATGATAGCCTTGCTGGATAGAGTATTCTTGGTTGCAGGTTTTTTTCTTTCAGCATTTTGCATATATCATGTCATTCCTTTCTGCCTTGCAAAGTTTCTGCTGAAAAATCTGATAGGCTTTTGGGGTTTCCTTTGTATCTAACTGTTTGCTTTTCTCTTGCTGCATTTAAAATTCTCTCTTTATCACTATTTTTTGCCATTTTAATTACTATGTATCTTGGTGTGGACCTTCTTGGGTTGATTTTGTTGGGGGCTTTCTGTGCCTCCTGGATCTGGATTTCTGTTTCCTCCCCCAGTTTCAGGAAGTTTTCAGCTATTATTTCTTCCAATACATTTTTTGCTCCCTTTTCTCTCTTCTTCTCCTGGGATCCCTATGATATGGATGTTGTTTTACTTACTGGTATCATTGGGTTCCCTTAGTCTATTTTCCTTTATTTTTTTTTCTCTCTCCTGTTCAGCTTGGTTGCTTTCCATTACTCTGGCCTTCAGGTCACTGATCTAGTCTTCTGTTTCCTCTAGTTTACTATTTACCCATCTAGTGTATTTTTAATTTCAGTTCTTAAATTCTTCATCTCTGATTTGTTCTTTTTTTGTTTATCTCTTTATTGAGAGTCTCACCCAGGTCCTTCACTCTTGTCCAGTCCAATGAGATTCTTTGACTATTACTTTACATTCTCTATCAAGTAAATTACTTATCTCTGTTTCATTTATGTCTCTTGCTGTGATTTTGTCCTGTTCTTTCATTAGAGACATATTCCTCTATCTCATTTTGTCTAACTCTCTATGTCTGCTTCTATGTGTTAGGAAAGTCAACTATGTCTTTTGTTCTTTAAGTAGTGATCTTAAGAAGAGGCCCTATAGGGGCACCTGGGTGTTGCAGTCAGTTAAGTGTCTGACTCTTGGTTTTGGCACAGGTTGTGATCTCAGGGTCATGCCATAGAACCCTGCATCTGGCTGGCTCTGTGCTCAGCAGGAAGTCTGCTTGAGCCTCTCTCTCCATCTCCTCTGCCCTTCCCACTCATGCTCCACTCTGCCCAAATAAATAAATAAATAAATCTTAAAAAAAAAAAAAAGGAGGTCCTGTAATGCCCTGCAGCGCAATGTCCTCTGTTCACTAGAACCTGGCCCTTCAGCAGTATCTCCTATGTGTGTTGTGTGTGCTCTACTATTGTGGCTAAGCCACTTTTGCCTTCAATTTAGTCATCTGCAATGGCTCTCTTTGCCTGTTGTGGGCAGGGTTTGGTCCCTTTGTTGTTGTAAGTGGGCCAATTTGGGGCCACCTTGGGCTTGAGTTGAGTCATACTAGGTGTTTGCCAGAAATGTAGTAGCACCAAACTGCAGGGCACTTTCCCTGTTTTGTCCCCTGAGAAGCTTTCATTGGTTTGGCAGGGCCTGCAGTCAGACCCGATGTCTGCCCCCAGCCCATGCTGGGGTCACAGTTGTAGAGGTATATGTGGTTATCTTCTGTTCTCCCCAGGAGGAAGTCACTTTGGAGGGGTGTGGCCCCTTTTGGGGCTGCTTTCACACTGGCTGGCTTGTGGCACTTCCCTGGATAGGTTCTGGCCAAGGGCGTATTGGAGGGGGTGTTTCTGCATGAGAGTGTGGGGGCAAGGCACATGATGGCAGCAAGGTCAGAGCTTGTCTGCTGCAGAAAGGGGCCAACAGCCACTTGGGAAAACTGTATAGGATGGGATGGAGAGGGTGTTTCTGCAGGAGAATATGGGGATGGGGTGGGCCCTGTTAGCAAGCTAGGTAGAGGGTATTTTCACTGTCCATGTATCTAGGCTGGTGGGCAGGGCACCTACCAGGTCTTTGGTTCTTGGAGGAGTCTCCCAAAGATCTCTGCTCCTCTAGCACATGCTATGAGATTAGTAAGTAAATCTCTTTCTGTGTACCCCAGGTGTTTTTCAGATTGCTGCTTCTGTGCCATATCTCAGTGGAGCTGTTTGTTGTGCTCTGTCTTTAAGGGTGGAGACTTCACCCTCCTAGTTCCCCCAAGCTGATCCTGCTGATTTTTAAACTTCCAGGTGTTAAGCCCCACTGATTATTAGACCCCTCTGGTTTTTTAAGCTAAATGTTATGGGGATTCATCTTCTCCATATGGGTCCCTTGTACCTGGGTTCCTAGTGTGGGGTCTGGACCTCCCCAGGCCTGTGGCATCACTCTCTCTTGTGAACAGTCCTGCAGGTCCATTTAGCTCCCCAACACATCTCCACCCTTCCTACCCTTTTTGATGTGGCCTCTTCTCTACATTTAGTGGAGAATCTGTTCTGTCAGTCTTTAGGTTATTTTCCATGTTATTTACACTGATGTGGGTGTTATCTAGTTGTATCCATGAGATGAGTGAGGTTTAGGATCCTCCTACTCAACCTTCTTCCCTGGAAGTCACTAAGGAACTATTAATAATGGGCTGCATTTTTTTCTTTTCTTTTTCTTTTTCTTTTTTTTTTTTTTTAAAGATTTTATTTATTTATTTGAGAGAGAGAGAATGAGAGAGAACACATGAGAGGGGGGAGGGTCAGAGGGAGAAGCAGGCTCCCTGCCGAGCAGGGAGCCCGATGCGGGACTCGACCCAGGGACTCCAGGATCATGACCTGAGCCGAAGGCAGTCGCTTAACCAACTGAGCCACCCAGGCGCCCCTCTTTTCCTTAACCTATATCAAGTAATAGACAAAATTGAGACTTTCCTAACAAAAATGAGAATTAAAGTCTCCTGAAGTTAATTATTCTCTTTAAATTTAGGGAACACACCTTTACATTTACCTATAACAGAGATACAATTTCTGTCCTTAACAGTTGTCATTAAGTCTGACAAAATGGCCTCTTGTGGGGATGGCTTCAGTCTTCCAAGTGTCTTGGTCTATTGAGACCTGCAGCCTGGTAAGCCGGAAGATAAGGGCTGTCTTGTGTTTCTTTTCTTTCTTCAGACAGCAGCCAAGCATGGTGTTTCTCACACAATAGATGTCAAAGAATGCTATTGACCAAATGTCTGGGTGTTTCAGTCATTTGGAATGCATATTGCTGCCTATTGTTCATATTTGAAACACAAACAGCATTAATACTGATGTTCTGTGGCTTCTGAATTCCTTTCCCAGCTCTCTCCTCATTTCAACTAATTACTGTAATGGGCAGAACACCCTTTCTATTTTGACAGTTAAGATGGAAAAAATTGAAAATTCAAAAAGACCATAAAGGACAGAATTTCAAAAAAAGAATCCATTAAAGTCACTTAAAAGTTATCTCAAATCCTCAGCATCCAATGTCCCTAACTTAAAGTTCCCTATTTTGTTAAAGCTTAAATGTAGTGGCTCCTTTTCCCATCCTGAAGATCACAAAACCATTTCACTTTGGATGATTCCTTTAGCTTTGTGTTGTAAGTGTACTTAAAATTTTATATAGGCATGAATACGAATAGGTAATCTTGGCTTTTGTCATTTCTGGAAGTGAATTTTCTCCTTTCATCCTCTGAGAGGATGAATAGAGAAGGGCATATGAAGAACTGGTAAGTGGGGTTGTTTATCCGTCTGCTATAAGATTAATAGCACACTAAGCAATTCTCACAGTTATTATATTTATGAACAGAAATAGCTTTAGGCAAAATCAAGAAAGTTGTCTTTGCTACCAACATACCTTTATCTACTTTATTAATCTCTTTCCCAAACTTCTAGAACTTAGTGCCCAACCTTTCTGCTGTCCTTTAGATTCCCAATTCCTAACCCAACCCTCAGCATACATTTCAGTATTCCCTCCAGAGAAACTTTGTGCCTGACTTTTCTTTTTTTTTTCTTTATTTTTTTAAATTAACATATAATGTATTATTTGTTTCAGGGGTACGGGTCTGATTCATCAGTCTTATACAATTCACAGCACTCACCATAGCACATACACTCCCCAGTGTCCATCACCCAGCCACCCTATCCCTCCCACCCCCCTCCACTCCAGCAACCCTTAGTTTGTTTCCTGAGATTAAGAGTCTCTTATGGTTTGTCTCCCTCTCTGGTTTCATCTTGTTTCATTTTTCCCTCCCTTCACCTATGATCTTCTGTCTGGTTTCTCAAATTCCTCATATCAGTGAGATCATATGATAATTGTCTTTCTCTGATTGACTTATTTCGCTCAGCATAATACCCTCTAGTTCCATCCATGTTGTTGCAAATGGCAAGATTTCGTTTTTTTGATGGCTGCATAATATTCCATTGTAGATATATACCACATCTTCTTTATCCATTCATCTGTCATTGGACAACTGGGCTCTTTCCATAGTTTGGCTATTGTTGTGCCTGACTTTTCTTGACTCCTTTCTCTTTGTTCTAACTTGCTCCTGGGTATTCCTTCCTTCCAGGCTTTGCTTGATATCTGGCTAATAAATGTGGTCAGTTTCTCCATTCAAGGTAGCATTAACCAATTATGATTCAGTGTGTTACAGAAGAGTTGCATCATATGCACATTTAACTTAAATCAAGCATGAGCACAGGGCTTGAGGATTGAAGAAGATGAGACGGAAGGAGTGAATGAGTTATAACATGTTCCCCATTCTACCAGTCAGCTCCCATGGACTGAGAGACTCAACCAACAGACATTTATATCTCACAGTTCTGTGGGCTGGAAGTCAGAGATCAGGGTGCCAGCATGGTAGGATTCTGGTGAGGCCTCTCTTCCTAGTCTGCCAGTAGCCACCAACTTGCTGTCTCTTCACATGGTGGGGGGAGAGAGAGATTTCTCTCTCTCTTTTTAAAAAGCCACCATTCCTATTGGATTAGGACTCTACCCTTATGATCTCACTTAACCTTAATTTTCTCCTAAAGCCCTATCTTCAAAAATAGTCACAATGAGTTAGAGCTTCAACATATGAATTTTGGGGGGACATAAATCAATCTATAGCATTCATTCCATCTGTAGATGATCAGGATGAACAAAATAGCAGATATATCTGTATCTTATATATGTGTGTGTATATGTATGTATGTATTTCTCCTTGGTCAGTCTCAAGTTCTACTTTCTCTGCATGAGTTTTTTTTGGGGGGGGCTGAATTTGATTCTAAAATTTAGATATATGTAAATTTCCTATAGTATGGCTAACTACTTCATTTGATGATCAGTTGAAGAAATAGTTTTCTATTCCAATAATATTGGGGAAGGAAAAAAATACTATGTTTGAAATGGCATATATGCATGCTATATTTCATGGGTAATTTAAGGGACCTTCATTTTGTCTGAGCGTGATTTTTCACCTTAGGAATTGCCTTTAGGTTCAAACAGGACTTTATTATACATTTTAATTTTAACAGGCTTTTATAGCACAGTCTGAGGTCATGAGTAATCTGGAGATTACAGATACTTGTTAGGATATACTGGGTGTGGAGACCTAGGGGTACTTTGAAAACATGCATATGCAGTGTCCTTCTCTGACTATAGATAAAAAAAAAAAACTAATTTTTACATATGACTTTGTGATATATAGAATGCTTTTATAACCCTCACATGAAAAGTTAATGTGAGGTAAAGTACAAACCCCAGGTGACTTGTTGATTAATTCAGGATATTTATTAACATGACTAAGAAAAGGTCAATAAGTTCTAGTCATTGAGACAGTAATTTTCAGACAAACTTCCCTGGAAATTTGTGCCCTTGTTATTAAAAGCTGAGTTTAGAGAGAAATAATTCTGAGGTAGGAGGCAGTTGTAGGAGAACAGTTTATTTAATGTTTATTTATTCAGGAAGTATTTGAATGCTGACTAAATGCCAGCACTATTCTAGGTTCTAGGGAACACTGGAGAACAAGATGAGCGAACTTGTTCTAATGGTGCTTACGTGGAGCAGGGAGGGATAAAAGCAATAAACAAATACAATAAACACAATAGCAGCTGGTAGTAAATTGGGCTGACATGACAGGTGTCCAGATTGCTGCTTTAGATTTAATGGTTAAGGAATACCAATCAGATTTAAGGCAAGCTCTGAATGACAAGGAGCAGGCATGCAAAGAGAAGGGAGACACTGCGACCAAAGGGCATAGCTAGGACAAAGGCTTATGGTGTGAATGAACTGCTGTGTGTGAGGACCAGGTACAAAGTATCATGTCTACCTGCAGCAAAATGGAAAAAGGGGAGAGTGGCTAAAGTACTAGTTTTCCTCAAGAAGATACGGAGGAATTTGTAACAAATTAAAGACAGCAGTAGATTGAACTATGCAAAAATAGTTGATGGAAACTGTGTCTAAACTGTATATTCTGAGCTGGTGCAAAGAGACTGAGAATTCTCTGAAATTATCATAAATGCCCTCATCTGAGAAAGTGATCATTTCAATGTAGATAAATCTGGAGACTGAGAAAATGAGCAGATTACCTCAGTGTGCTATAAAATAATACCATTTATTATGTGTGTCATGACAGTGGGAACAGAACATAGAACTTAGGATTTCACCAACACCCTAGTGACGCTTAGCTCACTCACTACCGTCATCATAGTTATCATCTATAATGTGGGAATGCTCTGTGATATGTATATATGTATATCTATATAGACACACATATACAAATGCATGTCATATATATGCATTATGTATAAAACATGCATTTATGTATTATATATGCATTACTATATAATGTATTATAAATGTATGTATATTTATGCATTATATATATATAAAGTAGTTTATTCCATTTGGCACATTTGGTCATTCTCATCTAAATCTTACGTTTTGACTACATAAGTCAAAAAAATTTCTTCAGGAACTGCAAATGATAAATACCTGAATTTGGTTGGACCACCCAAAGAAAATTACTCCTTTAAATAAAATAAAAAATCCAAACAACAACAAAAAGTCCATCGCCTTTACACAATTATCTTGGTTTAGAGGTGACACCCCTTTATGTTCTCACAAAAATGATTTCACATAAGCAAAATTCATAAGCCTTATTTTGAAGATAGCAATAGGGACTTGGGGGTGCAGAAGGGCTTCTTTTCAAAGATAGAACTACCAACACAGCACCCTCTGTGTTTCTTATTTGAAAATTCTGAGAGAATCTGCTTGGCCAATGAATATGCTGCTTTGTGTTTTATATTTTGAATTTGGTCAGCTATGATTGGGGATGGGCAAGGAGTGGAAACATGACTTGGAGTATGTTTCCTGCAGCTATTTCTAGAAAAGGGGGAGTGAGCAGTTACTGTAAAACATAACCCATGCACTTACCAGCAAGGAAGGATGTAGAAATATTTTTCAGCTACTCGGCTAGAAAAAATAAAACCTGTACTTTAAGAAGTAGATTTCTGACAGTAGCAAGAGAGTTTTAAATTAACATTGGAGTTATTATTAGAGGTTTCCATAACTAAAACTACTCTTGATAATTTTTTTATCCTCTTTTGCATGGAAAGATGAATACAGTATAATGTGTTCTTGAATATTTCAAATCAATTAAGAACAGGTTCCGCAAATAGAGAGAGTGTGTGGGTTATTTGTTTTACTCTTTGTTCAAACTATGGCATTCACACCATCCACACACTTACATCTGTGGTCTAGAAGTTAGGAATGATTAGGGTGGCTTCAGTGGCTTCTCTAAATGGAGACAGAGCTACACCTGCCTATTCTGAGGATGTTGTTGTTGGGTGAGACCCCTCTCCCAGCTATATAATGATCACATTGCTAATATGTTATGAAATGGAAGAGTCCTAAAACAAATAGGGATGACGTTTCAAAGAAAATAAATTAAAATGGGTCTGGCTGTGTTTATTTTATTCTATCTGTACTAGCAAAATAATAGCAAGGATGGAGGAAAAATATGGGAAAGATGGATAAATTTCAAAATTTCATGCTAAAAACAGGGCTGCATTTTCCAAGGGAATTATTAATAAAGAGTAAAGAGAGTGGTAAGCAATAGAACTTCCTTTGATGTTTTTATTAAGTTCTAACAAAATGGCAAGAGCTTGACTCCTTATTTTCTATATGTACAGCTGTGGCATTGACAAGTGGCTTTGTCAAAGTCCCCCAGGAAGGCACCAAACTGTCTGGAAAGTCAGGGATAATGTGGCCAGACCGATAGCCTTTGAACTTTAAGGGTCCTTCTTGACTAACTCATTACTTCGGGTCTGTCCTGAAATGGTTCTGAGCTGAGTGGGGCATGAAACGACTCCTTTCTAAAGGAAATCACTCTACGAATTACATTACTGGTCTATGTCTGAGTTTTCTTTTCCAAACAGTGAAAATAAAATTACCTTACTTGCAAGGTTGTTGGAAGGACTAAATGATATAATACATGTTATGTACTTTCTAGTACATGATAGAAATTTTTAAAAAATGGAGTCTATAACCCTCTTGAGTTCCTTTTGGGTGAACAATAATCTAAGTTTGTACTGAAAGTCCTGAACTCTGGGTTTTAGCACCAAAATTCCCATTTCTCAGGAACTACTCAGTCCTGGACAAATCAGAATAGTGTTTACCCTAGTTGTTCACATTTTGGGGGAACTCTCTTCTTGATTCTAGTATGAATTTCTGTGCTCTTTAAATTTTTTTTTGGTGTTTCACTACTGTGTATATTTATTTAGTGGACCTTTACATAATGCTTAGTATATGCCAGGCACTGTTTTAAGCTTTCTCAAATACTTACAAATATTTCAAATATTTAATCATCGTAAAAACGGAGGTAGGTATTATTTCCTATTTACAGATGAGGAAACAGAGACAGAGAGAGGTTAAATAAGTTGCAGAAGGTCACACAGCTATAAGTGGAAGAGTCTGGGTTCAAACCTTCAAATTCTGATTCTAGAGTCCATGCTGTTAACTGCTGCCCTTATGTTGTCTGCATGTGGTATATATATATTCTAACTAGTAGTATCTAAAATTAAGATGAGAATTCCATTTTACTCTATTTCTGATTTAAAACTTGGCTTTACTATGAACCTCTGAGTTTGTTGAGCTATAACCTGACACAAATACTTTAAAGAGGTTGTTAAAGGTTTTGAGCATCATGGGGTAAGGGATATTATATAAAAGGCAGGGTAGTAATATTGGCAAATGATAGGCAAGGCTGAATTTCCCAGTATATGGGTCTTTGGGATCCCTATTTTCAGCTTTCTTTTCTTACTGATTTGTCACATCAAAGATGAGAGATGTTTCTCCTTAGAATATGCTTGTTTCTTTGAAAGAAGGAAAAAAGGAGATTTGATAGAAGAAAATACTTAAAACATTAATCAAATCAACTATTTTGATTGTGGAATTGGGTAGTCACCTATTGTCAGATTAACATAGATTCTAAACATTTTTTATGTTGTATTTTGAATTGAATAATTCTTTTTTAATTGAAATCTGTCATTCTCCTCCCCTCCATCCTGACACACTTCACCCCAAGCACACATCCACACAGCTTTGTCAGCCTCTTGACTACTGGTAAGTGGCTCTGCTACAAATCTCAATTAACAGTTGCCACAATAGTCTGCAGCCCTTTAATATGATTAGTGGTGCAGATGGATTGAGGGATATGAAGAAGTCTTCCTCAATCTTCTCTTTGCCTGTTTAACTTACCACTTTTCCTGGAAATATTTGAGAATATGAAAATCTTCTGTCTGTCCCCTTTTTACTGATTTATTTAGAATTCGCAAATGCTTCATTCCAAGCATTTCTTCGTTTAGCTTAAATCACAAATTTAAATTCAGCAGAAGGCACACTATCTTCACTTCATGTTATTTCATATATTTTTATGGCAGTCAACATGAGATTTCTGAAGGGTAAGGTACTATTTTGGGCATTTTCTGAGATGAAATGGTGGTGCTTCAGGATTATTCTAGAACCATTTCACACAGCACATTCTGTTAGCCCCTAGAATATAAACCAGAACTTGCCTCTCATAGGCATGCTACCAAGAATGTATTCATGATCAGCTTTTAAATTCATTTCAGAACTTTTGGAGCACCTATTATATACAAGGCATGGTGCTCGACCATCTCTTTTTGGATGTTAACTTTCAGAAGATGAGGTCCCTGACTTCAAGAAGTTATGTCTGGAAGGACTACAAAGTAGAACATTAAAAGATTTATAATTGTTAAAAAAAAAGAAGAAGATAGTAGGAAGGGAGAAATGAAGGGGGGAAATCGGAGGGGGAGATGAACCATGAGAGACTATGGACTCAGAAACAAACTGAGGGCTCTAGAGGGGAGGGGGGGAGGGGGATGGGTTAGCCTGGTGATAGGTATTGAAGAGGGCACATATTGAATGGAGCACTGGGTGTTATACACAAACAATGAATCATGGAACACTACATCAAAAACTAATGATGTAATGTATGGTGATTAACATAACATAATAAAATTAAAAAAAAAGAAACTGAAAAAAAAGATTTATAATTGAATTGCAAAGGGCTACTGAAAGGCAGAAAAAGAATAGACGTTTATGTGGGTAGGAGGGGAGGAAAAAGATGGGGGGGAGGCATATTAGAAGAGGTGGTATTTGAACATACTCTTGAGGGACAAATAGGTTATGAACAGATAGAGATGGGTAGGTAGGACAATTCAAGATTGAAGGAAAACAAAAGCAAAGGCACATTGGGCAAATGACAAAGTAGGGAAGGGCAAGTCTTCCAGACAATGGTCAATCACCCCATGTATCTGGCACAGAGGCATAGGAGTGTTGTACTGACAGAGAGATGGAAAGATATTTGGGTATAATGATGGGTGGTGTTGGCATTCTTTTAGTTTGTGTGGACTTTGTAGGCAAAAGGCTCTGAGTGGTGTATGTGATTTCATCCTATATAACACAGAGCATAGAGCAGTTGTTAGATGGTTTTAATTATTATTATTATTATCCTTATTTTGTGTAGATGCTCTTGATGAAGTTGAGGAAGATTTTGTCTATTCCTACTTGGTTGTGTATGGGGTTTTTTTCTCCTTTTTTTTTTTTTTAATTATGAAAGGGTACTAGATTTTGTCAAATGTTTTTTTCAATATCTATTAAGATGATCATGTAGCTTTTGGACTTTATTATACTGATATGGTTTACTAATAGAGTTTTGGATATTGAACTAACTTTACATTCCTGGGATAATCCTACTTGGTATAGAGAAAAATATTTATAATGTGTTAGATTTGGGTTTGATAGAAATGTCTTGAGGACTTTTGCACTGATATTCATGATGGTCTATAGGTGTTATTGTTTTGTGATTATATTAGTCTAATTGGGTTCTCAAAAGAAAATACCATAGACTCTATGGCTTAAAAAGTAGAAATTATTTCTTGGAGTTCTGTAAGCTGGAAATTCCAAGATCACAGTGTTGGCTGATTTGATTCCTGGTGAGAGCTTTCTTCCTGGTTTGTGGATGGCCACTTTGTCTTCACATGGCCTTTCTTCAAAGCATATGGCAGTGGGGGAGAGAGAGAGTTACAGGGAAGGAGGTGGGGGGAGGGAGTGACAGAGCTTCCTTTCTTTTTTTTTTTTTTTTTAAGATTTTACTTATTCATTTGAGAGAGAGAGGGAGAGAGAGCACAAGCAGGGGGAGAGGCAGAGGGAGAGGGAGAAGCAGACTCCCTGCTGAGCTGGGAGCCCAACATGGGGCTTGATTCCAGGACCTGGATATCATGACCTGAGCTGAAGGCAGATGCTTGACCATCTGAGCCACCCAGGCGCCCCAGATCTTCCTCTTATAAGGCCACCAATTTTATTTATTTGGGGTTCCACCCTTATTTAACATTAATTACATCCTTAGGCGCTATCTCCAAATATATAATGTTGGGGGTTAGGAAATTTGGGGAGGATGCAATTCAGGTTATAGTAGTGACATCTTTGTCAAGTTTTTGGTATCAGGGTAATAGTAAGCTCATAGAATTGGGAAGTGTTTCTTGCTCTTCTGGTTTGTTGTTGTTTTGAAAGACACTGCCAAGTTTAGTATTAATTCTTTAAATGATTGGGTTATGTTTTTCTTGCTACCTGTCTTTCACCAGTTTTATTGTGATGCATTTGGGCATAGACCTCTTTGTTTTTATCTAACTTGGAATTCATTGAAATTCTTGGGTGTATTAATGAATATTTTTCATCAAATTTGGAATGTCAATCATTATTTCTTTGATTTTTTTTTTCTGCTTCTTCTCTTACCTGTTCTGTCTTTTCCTGTCCTCACCTATTTGTACATATATTGGAGCACCAAATGGTGTTCCACAGTTCTGAGGTTATTTATTTTTCTTCATTCTTTTTTTTACCTCTCTGTTCTTCAGATTGCATCATTTCTATTGATCTGTATTCAAGTTCACTGTTTCTTTATCCTGCCAGCTCAAATCTATTGTTGAGCTCCTCTAGTGAATTTTTTATGTTTTTGTACTTTTCAACTCCAGAATTCCTATTTGGTTCCTTTTTTAAAAAATAATGATTTCAGTATCTTTATTGATATTTTCTATCTGATAAGACATTGTCATCACATCTTCTTTTACTTCTTTAAGCAAAGGTGTTTTTGTTTGTTTTTTTAGTTCTTTGAACAGATCTCTAATAGCTGTTTGAAATTTTTGTCTGCTATGTCTGACGTGGAACTTTTCAAAGGTAATTTCTGTTGCTTGATTTTTTTCCCTGTGTGTAGGGCACAGTTCCCTGTTTTCTGTTTGTTTTTTTATATATATTGTCTGTTTTTGTTGAATATTGGGCATTTTAAATAATATAGCTACTTTCCCTACACTCTTCCAAATAAAATCAGTTCCCCTCTGAAAATCTTCAGAGATCTGTTTTGTGTCTGTTTCTCCCTCTGGGAAAAACCTCTCTTCTATGCTCCAGAACTGGGTATGGAGACAGTGGCCCACTTCTCTTGGAATGACATCCCAGTTTTTCAGGCAGAGTGCTGGGCTGGGGCAGCAGCCACTGGTCTTCTCAGTTTATCTCTCCTGTTTTAGAAATTCTGGCCTATGAGTTAGCTGAAGTGAGGGTGATCTAGGCCCTATTATTGAAGGCCTGTACATCTGGGGTAGAGCTTCCATCCTTTGAGTGGGGGCTAATTAGAGAAAGAGAATCCCAGATCTCACAGGTGTTTTTATTTGAAATAGAACTCCTCCAATACAGATCAGGGTGGGTGTGTAGAGGAGCTGTGGGAAATACTAGCAGTCTACCCCTCTTGAAGAAATACTGTAGCCCTAAATTGGGAGCTGGGGGAAAGGGAGCCCTATGTTCTTGGTTGCATCTGCCCAGAGTGGAGCTTCCATCATGCTAAACTGGGATGGGAGATGTATGTGACTCAAATGCCACAGTCTCACCCTATTCTAAGATTTTGTAGACTTTTTTTAAGATTTATTTATTTATCTTAGAGAGAGTGAGAGAGCATGAGCGGGGGGAAGGACAGAGGAAAGGGAGAGAGAGAATCTCAAGCAGACTCTGCACTGAGCATGGAGCCTGATGGGGGGCTCAATCCCAGGACCTGAGATTATGTCCTGAGCTGAAATCAAGAGTCAGACACCCAATTGACTGAGCCACCCAGGTGCCCCAAGATTTACTAGATTTTCTTGAGTAAATATTTCTTCATTTGCTGTATTCCCTTAAAGCCATTTCCAGAATTTTTGTTCATTTATTTTATAAAAAAATCTTTTTCAACAGTTATGATTGTTTCACTGGGGAGAGGGTCTTAGAAATCTTCATGCTGCCATCCAGAAGTCATCTCTTTATATATTTAACTTCTAAGCCTGTTATCTCTGTTAATCCTTTGAACAACTTAAGAATAAGGTAAATATCAAGCCAGGGTTTAAATCGAGACTTTACACAATACCTTGCTTGTGAGAAGTGCTTAATAATATTTGATGAATAAATTAATGAGCTAAAAATATCAAGCAATACAATTTAGGGAAGAATAAGTTTTCAGATGAGGGATATTATAATAAGGACTGTTATAGTTGGGTTAAGAGAGACATCATGAAGTTTTTTTTTTTTTTTAATGGAAAAATATGCAATTTCTTACAAATTGCAGAGTTCTTAACCTTTGTACCTAAACTATGGGTCTTCATGACTAAGACATGATGTACAACCAATTTATCAATTCCACAGACACATGATGTTATAGTGGTTCTTAAATTCATTGTGAGAGATGGTTCACTTGGTCACTTGGTTCATTTGGTGTACAGAACAAAGCCCTTGGGGGGGAAGTGCTTACTTAATGTTACACTGTTGGAATTACTGGGGCATGTTTGGGAAAGGCATTGGAAGTTTTATTTGCATGAGTGTCCAATGGTATTGCTGGAAATAACTGAGCATATAAGTGCATGGACGAAGTTAGGGAGAAGAAGCCTTTTTTGAACATACCAAATAGTGTCCTAATGGGCAGGGAAATTACCCTGGAATGACAATAGGTTTAAGTGGTCAAGCTCGTTAAAGGAAACAGGTTAATGATCTGGGCTACTATAATTTTGTATAACACATATTATCTTCTAGCCCAACACCTGAGAAGAATGTGTTTCAAGACCTCCAAAAGATGGTTTCTTGAGGAACGTGAAAGAATGGGAGAGGGAGAGGAGAAGAAAGGAGAAATGAAGTGGGATGAAAAGAAGAGTGGGGGCTCTAGGGAAGTTGTAAGGTTTCTTTGCCTTTGTTGTAATCTTCTGTATGGAAATGAGAATATTGACAAAGGTCCTACAAGAAATGAGTGAAGTCAGTGTGACAAAGTCAAGTCCCAAAGTTTTGTCTTATTGAGCTCATGCTATTGGATGTGAAATCAAGGGCATAAAACAGGTGGTGAGATGTATTCTAGAGGACTACACAGAATTAGAAGGAATTATGTTAATATGGTGACTTACTGCAGCTAAGTACTTCGACAGCATGTGGAGCAGTAACTCAGAAAGGGTGTAATTTCTGAAGGAGAACATGGAGCCAGTTGGCAAACATGAGTAAAGACAGAAGGCAGTGAAGAGGAGCTTCAAGAGTGTGAATGGGACGTAACCCCCCCGGTAATAATAAAGGGAAACTTTAGTGGCTGAAGAGAAAACCAAGTGGGTGATCGCAGAACCACACCAGCAAGGAAGAGACTAGGAAAGCTGGTGTTTTCTGTTATTTCTGGCAGAAGGCTAGAGCCCAAGACTCTTACTATCATCATTCCATCCCTTGATGGTGCCTCAAGCACAGGGCAGGGCAAGTGTATTTCTCTGATTTTATTCTCTTTTGCAAAATGGCTGAAAAGGGGAAAAGAAAAAAAAAAGGAAACTTTTTTGTACTCTGATAATTTTTTTGTTTATATCTCCTTCTATTTATTCTTTTGCAAGAAATCTTCTGGCTCACACCTGTAAATACCTGAAGCCAGATTCCAGGGTCTATGATAATTTCGTCTAGTCTGGTTCTTCTCAGAGCAGTTAATCTTCTTTGGGCTATAATAACTGCAGTGCTGTAGTCTCAGAGCAATGAAACCAAGTTAGACCTAGGCATGAGAACACTGCCTACACTGAATTGAAACCTTGAAAAGCAGCCATGGCTGTTTCAGCTCCATTCATCTCCCAAAGCAAGTAGCAGAGTCTGCCAGATGGAAGTAGTCTAATTTGGTAGATGGAAACATGTCTAAGACTCGTGGACTGTATCACAAATGCTACCAGTTGAAGTCTCTTGCACAACTCAGAATTGTGTTCTCCTAACTGTATCATTTGGAAAGCCCAAAAAGAGTACTGAAGAAAAATAGAATGGAACAAAGTCCACCCCAGACAACTCTTTTAAAGTTTGCTGATGTCATTTAGAGCTCAAACATTTTGCTACCTACCTCTAAGGGTTAAAAGCATTTCAAAGGTTTTTTTCCCCTGCCCTCAGCACATCTTTAAATGACAGGCACAGATGTTTGCCTTCACTTCCTGGCATCCTCAACCTGGGCATTCATTGTCTAAGCAGTGGAGTTTCGGTCATCACATGAATGATTACAAAATACACAGCCAAGTCCCCTGTCCTAAGCCACCTTCATCTCTCGTGTGGGTCATTGGATAATTAGATATTTGAAAAGCACCTTGAAATAGGGCTATAAATAATTCCTTTCTCCAATTTTAGAAAGCTCCATGGATAGAAGGGTCATTGGAAAAATCCTTGGATCATCCTGCATAAAAGACTGGTATTTGTTTGCCTGAGAGTAATTCAGGGCGAGAGGGAGTATGGTGTGCTGGAAACAGGTCCTGATGGAGAGGAGACTGGGGATTTAGTCTTGCTGTGTCACTAATTAGCCATGTAAGTTAGGGAAGTCCCTTCTGTTTATGAGCCTACATATGTAGAGTGGGGACTGAATTTGATGATCTTTAAGATGTTTTTTGAATATTCTGTGAACACTTGTTTTACCTTTGTGCCACTTTGGTAGTCTTCTTGGACTATCTTACTGGTTGTTCCTAGTTTGTTACTAAGTAAGTGGCTCCTCTAACTTCGTAGGAAGCTCAGGAAGCCTGGTCTGAGCCCTTGAACACTTGAGGTTTCAAGTTTTCCATTAAGGGAGAGAAGCTGGTGTGGCGTACCAAGGCAGGGCAGAGATAGAAGAATTGGTGTCCCAGGAAGCAGCTGGTATAGTCAGCACATAAAATTCAAGATGCTAGCTCCCTGCCTGGAATTCTGGAATACATAACAATCCTTCCACAGGCCTACTGCTGACAGAAAACCAGAAGAGGGATGTGTTCATGACTGAGGGGAAAACAGTAATTAAGGCTGTAGCTTCTGAAGACAGACAGCTCTGGGAGCTCCAGTGTACAATTGATTAGCACATGGTACTTAAATGAAGTCAGATGAGTTTGTAACTCCAATTTGCCATTTACCAGCTTTGTGTCCTTTGGAAAATTTCTTAAGCTCTCTAAGCCTTAGATGATTTATTTGTAAGATGGGGGAATGTCAGAAATTATCTCCGATGAGTTTGGGGAAAATTATGTATGTAGAGTATGCTTAGCACAATGTCTGGCAAATAGAAAGTTCACAATATGCATTAGCTATTCCCATTTTTATTAGTAAGGTCACGGGATGATGAAATTTACATTTACTTTATGAATACCTATTTATGAATGAATGCCTTTAATAAATACCTATTATATGGTTATCATACTATAGATATAAAGAAGTGGAAGACATGTTTTTTTTTCCTCAAAGAAAAGTTAAAATTTTATTTTTGAAACAAAATGGTTGCCTATTTAATCAAAGTCTTATGAATTCTATCATGCTGAAAAATGTCTAAAAATTGTGTCAACTATGAAAAGTATGGATAGGTACATTTTAATTATATTTAAAAAGTTACCAAGCCATAGTGAGAAATGTTGTAGTAAAAAGTATATCCAATTGGATTTCATTTCAAAGATTGCTGATTATGTAATAATAATAATCCTTAAAGTTTAAGCCTTTGAAAAATTAAGCTGAGTTCTAAAAATATTTAATTGGATCATTTTGAAACCCCAGGTCCTTGATTCACATGTAATTTTGGCATTGGGGTTTCAGAGTGTGTGACTATCAGGCACCTGGCAGAGATGGATTAGGTCCAAATCCAACCAGACGCTTAGTGGCAGATGGCTCCCAGTGCAGTTACTCCAGACTTGGAATGTGCAAGAAGTTAAATGCTCAGAGGCTGAAACCTAATTCATTACAGACATATGTGCACTGAGTTTGGGGGAATCTGTGGCCACCAAAGAACAATGTTGTGTACCTAATACTGAATGAGGATCTATGAACTAGCATGACATCGAATTATCAAAGTTTACTTCTCCTAGGCCTCTAGGTGATTTCCCAAGACAATGGAACATTATTCTTAGGTGCTCCAAGGACACAATTCAGTTTATTCTCATTCAGTTTATTTATTTGCCAAATTCCTTAACAAGCAGCTTAATCTCTCTCTTCCAAACCCATTTATTCTCCTATTTATTCTGGGTTAGAGAATCTCTTGTCCTAAGAGCCTTCCCTAAAAGTGGGAGAAAAACGCTGTCTCTAGTACAAAGAAACTCTAATCGACTATTTTAGCCAGCCATTGAACTCAGTGGTAGGCACAGGTTCCCAAATATTCCTTATAACTCTGGGGCACATCAGAGAAATGTGCTCATTGCCTAAGATGCCTGAACAAAGCATCTCCTGTTGCCCTCTTAAGATTCAAGTCAGCCAGTCTTCCTGAATCAGAGTGGCTTTGTCTCAGGGTTTCCTTTGACCAGAAGTTCCTTATGCACTAAGATTCTGGTAGAAAAACACTACAGAGGCTAGAGAAGGATCCTTTAGCCTAGATGATCAGACAACAAATATTCATAGAGTGTTTATTATGTAATAGGAAAAGCAGATGATATAGATATTTGCTCATGGGATTTGTATAGTTCAGTGGACTGGTCCTTTCCCTAAGTATAGGTCAGGAATAGTTGGGATTATATCCTTTAAGACAGACTTTCTCAATAGTGGCACTATTGACATTTTAGACGCTATAATTCCTTGCTGCTGTGGGGAGCTGTCTTGTGCATTGCATTGTCTGATTACCAGCATCCCTAGTTGCTACCTACTAGATACTAGTACTAAACCCTAGTTGGGACAAAGTCTCCAGACACTGCCAAATGGCCCTTGGGGTAAAAAACATCCCCAGTTGAAATCTGCTGTAAGACCATCCTACTCTTGGCGCTCCTCTAAAGTCATCTGGGAAGGGGCCGGTTTATGTCTCCATTCAGGAATCAGGGTTCACATATCCTGTAAACCATGTTTAGAAGAGTTTAAATAGGGGGTGCCTGGGTGCCTCAGTCAGTTAAGAGTCCGACTCTTGATCTCACCTCAGGTCTTGGCCTCAGGGTCGTGAGTTCAAGCGTCACACTGGGCTCCATGCTGGGTGTGGAGCCTACTTAAAAAAAAAAAAAAAAAGGTTTAAATACCTTGTCATGGCTCTAGACCAGCTTTTCCCAAGCTGATGTTTCATAAATGCTGTTCTCTAGAATGTCAATTGATGCAGGGTTAAAAACAATGAGTCCTATTGTCAAGTATACTTGACACATACTGGGTTAAACAAATTTAAACAAATTTCTTTACTGCAGAACTTCTCATTGTTTTTGAAGTGCTCCTGTGAATTGTAACTCTCTGCAAGAGGATATAGTACTTAACATTCCCAAACTTATTTCAGCAGAGATCCCTTTTTTGCAGAATGTTTATTGATGTCCTTGAGGACAGAATTCTGAAGATACCATTTGGGAAATGGTACCCAAGGACATTCAACATTAACTCCAGTGAGTTTGTTGGCCTATGAAGAGGTCCCCTCTGAAGTCATCTGAAGGAAATTTAGCAGCAGGTATAAGCAATGGGAGAGACAGCAGCAAGGTAGTTAAGTTCTGGAGTCAGTCTGACTCTATTCAGATCACAGCTCTACCACTTACTATTTCTGTGTCCTTGAGCAAATTATTGAAGCTATCTGTGCCTCAGTTTTATCTGGAAAATGCATTTATGAATGGCACTACTTCAGTGATCTCTGGAAGAGGATTAAATGAGTAAATAAATGTAAATAATTTAGAATATCACTTAGCATATAATAAGTCCTGAATCGATACTAGCTATTGTCCTTATTAGGCCTTGGAAGCAATATCGTGAATCTAGAACTCAGCTATAAGGGCTGTGAGGCTAGCTCAGTTGAGGACAAAAAAAAAACTGTTCTAGCAAATCGAAAGAGTCTACTTGTTTGCCTGAGGCTTTAGGACATTGGATAATTTCCCATATGTATGAGAGCACTAAAAAACTATCCTGGCTGAACACTGTTAAGTACTCTTTCAGGTATAGAAAGATCAAAGACAGACTGGAGAAGAAATGCATTTTCCTTTCTCTTCCTCATTCTGGTATGTTCAGGGCATTGGTTTTAAATACTAGCTCGGAATCTTTCCAATTGACCACTTGCCATGAGAGGAGAAGGCCAGAGCTGAGATGGGCTTTGATCTCTCACTATGAGTTTCAGAAACCTAGCACAAAAACCCTTGTAGAATCACAAAAGATGATGAGGGTGTTCAACAAAAGGAGTAGGTAAAAGTAACCAGTTATATAGGGGATTATTCTCAAGCTGTAGTCTTCTCTAGCAGAGGAAGCCTTCAGTGAAAAAGTGATATAACTGTCTATTTCACTCCCTGAATTAGAGGCATTTTGTCATAGCTGGGACTGCTGAAACACCAACTGTGCATTTAGGCCTCAGTCAGATTTTTGGATCCATCATGTTCTTGGAAGATTATGTACTTAGGAAGCTTAGACCAGTGGATTGAAGGCTGTTCTCTAGAGGTCATGTTCTCCTCCCCTCCTTTGTCAGTAGTATCTGGGACTTTGTCATATAACTTTGTGATCCAGTCCCTCCTTTGTATCTGGCTTTCCAGGAATTATGATACTGTCTCCTCTCCCCACAAAACCTGCATTCCAGTCTTTACCCCATTTCATAGCTACCTGTTTTCTCTGGGCCAGGGAGCCTGCTTTATCCCTTGTAAAACCTTCTGTAACCTGTTCAACCTGAAAGGGTTGGATCTTTTCTGATAAGCTCATTAAAGCTAAGGCATTACTACCTACCTTTTCCTCTCTCAGGCATGCTGGGATTTTTAAAGGGCTCAAGAGGTACCAGGGACAGCTTGACAGAGGAGGTTCATTTGAGCATGTTAGTTTCCATGGTTTTCCTTCAGTCACATGTGATGGGCCATCCCTAGCATTCATTGTAACTCAGAGTTTTTCTTGTGTACTTTTGTCCAATAATTGTCCCCATCTTCTATCTACAGTGAACTTAACACACCCTTCTTTTATTCCTTATTATTTTCATTTTATCCCAGGAATGAGGTAGCAGAATATATTAGATGAAACTTAATTCATGCCTGAGTTATTCTGAAGGGTAGGTTAGGAAAGTCTCATTTTGTAGATGAGGGACTAAGATTCAGGCAGGAGAAATGAGTTGTCCAGGACATGCAGCTAAATAGACCCCTTGCCCTTCTAGGTCATAAAAGACACTTGGTACATGATGAGAATAGCTCCTTCTTGCTGTGCTTATTATCTTAGGTTCCAGGATCTGATACTGATGGAGCCTTATTTATGGGTGAATGACAAGGCCACTTAGAATGTGGTCTGAATTGGCTCCGGACTTTCCATGCTCAGAGAAGCCAGCAGCAGCTGACATTATAAAATCTGCTCAGGACTCATACTCCTTCTCAAAGCATTTTCTTAGCAACTAACGCAGCAAAGTTAAGGGATATCTGTTTTATTGTGTCTCTTTTGCCTTGTTCAGATGAGTGTAAAGAGGATTTAAGGAGGCAAGCAGGAGAGAAGAAAAGAGAGTCATTTCTGGGGAATTGTCACTTCACATTCCCTTCACAGGGAGTTGAGGAACCACAAGAGATTTTTTTTTCCCCACTTTCCCTGAAAATTTTGAAGTCAGTTATGATAATGAGGAGCAATTCTTAGAGATGTCTATAATGATCCAGCAGAGTCACCTTATATAAGACATAATTTAAAGTGCAAGATGATTTCAGGAATTGGAGAAGCTAAAGAGAGTAGGTTTATAGAAAAATTTAAGTATAATTTCTTCACTCTGCTCCATTGGAAATCAGTTCTTTGAGTCATCTTCGATGGCTCAACTGCCCTGGAACATTAGGCATTCTTCAGGTGGTTTGTAGAGTATTTTGAACTTTCTTCCTAACTGGGCTGGGGGTGGTGAATGGGAGGATGGGATTACACTAGTGGTAGCTGGGAGCTCAGTGCCCTTCCAAGTACTGGAGGACCCCCACGATGCATTGTGGAAGTCAAACATGCTTGAGTCAGAGTTGTCTGAGTTATGACAAAGCAATACTAACTGAATGTATAAGAAGAACTTAGACTAGCGGATAGGTTCTTATTTTCTAAGATAATATTTCAAGTTTTTTCTTGACCGAGGTTGATATATGCACAAGCACATTTTCAGGAACTCTAATAGAAGAAAAGCTGCTACTTCCTTTTAAAAAATTCATTAAGAGACACAGCAAAGATAATCCAGAAGCAGTCAGAATGCTTCATATTTCATTTTAAATAACTCCTTTGCGGGTGTTGAATGCTTCTTTGCGGTACCTCTGGTACTATCAGAAGTGATTTGTAACAAAGCACTGGAGAGAAAGTATCCATCTTGAGTTAATCCAAACCCTGCAGGACAACACACACTCCAGGAATAATATTGGTTTCCTAGTTAGGAAGCTAGCAGCAGCTGCTGTCTCTCTTGCCACCGGAATGATTGTGTTGACAGATCTTTGTAGTGTGAATCAAATCTTAAAGGCATAATGAGCAAAAGCAACACCAGAGCTCTCTTCCAGTGTTTTTGGTAAGGCTTTTATGTAGTTGTTTCAAAATAGGGAGTTGGAAGATGGATCTGTCTTTTTGCATCTGGATCCAGCAGTGCTTAATGTTTTGTTTGTTTGTTTGTTTTTAAAGATTTTATTTATTTATATGACAGAGAGAGAGACACAGTGAGAGAGGGAGCACAAGCAGGGGGAGTGGGAGAGGGAGAAGCAGGCTTCCCGCTGAGCAGAGAGCCTGATGCAGGGCTCGATCCCAGGACCCTGGGACCATGACCTGAGCTTAATGTTGAAGGTACATTCATTTACCTGTGTTAAATTGAGCTCTTTAATGAGGGAAGGCAAAGTTAGGGAAAGAATAAAAATGTCACTTAGGTTCCATTGCTTATTAAGACATTCAGGGATTCTGAATCTTCTTCAACCTAGTGTGTGAAAACATAATAAACCTTCAGAAATAATATTCTGTTGATCAAATGCCTCTTTATTTCTAAAGTTTTCAATCCTTTGCTCCAGAGAGAAAGAGAGAGAGAGGGAGAGAGAATGAGAGAGAAAAGACACAGACAAGGGAATAAAAAAGCAAATACATGAACTTCAGAGGTTAACAATCAGGTTAAACGCCTCAGGAATGTTGACACTGAAACATTCACCAGAAAGCAGAGAAAATAGAGCTGTGATAAATTAGACGTGGATATTAGTGTGTGTAGAGTTTGATCTGGTGCAGTACACTTGAAAGTGCACAAGCGCAGATACACACAGGATGATTTTAAAGGCCAGAAGAGTCTTATAGTCTGATGGTGCTGAACTTGAAATCTGGCCTTGAAATGGCCTTAGGGCCATTATGAAAACCATGAACCATTTAAATAGTAGTAACAATGGCTGCCATATGTTTCGAGCATTAAATTAGGCAATTATGCCAATGATTGATTTCATCATCATGTCTGGTGTAAATAGTAATATTCCCATTTTACAGATGGTGAAACTAAGGTGAAGAGAGTTTAGGCAACTTGCCCAAGGTGCCATAGGAGTCATTCCCTCATGTTCGACTCCAGAGCTCATGCCTCTTGTGGCAGAGACAGTGATTTCTGTACTTGCATTTCCCAGCCTCCCTGCTAGGAGACAGAGTTCCAGCCAAGTCACTTGTGTGACTTCCAGGGTGAAGCAATAAAGTTTATGTTCCTTATCCTCATTCTCTCTTCCCCTTCCACTGGGAATGCAAAGTTTGTGTGTTTTCAAGATGTCAGTGTCTCAAGATAAAAGAACTCAAAGTCACCATTTATGAAAGTCACCCAAGGAGATCCTTCCAACACACATTTGTCTATGATGTGGGCAACAAATAAGCCTTTGCTGTGTTAAGCCACTTACATTTCAGGGTGTATTTGTTACCAAAGCATAGCCTATTCTATCCCAACTAATATATTTCACCATTTTCCTTACCTACTTTAAATTTTAGCTGTTAATACAATATACTGTATGTTTTATTCTTCCTCATGAAGGGTTAGTAGATAATAAAATAATCAAACTGAACATAATATTATCTCTAGAAGTATCCTCTAGAATAAGAGAATAACACAAAAACTTCAAATGGCAGTTTTTGCATGAAAATAATGCCTTTGGGGCTATAATCAAATTTGGGGGTTCAGGGGCCTGCTCATCTAATTTATGAAGAATGCATTTGATATCTCTTGTTTCCATATGGCTCATGATCTCTTGTCAGCTTCACTCTAATCAGCCTATTTATGAACAAAGATCAAACTGTGAATTAAACTAGTTCTCGTTTCCTTCAAATTTCCTTAAAAAAATTTTTCCTTTAAAGGAAAGTCTGAAGTACTGTATATTCCTTGGCTTATTTGACTCCTCAACACCTTTGATTTCAGGAGATAGACTTAATGGAGAGGAACTTTATGACAGATTGGTTCCACTAATAAGCACATATAAGAGTTTGACCAGGGTGTCTGGGTAGCTCAGTCAGTTAAGCGTCTGCCTTTGGCTCAGGTCATGATCCCAGAGTCCTGGGATCGAGCCCTGCATTGGGCTCTTGGCTCAGCAGGGGGTCCGCTTCTCTCTCTCTCTCTGCTCCTCTCCACCCCTCCTGCTCATGCTTTCTCTCTCACTTACACTCTCTCTCTCTCAAATGGGTAAATAAAATCTTAAAAAAAAAAAAAAAGAGGTTGGCCAGCTGTTATGTCCTGAGTGGAGTGGGTCTAACTTACCTTCCTCTCACAGATGGGGAATATGAGATCAAGGAAGAGAGCTATTTTTTTTTTAAAGATTTATTTATTTATTTGAAAGAGAGAGTGAGGGAAAGGGCAGAGGGAGAGGGAGAGAGAGTATCTCAAGTATCTCAAGAGAGAGTATCTCAACTCTCTGCTGAGCATGGAGCTCAATGTGGGGTTCAATCCCACAACCCTGAGATTGTCGTGACCTGAACCGAAACCAAGAATCAGACGCTTAACCAACAGAGCCACCCAGGCGCCCCTCTGGAAGAGAGCTATTACTGAACTTTGATATCTAGTACTCCGCCCTTTGTTAGGTATTCTGAAACCTGTAAGAAGAAACTCTCCAAAGTTTTCCTGATAGGGAATGACCTTTGATTTCTTTGTAATATGTTGACTGTCCGCTTGATTATAAAAGGCTAGTTGTGCAAATGACTGATGCAGGAGAACAGCTTCTCTCCAGGGAAACATCATGAATGGGACATGACCGTGGTAGCTGACTTGGAAATGACCATGTACAACATCAAGTTCAGTTGGTGATATTACGGTTCTGTTGAAAAATCTTAAACATCTTTATGTCTTAATTTCTTATATGAATTCCGTCTATCATTTAATGTCATCTAGATTTAATGATTACCAATCCTGATTCTATGGCTGATTTATTTGATTTATTTTTGATATCTAATATGCAATGTAATGTTAATTTCAGGTATACAGCATACCAATTGAACAATTGTGTACATTACTCAGTGTTCACCAGGGTAAGCGCAGTTACCATTAGTTGCCATATAACGATATTACAATATTACTGACTATATTCTCTGTGTTGTACTTTTCATCTCCATGACTTATTTATTTTATAACTGGACATTTGTACCTCCTATCCTCTTGATCTATTTCACGCATCCCTCCTCTATGGCTGTTTAGCAACTAATCCTGGGCTAAGAGGATCAGGGCATGGTGTTAGAGGATGAGGATGTAAAGATGCTTCTTCCCTTTCTCTTTGTACAGAGGTAAAGGTTTTTCTGGTTTTGATAGAAAGTAAAAGTTGTGCCATATTGACAGGACAGATGAGGCAAGGCACAGCATTAGCTGTTCCATCTGGTGTTTCTTAAGTAGGACAAACTATTCTTGGAGCTCTGCGAAGTGCCTGCTTCATCTCACAAGAGTTGGAAATGACTGGGCTTCTCAGTGAACTCAATAGGTGGGAGATGTGACTTGTAAAACTAAATGAAAAAAAAAAATGGAGACATACGGCCTACAGAGAATAAATGTCTAGCAAATGCTTCTGTTTCTACAAAAGCTCAGCAAATAGGAGTTTTTACGATAAGCACAATTCTGTTCCCAATCCACAAATCTTATTTTTAATAAAAAGCCTCCAATTTCTCTTTAGTAATCCTTTTGAGATTACAACTGCAGTTTATCATTTGCAGTGATAAACTCACCAGTCACCAGGTGTTTAGCACAGGATTTGGGGCTACTATCTGGGCATGCGCCTCATAAAATTTTTGGCAACCATTGCTGGAATAAAGCTCCCCTTCCCTCCTCTTCCCTTGGCTCTGAAAGAGCTAGTACATTGCAATGAGCTCTGTGTAACTGGATGTTCTGTGAAGTTATCTCAGCTTATTTCTCATTTTTCTGTCTTACAACTGCTGTTTCAAGCTTGATATAAACATTATTAGGTTGCACATATGTTTCTGATCAGGAAGTCCTCGAACATTTTCTTGGGATCATCGTCTTCTAATGTAGTTAAAAAGACAAGCTTAAAAAGACCCCTCCTGGATTGTGACTTGACCTGATGAGTCATATTGATAATCAGGTCCAATAACATTAGATTTCAAATGTAATTTCCTTTGGTTTCTTATATCTCTATGTATTTGCAGAAAGAATCCATCTACCATAGCGCCAAAAACTTCAAGGTACCTAGGAATAAATTTAACAAAAAAATGTTTAAAAGTACATATTTTCCAAAGAATATGAATCTGTACTAAAGGATACAGAAAATACTGAAAAACGGAGAGGTATAACATGTTTCTGGTGTAGATGATTCAGTATTGTAACTACCTCAGTTAGTCCTGAGTAAATCTATAAATTCAATGTAATAATTGTAATAAAA
The DNA here is from genome assembly GCF_004348235.1 of Phoca vitulina. NCBI lineage: Eukaryota > Metazoa > Chordata > Mammalia > Carnivora > Phocidae > Phoca > Phoca vitulina. The sequence goes on along the minus strand of NW_022589704.1, from coordinate 75,961,568 downwards.
TTCCCAATTTGACTTTTGATTACCCTGAGTACCTTGATTATAAGGTTCACCTGGAAGAGAAATTTCATAAAAATAGGTAAGAGAATGTTGAAGAAGAAAAATCAAAGAGGAAAGTGCCCTTTACTTTTCTATTTTGGTGGTTGTTGATATTGGCAATAATTTTTTGAACAGTTCAGTTTAATAGCAACTCATCACTTTTTTTAAATTAGTGCACAAATTACTTTGTGCTGGGTTAATTCAAGAGATTGATGGCATACTTCATTGTTGCCTTCCTGGTTGAATTAAGTCTATGTAAGTCAAATTGCCCTTAAAGTTTTATTAATAGGATTTTATGAGAATAGGACTATGGTATGTTTGCTACAAAATAATGTGTTAAAGTTTTTATTTTTTCTACTATTTTACTACAAAAATCTCTAAGGCTAAGAAGTCCTAGCAGTTTCAATAATAAGCTAAATATTGAAATTGAAGCTAAAATTATTTTTCTAGTCTTCTGTACTCTGAGTGAGCCTATTACCAGAGCAAATATTTTGTTATTTCTGAAAATAGTGAATCCATGAAAAAATGGTCATCCATTAATTGTCATGCTTAACTCTAAGAAAATTAGTCTGTTCCCGGTTTCTTAACTCTGTGTCAGTAATGTCTTATAAAAGGATTCAAGCTGAGAAACAGATGCAGATTTGTTGTTTAATTCACACCTAATGGAATGATGGAAATTAAAATGAATCCACAAACTGCTTTGCTGCTTCCATGACTTATACCTTGACAGAAGGTATCCTGAAGAAAGCTCATGGTTTAAGAACATGATATATTTATGAAGTGCTCTATTGTATGAAATCTTAAATTTCATCTTAGGCTGCTTCAATGAACCATCTAAAAATGGGACAATGTGGTATTTGAAATAATGGATGTTTTACTAAAGATTCTAAGTCAGAGCCAAATTAAATCAAGCTGAGACAGCCTGATGTTCTTCTATATTAACTGAGTTTCTAATGATCACTGCGTTTGCATTAAAAAACTGTCTTGGGATGTGAAAAGATCATAGTTACCCATCCTATGAGGCTCAGCCTTGTGAGTAAAATACAGCTAATAAGGCAGGATATAGAATTGGGATTTGGGCCAGAATTATAGGTAAGAGGAACTGCTGTGACATAATTGTATTCATTCACTTATTTAAAACTATTGAGCAGCTGCTGTGGGCTAGGCATCTTGCTAGATATGGAGCTCATGATGATTAAGATAAGCATGGTTGCTTATTCAAGAACATACTCCATTTCTTGTGAACATTCCTTGTAATGTTGAAATAAGGTAACATCTCTAAAGTAAGTGACACTCTGTAGCTAAACAAACATTAGTTCTCCTCTGCTTTGTATTTTCATGTAGAGGAAACCTCACTATATTCAGTTGCCAAGAAGACTTAGCATTCAAGTGATATTGATTACCAATTGAATGTGGGTCATAAACAGTGTGAGTGATGCAGGGAAGAGGTCACAACACATATGTACTCTGTAACTTGTGAGCAAATAAGAGAGGGAGGCCTGTATCCACAGAAGAAAAGCAGTCATTGCAAAGTAGACATTTCAGATATACCGCAGAATAATTCTGAGGGAATAAAAGAGAGTAGTTAAGAATCTCTCCTGACCCAGTCAACTGAATATAAATGATGTAGATTTTCTTGCTAATATCAAAGTGGTGCCCCTAGGGGTTGATAGTTCAGATGAGAGTGAATGGGGCCAAGTTTCAAGTTACTGGATTATTTATTTACTTATTTAAGATTTTTCTTTCTTGGGGTGCCTGGGTGGCTTAGTTAAGTGTCTGCCTTGGGCTCAGGTCATGATCTCAGTGTCCTGAGATGGAGCCCCACATCGGGCTCTCGGCTCAGCGGGAAGCCTGCTTCTCCCTCTCCCTCTGCCTCCTTGTGCTCTCTCTCTCTCTCTCTCTCTGTCAAATAAATAAATAAAATCTTAAAAAAAAAAAAAGATTTTCTTTATTTGAGAGACAACAAGCCAGGGGAGAAGCAGAGGGAGAGGGATAAGCAGACTCCATGCTGAGCATGGAGCCTGATGGGGTGCTTGATCCCACAACCTGGAGACCATGACCAGAGCCAAAATCAAGAGTCAGATGCGCAACGGACTGACCCAGGCACCCCATAAGTTACTGGATTATTTACATTTGCCCTCTGGGTCCTCTATCCTTTCAGAGAAGGCATTACTTCAAAGAGAAATGGAAACTGAGGGATTATGATCAGAGAATGACTGAAGAGTCTTTAAACGAGAGGCAGTGTTAGTGCAGGATAAGGTGAAAAGCCTAGTAGGTTGACCAGAGATGTTCTAAGTTAAAAAGCAGAAAAATCCTTTAGGAGCAGTAGATAAGCCATTATTGTCCTAGACTTATTCTAGCAGTTACTACTGAACACTTCAAGTTCTGCTACACTAACTTGGACCCTGTTTGCTTCTGTGGCTCTTTATACTCCTTGTGCACCACTTGGCAGCTCCAGGCTAGGTCTCTGACCTGGGTTTGCTCTTACACTGCATAAAGAACTGATTGGCAGAACAATGTTAATTTCTTCTTGCTTTAATTTGTTTATTTAACAACATTGGGTTTATTGAGTATTTACTAGACACTCATACCAGACACTCTTCTAGACACAGATGGGACATCAGTGAAAAAAACAGATAAAAATTTCTGTCCATGTAGACATTACATTATAATGTGTGTGTGGGGGTTTGGGATAGATAGGAATACATAAATACAATGATTAAACTATATGGTATTTAAGAAGCTGGTAAGTACTGTGTAAAAATAGATCAAGGTAAGGTGATCAGGAATTCTGGGGGAGGGATGGTGACATTGAGTTGATATTTGAACCAGATTTGAAGGAGCACAGGGAGCAAGCCTTGAGGATATCTGAAAGGAGCATTCCAAGCCGAGAAAATAAGTGGAGAGGCCTGAGACAGCAGTGTGCCTGGCGTGTGAAAGATAATCCAGAGGTGAGCTTGGCTGGAGCAGAGGGAGATAGGGAGACACTCACAAGAAATGAGGTCAGAGAGGGACTGGGTTCAGATTTGTAGAGTTTTATAAGTCAGAGTAAGACTTTTCAGTTTCCACTCTTGCCTTGACTATGGATGCTGACCCTGACACTTTGCAACCATTGATCTGTTGAACTTCTTTCAACATCTAATAAGGGTCAGCTCCTAGGTTATGACTTTGTAAGAAGATGGAAAGAACCATTAGAGGAGAGAAAGAGGGTTTGTAGTTCCACAAGCTGATGACTAGCTTGAAGAATGCTAAGGCTGATTGTTGGTTGGTTTGTGATTGGATGTGCCCTCTGAAGGTGTGAATGCACCCTTTTTGCTGTAGGCGTAAACCTTTGGCATGAGAGGATGGTTGATCTTGCGGAGACTTCCAAACCAGGAGCTCCCAGTGAGGCTGTCAATCAGGATATCCTACCTCCACAACATCTGAAGATGTCAGTTACTTTTTAGCTATTTAAACACATCAAATAGCCACTTCTTGCTCAAGGGCTATTTTTGAATTGTTTGACTATGTGTAGTTTTAATTTTAGTGGTTGGTGGTTAAAATTGTCATCCATATTTTAGAATATTATCTTTTGGTCTATTTTATTTTAAAAAATCATAACCACATTCTAATCTTTTGCTTTTAAAATTAGGAATGGGAAGCACCATCATAAGAGAGGAAAATCTGAAGATTTTATCTTTAATCCTGGAAATGTGAGAGACTTCCGCCTCCACCTCCTAACTCTGTAGGGGTTTTTCAATGATATCAAAACATATTTCTCATTACAACCTTAGATGAAAAAAGGCAATTTCAAGAAGTCAGTCCTTTAGGGAGTATTGCAGATTCACTAAAACTAAATAAAGCAGAACAAATAGCTGGGCACTTGAAGGAATCTGCAAACATATCTATTTCTTCATTTTTCTATTAACACCTGCTACTTTGGAGCCCATAGATATTTTGATATTAATATGAAGACGCCATGTATTACAGAAACAACGTTCAGATACCATAACTTACACTAACACTGAATTCAGAGGACACCAAGTCTAGTGAGATAAATATAAATGAATTAGTTCTGACCATGAGATTCAAATTCTTCCTAAGGGTGTTAGGTAATTTACAAGATGAGGTAACGCGTATGTGTCTTCGGTGACTTAAGAGTACGCTGAGGTGACATGGTATCAACCCAAATGAGTACAAATCAGGGCCAAGGAATCAGCTGCAGCTCAGAGACGCTGGGGCATATGACACTGAGTAAAATGAAAACCATGGCATTTGAAAGGGGAATGAGGCCAGAAGAAAAGGCATTTGCAAAGCAGGGGAACATTTTAAAACACTTTATTCAAAACAAAAATTTGTCCTACCAATTATTGTCTTCTCCATCTCAGCGTCCACTCATACTGCCAATTCTAGAGATTTGTCCCCTGTCTGATGGCCAGTTGTATTATGTTCTTCATTTCTGGGAAGGTTGACTATCTTTATGATAAAACAAGTCCCATCTGTCTGAATCCAGGGCCAAGTTAAACAGAAAGGAATCGCTCCTCTAAACTTAACCACCAGGGGGTAGTCTGAATCTAAGAGTAAGTGAATACACCAATCTGAGGTGGGTTTGGGAATTTGGGATGTTTTTTGGTCCACTTTTGGCCTTCATACTCTGGGAATCTAGTTTTTGGACTGCCTTTTACTTTGGGAATAAAGAAACTTCTCAAAGCAATTTTGCCTAATCACATTTTGAGAGGGTTCTTGACTCCTTCCTCAACAAATGACTTCTTACCCTCTGCCGTGGGTAAGATCTAGGCTTTAGGTCTATCTCAAACTATGTTCCTAACCCCAGAACCTCAACCCTATCACCTTCAGAGTATGACCCTGAACCTAACAGGATGAATTTCTTGAGATCATGCTAGCCTTGAAGCTTTCAAACCCTAAATACTACACAGAAATCCAGAGAAAGCAGTTAGCATTCTGAGTGGCAACTGTCCTATCATTCATTTTACCTCTTAAGGACATTTAAAATGTAGGTAGGCCGAGAAGCCAAATGCAACTCCATAATTCTAATTAGCATATGACTTTTAGTGTATCTGATTCATTCAGATGAAGTCAGTTTCATTTTCTTATTTCTTTTTTCTATTTTTAATTAAAAAAATGGAAAGGTATAATTTTCAAACACTACTAGAAGAAGTAATATATATTTCTACTTCACAATTCGTCTCTCTTTGCTAGAGGTAAGTATTGCTCAGAGGTTTTTTGTTTATCCTTCCAGGAAAAGAAAAAAAAATGTGTGTACAAAAACATACATATATAAACCTCCCACTGTTTTGAAATGAGTTGCAGCATCTCATGCACATACACCTCTGCTTTGCCTTTTTCGAATTTTTCAATCTGGTATTTTTTTGGAAGTTATCTTTGAGAAAATGTCTTTACTCTGCTGTGTGAGTGTAAATCTAGGCAGAACTCCTTGGTCAAGGTTTATGTGTATTTTAATTTTTTGATGGATATTACCAAATTGCCTGCCAAGGAGGATGGCCCAGTTTCTAGTCTCCTTAACACATCATGAGAGTGCCTGTTTCTCCACACCACGGCCAATACAGCACTTGCAAAACCATGACCTTTGACACTGTATTAGATGAAAAGTTATATCTCACTGTTTGAATTAGTATTTTGTTAGTTATGAGTTAAGTTGAGTATCTTCTGTCCTGTGTAGAAGCCCAGTTTCCATTTGGGTTGTCATGCCACCTTCCAGTGTCTTTGAGAACCAGAACAACAGGCAGCCTTTGAGATCAGGAAATCTATTGTCCTTGGTGTTGCCAATGTCATCTAGTAGTTGTGTGTAAATATTTTGTTATGAAACTCTGTTGAGAGACAAGGGTACTTTCATTATTCCAGTGTGAGAGAAATCTTATACTTCCCATCTAACAGGCACATTATTAATATTACAACACAACATGACCTATGCTCTACAAAATGCTTGCACTTTCCCTTGAAATGAATTTTACACTTTAAGTCAGAACATCCCTCACAACATATATATCATACACTGCTACAAATGGCCAAATTTATTATTGCCAACTTATATTTGACTGGGTTTTTTCAACATTATTTTAGTCTTAGGAAAAAACAAATTGGCCATAATTAACATTTAGAAATTTCATTTTGGTAAGCAAACATTTTCATTCAGTATGATCTCTGGCGGTGTTTTTTATTTGAGCCGGTTGGCTTGTAAACACATAATAGACACTAACTGCAGAAACCAGCAGCCTGGCTTTCTCTTACTTTGATAGAAGCTGCTTTGCATAGGTTGTGTTTATTAGCTATTCTGGTGACACACATTGTCTGTGATGAATGTAGAAATGCTAATTGATAGTTCATAAGGAACAGACAAAAGGATGTGACTCTATTTAGGGTCAGTACATATTAAAAGAAATACAATCCTCTTCTACAAACCAAGAGAAACAAAAGTAAAGAGGCAAAGATGTTTTTATCAATATATGGTCAAATATTTTCTTAAAATTTTCTTAAATGGTTTTCCTAGTAGATGAGGAATAATACCCTCAGGCAGGGGAGATATGATGGGATTAAAATGAAACTGGTGCCCTAATCTCAATTTCTAAATAATCTTACATGTACAGGGAGCTATAATATAATGTTTTTGGTGAGAATTGGAATATTCTTGACCATGGTTTTGAAGTATATATTAACAGTATATTCCCTTGAGGGAGCCTAAAGTTCTCTCACTTATTCCCCACTCCTCCACCTGTGATGAAGAGACTTTAAGGTGGACCCCATGATCTCTTTCTGCTGGTGTTCACACCCTTGTATATAATTCCCTCCCCTAAGTGTGTGTGGAATTGGTGAGTTGCTTCTAAACAATAGAAGATGGCAAAGATAATGGTATGTTACTCCCATGATTACATTATCTTATATAGGACCTTGTCTTCTTAGCAGACTTGCTCTAGAGACTCCCTTTCTGGCTTTGAAGTGAGCTGTCATACTGTGGGCTGCATATATGGGGAGGCCCACATGGCGAGGAACTGAGGGAAGCCTGGGGAAGCTAAGGGCCGCAGACCTACAGCTACGGTAGAACTGAATTCTACCAACAACTATGTGTGAACTTGGATAGGACCTCAGGGCTCAAAGGAGACCAAAACTCTGGTTGATACCTTGATTTCAGCTTCATGAGACCCCAAAGCAGACAATCCAGATAAGCTGTGCCCAGACTCCTGACCTACAGAAACTATAGGAGTAAAGGTAATAATAATAATAATAATAATAATAATAATAATAATAATAATCTTAAGCTGCTAAATTTGTGATTTGTTATACAGCATAGGAAATAACATACCACTAGACAAAAAAACAAAACACAACATGTGGCATATTGTATCTTTATTCAAAATATTCACTGCCCTTCTCTGGGGGCAAAGTTTACTTCCTTGCTCCACTGGCATCATGTAATATGTGATACCCATCCCAACAAGAGGATTATACTTTCTTGTCCTTTGAACTCAGAAGTGATCATCTGATTTTCTTTGGCTCAAAGTATGTGGATGGAAGCAGAAACTTTAAGAGCCAGCTTAAGGTTGTCCATCTTTCTCTTTTTCTTTCTTTGCTTAACTACATCTGATCTACATTGGACATATACTGGCAACAAAAAGTAAACATTTCTTTTTATAAGCCACTGAGACTTTATGTTACTACAGCATAATCTAGTCTTTCCTTCTGAGGAGGAATAATTCTATCAGACACAACTGGGTCAAGTTACTGTGCAGAGTTTTAAAAATTTTGTCTTTTGTCTTTCTTTAGATGCCTTCCCTCATTGTATTATCTTCCTTTGGTGATTGCTTTGCATTTCATTCTGTGTCTGTGTCTTCCAGAAACCATCTGGTGCAATAGAACAGTCTGGAAATGGGTATTTTTAGGACTTGATCTGGGAAGTCTTCTTGGGATTAGGACAGATTTCAAGGAGAAGGAAAGATGAAGTACGCTACTCAGGCTATTATGAAAAGGCTCTTTCTGTGGGCTGACTTTTGCATCCTCCTTCTCACCTTTGTAGAAGAAAGTTCTCAAAGATCAAGATCAGTATGGGGTTCAGGGGAAAAGGATCAAAGAGGACGTTTTGTCTGCCTCTTGTTTAGAAAAGGGATTCCCAAGATCATAAATGGTACAGCCAAGTTCACCGAGGCAGGGAACCAGTCCTAATTGGTAATAAAGAGTGTTTCTCTTTCAAGAATGTCCACAATGCTTTGACTCCTCAAGATTTAGCCATTTTAAGGGTCTGGTCAAAGATTTAGTGTTTGTTTTGTTTTGTTTTGTTTAAGAATCCTGGCATCTCTCACATTGGAGACCTACTAAACATTGCTGATGGCATTTAAATATTTAAGGACAGGATAATAGAGGAAGGCAAGAGGGTATGTTTCACTCAAATGCTACCTTAAGTTGATCATTTAATGAAGGACATGAAATTTCCAGAATTTGTGTTGTTGTCTAGCCACAGAATGGAGACTATTACCAAATTCCTTTGGAAGTATTTTACTGTGAAACAGGGTACATAGGAAATTGTGCATTCATTTCTATATGATAATTAACTTTAGCTTATGTTGATTTAGGATCAGCCTGGAATCAGACTACCTGGGTTTTTGAATTCTTAGGCTGCCACTTAATTTGCTTTGTGACTTTGGATGAGATTCTATAACACTCTGTGACTCCATTTCCTCATCTGTAAAAGATCCCAATCTCCTATGATTGTTGTGAGAATTAACTAGTACATGTGAAGTGCCTGCTTGGTTAACCTAACCTACTCTTAGTATTACCACACATGCTTCAAAGTGGAAAAATTTCCAACCATGTAATTGAAGAAGAGGCCTCATATATCCAAAGTTGCATTTCATTCATTTTCAGTTCTTCTTTTCCTGTGTATCCAGATTGGCTATATCACACATGTATTAGAAGACCTGTAAAAATCACAGCTTTCTTTAAGCCTTCTTTCTTGTTATAGTCCCCCTACCAGCTGTTTGCTCTCTAGCAACAAAGTTGGAACTACAGTTAAAAAAATCCAGTTATGCTAATTAAGGGGGAAAAAAGTTTTTTGCTTTAGAGACAGTCACTTGCTTTCTTTATACCAGTTCAAAGTGAGCGGACTTTCATTTGCCGGCTATCAATTAAATGCAAGTGTTCTGACATGCACATACCCATTTGTCATTAGCAGCTCTGCCTAGCTGCATAGCATAATACTGTTTCCTTCTAGGGCAACAGGCTTGACGTGGGAATGGGACAGAATTGATAATTAATTGGTGGAGTCCGAGGAAAGCTGGCCATTAGGAAAAGACAAACAATCTAAATTATAGCCTGAAGTACAGTGTCAAAATCAGGTTAGATCCAAATGAGATTAAAGTTTGAGAAGTTTCTGATCATGGTGGGCAGGTTTGGACCAATAGGAGGCTTTAGGACGGCCATTATTCTTGTTGTTTGGTATCTAGAATGTAAGAATGGAAGGTGTGACTGAAATAAGATGAAGGATCTGGAAGCATGGCTCAGCCCTAGAGAAAAAAATCTCTATAGGAATTAGGAAAAAGGGCCAGGACCATAATTGTCCAGGGTAGAAGGCTAAGCCAAAATAGGCTCTGGAGTCTTGAGTGTATGGTTGGGGTAGATGGGGAAGGCTGTTGCTCACTGATCATTTTGGAACCAAGGACACTGTTCACTCAGGGATGTTTACATATGCTATAGAGAGGCCCAGAGAGAACCACCAGGAGCAACTGCACTGGACCAGGGGGCCTAGCTATGTTTGAACTCCCAAGAGAAAGATACTATCAGTGGCAGTTTGGGGGAGCCTGAGAAGGATACAGTTTAAATCTTAATGCAGTATTTTCTTTGTCTTCTCAAAGTATAACCTGTTTTATTTTTAAAGGGGTCAGAAGCACAACCTCTACTATTGTTAGTGTCCAGCTGTTTGCTGATGTGTGGAAATAGAAATTCAGAAGGAGCTGGTCCTTGACCTCATCAGCATGTGTAGTTTCACCTTTTTGTATCTAGAAAAGAATTTATGTAAATGCCCTTACCCAAAATTAGACTTGAATAGCATGTTTGTTTCTAACTAATTTGAATGTTTATTTAAGTAAAGCCAATTTAATGAACTAGTAAGGGCAATTAACTGTCATCTAATTTGTAAAATCTTATTAAATTTACATTGGGGATCTAAGAAAAATGGTGGTTAAACCTTAAATCTTAAGAGTCTGTTTTATTAGAATTTACATCGTTATAGTAAGGTTAAACTAGGATCTTCTTAGTAAAAAATACAAATGATAGAATAAATCTAATGTCCTCTTTAAATGTTCACATTTTTATATATGAAGACATTTGCTTTGAATGATAATGTATCAAAAAAGATTCTTTTAAGCGAATTATTTTTTAAATGGAACAATTTTTTCAGAAGAAAATCATACCTTCCTGGGATGTGAAGGATTTTACTGTTTATTAGGGGAATGAGGAAGATTCAACCTCTGACTTAAGAGATTTTATCTTTCTTTGAACCTCAAGTAGTCATAAAAAGAAATGTATGTATGGCTATGCAAGCATATGTGTTCTAGCCAAAGTCTGGAACAGGTGATTTTTGACAATAGACAGCAGAATTTATAATTAACTTAAACAGCTGGCTGAGAACCAAAGTGTCATACAGGGAAGGAAAAGAAGATCTCTTATTGTAAGCCAAAGAACACTGCTAATAGCCAAATGCTGCATTAGTTGGCTAAACATAGATTTGCTGACTTTCAAATACATGTTGGTCATTAGCCAACTGAAACAACTGAAGTCAACATTATCATCTAACAAATGTTACCTCATTTGAAATTCAGACTATAGCTCATAACATTTTGGTGACAGATTGATTTTAAGTCAATGGGGAAATTGTTTTTGAAATATGTTAATGTGTTTTTCTCTTTTGCATTTCCATGTACATGATCTTCTGACTAGTTAGTCTGGTTTGTTCATTTACCTAATATAGCAGTCTTTTAGCTTTAGGTTAATAAGGTTTTGAGTAGAGAAAATAATTATGAAAGGTAGAATTTATCAAGAGAGCAAATGATTTTAGAGGCACCTGGCTGGCTCAGTCGGTGGAGCATGTGACTCTTGATCTCAGGGTTGTGAGTTCAAACCCTACACTGGGTATAGAGATTACTTCAAAAAAAATCTTAAAAAGAAATAAAATAATTTAAAAAATTCCTTTAGCATAAGTGGCACTTTTGTTTGCCTATTCAATAACTAGTAACTTTCTTTTCTTCTTTCTAATAGACTTGTGATTTGGTTTAGTTACCCCACTGGGCCATGAGCCTTAAGAAAGATGTATGCCTGCACCAGAGCTGAATCATGACTGGTCTGAGCCAATTGTGGTGTTCCAAAGATTACTTTAGGTATCAGCATTTGATACAATTCTGAAAAGGGAGATGCTGGGGATAATTGTAATCCAAGTTTTCCTTGCTGTAAAAAATTATAAAAAACATTGTTTTAACAACTAATTGAATTCATGAATTGGCCAAATGGTTATATCATTTGGTTGTTAGTGAGAGTGAGTTTAAAAAGGCTTGCAGTATACAAAATAATTATAGTGGAAGCACTGTGTGTTAAATCTAATTAGCATTAAATAATTATTATTCAGGAAACACCCCCCCCCACCACACACATGGACACTGAAGTACTCACTAGAAGGCCTAATAAAAAATAAGTGCCATTATAAGTGTTTACAAGAATATGGGACAACAGTAAGCTCTTATATGCTGGTGGTGTATATTATACTTCAATTTTAAAAAGTTTACAAAACAAATAAAAGAACCCAATAGAGGAAAAAGCAGTTATCTTCTGCTGCTAGATATTACTGTACCTGCCTGGGACACCTGGCATGATGGCAGCTGTTATGTGGCCGTCAACTTGTTAAGGATGGCAGGGAAGAAAGATGTAGGGAACCCGTCCTCAATGACGCAGTTGAACACTGGATTAACAAACCTGAAATCAACCTGCCTTGGGAATAATCACTTTGGATAATGCGATTTCTTTACTGTCTAAGCCAAATTGAGTTGGCATTGTCTACTAATTGTAGCTGAGGGCATTGTAACTGGTAACTGTTCATTAACATATCAAGAGCCACACCTGACCATCTAGAGTATTTCTTCCATAATAAAGAAGAAGATAGCCCTATCATCATTAAGAAAGAGACACAGAAATAGTTCACACAGGAGTGAGGAGGGTATAACATGAGGGGAGTTCATTTGAGAAGGGAGAAACTTACCATTCTAGTGCAAGAAATTATGGGAGTAGAGGCAAAGATGAGATGTGGACTACTCCTGACTGACTGAAGTCCTGGACAGATAGAGGCATGAAAGATAGGAAATGTAAATCAGAGCATCTTTTGCACCAATTTATATTTTATATTCTAGGCTAAGATCATATTGTAAAAGAACCCTAGAACTACTTGTGGGAGATTGCATCAGTGTTAGAGAGATGGTGCTGGCAGAGGGAGGACCGCAGTGTGGCTCCTCTGAGCCACTTTGTTTTTCATGTAGTAGAGGTAGGAAATCCAAACCCCAGGATTCCTTTGAGGTAGGGAGACAGAAAGTTAGCCAAGAGTTTGGTGGGGAGCTTGCCAGAAACTATAGTGACTGCAAGGACAAAAAAGGTATGACTACAGTGTCCAAGGACTTTTTCACCTAGGATCCATGGCTGGCCTTAAAGGGGTTTACAACATTATTGAGAGCTGAGATGGGTTCAGGCCAGTAGGGAGGACCACCAGGCCCTGACCATGCTAAAGGAGAGCAGGTCATGATTTAGTTCTGTAGTGTAGAGAACCAGAAATTGGTACTAGCAGGGTCACTAGTGATGAGGCAAACAAGGAGGTATGAGTTGATTACGAGCAAAGAATGCTGCACAGGGCACCTAGTACAAATAAGACTCTCTCTTCCTGTGCCAACAAAGGATTCAGTAAGCCATGCTCAGACGACACCTTGGGAAGACCAAGGAGAAGGTGAGGAGGTCTCAAAGGCTGAAAGAGCACCCTGGTAAGACCATCTAAACCAAACATTGTGTTTTCTCTGTGCTTCTCTGACTCAGTTACAGGCAGTTCTTGGTTTGAATCTTGGGTGCATGGCTTAGTAACTGTATGACTAAGGTAGATTATTTAAACTTCATGAACTTTAGTTGCCTCCTTTAGAGAGAATGAGAATAATAAATTGCACACTGGGGCTATTGTGAGCATTACAAGTTACATCTATAAAGTACCAAACACAAACCAGACTCGGTAGATTACTTTGACATGAACCATATGAGCATGCTTTTCTCTTGTGAAGACAAGAGTAGGAGTATATTCTTACAGATGTGGCACACTGGGTGCATTAGCCCAGGCAGGAGACTGGTTATCCTGGGGTGACCTGTGAGTTAAAGATCAGAGCGATGGTCTCCCCTGGGATGATCTGTCCAGGTTGAGCCTGGAAGTGAGAGTGACTTGATATCAAGCTATATTTGTCTGCTCTGCTGAAATCAAGTTATGATGGGTCTAGGACCTGGAAAGAAGACAGAGCCTTAAGATGAAGAGAAGAATTTGGCTCAGCTTTTGTGGGTTGGGGTAGCCTAGACCATAGGAGAGGAGAAGAAACCTCAAAGGTAGTTGCATCCCAGATGGTCTTTCATTCCTCCATCATGAAGAAAATGTCCTGCAACTTCCCTCACACTTTAGTCCCAACCATGCAAACCTCATCTGTATTCATAGTAACACCGACCTAACACCTCCAAATATTTATCAATAGAAAATGCCTCAATGTAGGAGCTGAATGGAAAAAGAAACAGTGTACATAGGGAGGCAGCTGAGGTGGTATCTTTGCTTTCACTTTCTAGAGATTAGAATCTGGCCTTGTTGGGGTGGATTCAAACATTGGAACATTTGACCGAGTTTTCTGTTTTGTAAATTTAGTATGTGATTTTGACTTGATTGGGCAAATAGTGTCATTGGGACAAACAATTAATTTCACTGTTGTATTTGTGTGTTAGGGCTACTATAACAAAATACCATAGAGTTGTTTAAAACTACAAAAAATTATTGTAGAAGCTAGAAGTCTGAAATCAAATTGTTGGCAGGGCCACACTCCCTCTGAGACTCTGAGGAGAGTCTTCTTTGCCTCTTCCCAGCTCCTGGTGGTTGCTTGTAATCCTTGACACTCCTTGGTTTACAGCTTCATCGATCTAATCACTGCCCCCACCAGCCATCGCTGTCCACGTAGTGCCTATCTCTGTGTCCAAATTTTACCTGATAAGGACACCAGTCATATTGGATTAGGGCCCACTCTAATAACCTCATTTTAACTTATTATCTCTTTTAAGACCCTATTCCCAAAAAAGTCACTTTCTGAGGTACTGGGAAGTACCTTTTTTGGGGGATGACACAATTACCTATAACAGTTGACTCTTTGGCCCTGCAAAATTCATGTCCTTCCCACATGCAAAATATATTAATTAAGCCTGTCCCAGCATTCCCAAAAGTCTTAATCATTTCAACATCAACTCTAAGTCCAAAATTTCACTTAAACATCATCAGCTAAAACTTCCAAATCTTATCATCTAAATCATCCAAATCAATCACAGGTGAGACTTGGTTTATGATTCACCCTGGGAAAAGATTCTTACTCTCAGTGAACTTGTCAAGCCAGACAAGTTATATGCTTATGAAATGCAATGTTAGGATTAACACAGAATAGACATTTCTATTTCAAAAGGGAGAAATCAAAAGGACAAAAGTAGTCACAGAGCTGAAGAGAGTCTGAAATGCAGAGAGCAAATACATTTTACAGTTTGAGAATCCTCATGGGCTTGATGCTCTGCCCTCCAGGCACATGAAGATGGCATCCTCAACCCTTGGGTCTTGGGAGGTAGCCATGACCTCTGGAAACTGGGAGATAAATATCTCTGTAGAGAAAGAGAAGATATCTATTATCTATCTATCTATCTATCTATCTATCTATCTATCTATCTATCTAATCTGAAGGAATTGGCTCACACAGTTATGGGGACGGGCATGTCCAAAATCTGCAGGGCTGAGTGGCAGTTGAAGACCCAGGGAAAAGTTAATGGTGCAGTACTGAGTCCAGATGCAGTCTGGAGACAGAATTCCTTCTTCTTCTGGAGATCTGTCTTTTCTTTTAAGACCTTCAACTGATTAGATTAGGCCTGTCCACATGATGGTGGGTAATCTGTTTTAGTCAAGTCTAATAATTTAAATCATAATCAAACTGAAAAATACCTTCATAGTAACTTAGACTTGTATTTGACCAAACTACTGGGTAGCATAACCTATAGCCTAGCCAAGTTGACACATAAAATTAACCATCACAACTGTATAAAAATTTTCCCTTTCTGATATTTTACCTCTTTATTGGGGTTGAGTCTAGCAAGGGAAGTATGATCTAAATTTAGCTATGCTTTCACTCAATTTTGAAGATGTCCTCTCTATTCATTACAAAGAAAGTACATAGAAGCAAGTAGCAAAATTGGACTCTTTTGCCCTTAAACTTTGTAGTCACATTAAAATAAAGTCTTTTTATATATGTGTGTGTAGCAGGGTGGGTAAGAGAGAGGCAGACTGAAGGAGAAAGAGGCAGAAAAAGAGATACACAGGGTATAATTTGCAAGTTCTTAAAACAAGGTCTCTACATTTTCATTTCTTTTCAAAATTCAAGTTTAGGGTTGGGATTGGTGGGAAGCTGTGGATGGGTGGGACAAAAGACTAAATGCTGGCTCTGTTTTTTCTTTCATACTATCTAAAGCAAGCAAGTCATTGCTAATAATTCATCAGTCATTTATCTTCTAAGTATTAGAGAAGCATTTATAAGCAGTGTCATTGCTGTATCAAACAGAAAGTAATTTATGTGCTTTGGCTTTCAGATGGAGTTGGTAAGTGCCAGAACAATGTTCTTTATGCAACAGTTAGAAAAATATGATAAAACTCATATTTTTAAATATAATGGAGAGTTGTGAAAGCAATGAGAACTAGAGGAAATATAATTCAAAAACTCTGTAGAGGTAAACTGTATATTACTGACTTTTGTTCCTGAAAGCATTTGTTGATTCAGGATGTAAGGTAAATATTGAGCTTGACAGAAGTGGAGGTATTCCAATAGGAGGAATAGAAATCAGTGTGGTCATAACTGAGGAAGAGGCTGGGCGGGAAGAGAGAGTGAAATCTCTACCAATCTCAGTGTCTCAGGAGTCAGTGTCCTGTGGGGGAGAGAGGTCTTCATCAACACCCAGCTGGTCTCCCCTCAAGTAATTTGCAGGAGGCTACAGAGTAAGCCAATATCTCTGATGGAAAGAACTGAATGTTTTGAAATATTTCTGGGAAGAGGAAACAGAACTGACAAACTCTAAATCATAAACCCAGAAGGGTAATTAACCTGAGAAATAGGGATAAATAAAGGATGGATTGAGTCTAATTAAATTTGCAACCCTGTTCTGTTTATTGGATTCTGGTTATTAGACCCTTAACCTATCTGTCTAACAGAAAAAGATCAACTTTCTCTGGTATGAAATACTATCATCTGAAGTCTCTAAGGCTCTTTTATACACAGTGTCCAGCATACAGTAACAAGGTAAAGGACATGTGAGTAGGAAATAAATGTAGTGCCGCAATGATACAATGTGTAGTTACCAGAAGAGAACTATAGGGATGTCTGACTGGCTCAGTCGATAGAGCATGTGACCCTTGATCCTGTGGTTATGAATTCCAGCTCCACGTTGGGTGTGGAACCTACTTAAATTAAAAAAAGAGAAAAAAAAAGCCTATCAAGTAATATGGTTAATATGTTAAAGAGAATAGAAGGAAAGATGGACAAAATGAAAGATAGAAATAGAGAATTGCTATTTATGAAAATATAATGCATATCCTAGAGCTGAAAAGTAAGTATAAAATCTGAAATTAAGAACTCATTGGATTGACCAGCAGAGTAGGCACGGAAAAAGAGAACTAATGAACTTAATGTCAGGTCAACTGAAATATCAGTATGTCTATCTAATATGTATATAATTGTATCTTCAGAAGCAGAGCAGGAGAATCAACAGTTGAAGGTAAATGACTGAGAATGTTCCAAAAATGATGCATGATTTTAATCCACAAATTCAAGGAGCACAGAAAATTGCATGGAGAATAAATACAAAGAAAACTACAACTCATATAGGAAATTATCTTTAAGACAATAAGTTTGAATAAGGCTGACTTTTCAAGTTATCATAGGTATCAGAAAATAAATGATAAGCCATTTTTTAAATGATAAGAGAAAGCAATTACCAACCTAGATTTCCATAACTTGTGAAAATATCTTTCAGAAAGAAGGTGAAATATTTTTCAGACAACAAAAGTTGAGAGAATCTGTCACCAGCAGACCCATTCTATGAAAAATTCTAAAGGAAAATTTTCAGTCAAAGGAAATGGTCATATAAAAACAAAAAAGAAATAGACTCATAGAGAACAAACTGGTAGTTGCCAAAGGGGAAGAGGTTGGGGTATGGGTAAAATGGGTAAAGGAGATTAAGAGGTACAAACTTTCAGTTATAAAATAAAAAAGTCACAGGGATGAAAAGTAGAGCATAAAGAATATAATCAATAATATTGTGATAACTTCATACGGTGATAGATAGTGACTATACTTATTGTGGTGAGCATTTCATGATGTGTATAATTGTTGAATCATTGCAATGTATACCTGAAACTAATATGTCAACTATACTTCAACTTAAAATTAAAAAAAAAAAAAAAAAGAAATGAAATGGTCATAGATTGAAGCACAGAAGTCCAAGAAGGAATGAAGAGTAATGGGGCACCTGGGTGGCTCAGTTGGCTGGGCTCCAACTTTTGATTTCAACTCAGGTCATGATCTCAGGGTTGTGGGATCGAGCCCTATATTGGGCACTCTGCTCAGCGGAGAGTCTGCTTCAGATTCTCTCTCTTTTTCTCCCACTGCCCCTCCCCCACTTGCACATGCTCTCTCTCTCTCTCTAAATAAATCTTAAAAAAAAGGAATAAGGAGTACTGGGAAGGGTAATTATGCAAGTAAATACAAATAACAGTGATTGTTTAAAACAAAAATAAAAAATTTTTTGAGGCTTATAAAATAGTAGTAAATGTATAACAATAGCACAAAGGGCAGAAAAGGGGTAAAAATTAACTATTGTAAGGTTATTGCATTGGGGGGAAGGGTAGGTGTACTAATCAACTCTGCTTGTGATAGATGAAGTATGTTTACTGTAATCTCTAGGAGAACCACTAAAATTAATATAAAAATGTGTAATTAAAAATGCAATAGAAGAGAGAGAATAGAAAAATAAATTATTGGTTCTCAAAGAAAGAATGAAAGGAAAAATAAAGGAATGAAGGACCCCTAGAATAAATTAAAAACAAATGGCAGGATTGCATGCTTAAGTGCAACTATATAAAAATTACACTGAAGGTAAATGGACAAAATATTCAAATTAAAGGGAAATGTTTCATATTATATTAAAAAATACACAACTTCATGCTATTTATAAGATATGCAATTTAAGTATAAGGACACAGCTAAATTGAAAGTAAAAGTATGGGAAAAAGATATACCATATGATCACTAACTGAAAAAGAAGTTGGTGGATAGACTTTAAGGAAAAAGTATTTGTAGAGATAAGGGGAATGTTTCATAAAACTAAAACGGTCAATTGTCTAGAGAGACAGAACAATCCTAATTTTGCATAAACTTGTTAAGATTGTCCAAGGCATATATACAAAAACTGACAGAACTAAAAGAAGAAATAGACATATCCACACCATAGTTAGGTATGTTAATAAACCTCTCTAGGTAATGACAGAGTAAGTAGACAAAATATCAGCAAGGACATGGAAAACTTGAGCAAAATAATAACCAACTTGTTCTAAATGGATTTATTCAGAATACTGCAACTAGGCATTACAGAGCACATATTCTTTTCAAGCAAACACATGCCAAAATAGACCTTATGCTAAACAGTACAGCAAGTGTCAACAAATTTCAAAGGATTGTAGTCACAGAATATGACAGACTGCAGTGGATTAATCAAATGCCAAGGACAGAACAATAATTAGAACATTTATTAATGCTTAAAAAATTAAGTATTACATTTCTAAATAATCCATGGAAAAGAAATAACAAAACTAAAAAAATTTGAACTGAGTAATCTGAGACCAGTTAAAACCTATTGGAATGCTGCTAAAGTAGGACTTAGAGGGAAATTTGTACCTATGAAAGTATAAGTAGAAAAGAAGAAAGATTAGGAATCAGTTATCTAAGTTTCTGTCTTTTTGTTCTGTTTTTTAAAATTTTATTTTATTATGGTATGTTAGTCATAATACATCATTAGTTTTTGATGTAGTGATCCACAATTCATTGTTTTCGTATAACACCCAGTGCTCCATGCAGTACATGCCCTCCTTAATACCCATCACTGGGCTAACATATCCCCCAACCCCCCTCCCCTCTAAAGCCCTCAGTTTGTTTCTCAGAGTCCATAGTCTCTCATGGTTCATCTCTCCCTCCGATTTCCCCCCCATCATTTTTCCCTTCTCCAAATGTCCTCCATGCTATTCCTTATATTCCACGAATAAGTGAAACCATATGATAATTCACTTTCTCTACCTGATTATTTCACTTAGCATAATCTCCTCCAGTCCCATCCATGTTGATGTAAAAGTTGGGTATTCATCCTTTCTGAAGGCTGAGTAATATTTCCATTGTATATATGGACCACATCTTCTTTATCCATTTATCTGTTGAAGGGCATTTTGGCTCTTTCCACAGTTTGGCTATTGCGGACACTGCTGCTATGAACATTGGGGTGCATATGGCCCTTCTTTTCACTACATCTATGTCTTTGGGGTAAATACCTAGTAGTGCAATTGCTGGGTCATAGGATAGCTCTATTTTTAATTTTTTGAGGCACCTCCACACTGTTTTCGAAAGTGGCTGTACAAACTTGCATTCCCACCAACAGGTTAAGAGGGTTCCCCTTTCTCCATAACCTCTCCAACATTTGTTGTTTCTTGCCTTGTCAATTTTTGCTATTCTAACTGGTGTAAGTTGGTATCTCAATGTGGTTTTGATTTGAATTTCCCTGATGGCTAATGATGATGAACATTTTTTCATGTGTCTGTTAGCCATTTGTATGTCTTCTTTGGAGAAGTGTCTGTTCATGTCTTCTGCCCATTTTTTGACTTGGTTGTTTTTTGGGTGTTGAGTTTGAGAAGTTCTTTATAGATCTTGGATACCAGCCCTTTATCTGTAGTGTCATTTGCAAATATCTTCTCCCATTCTGTGGGTTGCCTCTTTGTTTTGTTGACTGTTTCCTTTGCTGTGCAGAAGCTTTTTATCTTGATGAAGTCCCAAAAGTTCATTTTTGCTTTTGTTTCACTACCCTTTACAATCCTAAAATTTGTATGGAATCAGAAAAGACCCCGAATCACCAAGGAAATGTCGAAAAAGAAAAACAAAGCTGGGGGCATCATGTTGCCCGATTTCAAGCTATATTACAAAGCAGTGATCACCAAGACAGCATGGTACTGGCACAAAAACAGACATACAGACCAATGGAACAGAATAGAGAGCCCAGATATGGACCCTCAACTCTATGGTCAAATGATCTTCGATAAAGCAGGGAAAAACATGCAATGGAAAAAAGACAGTCTCTTCAATAAATGGTGCTGGGAAAATTGGACAGCCACATGCAGAAGAATGAAACTCGACCATTGTCTAAAACCATACACAAAGAAAAACTCGAAATGGATGAAAGACCTCAATGTGAGACAGGAATCCATCAAAATCCTAGAGGAGAACATAGGCAGTAATCTCTTTGACATCGGCCACAGCAACTTCTTTCAAGATATATCTAAGTTTCTGTCTTAAGGAAATTTTGAGGAAATGTAATTTCACCTCCGTTTGGGGGAATGTAAATCTTTTTTTTAAATATAAAAATGATGGGGTTATCAAGAGGTCTGTTTCCAGTTGTAACTATAGTACATTAAATACACTCTAAAACATTTAAGATTGAAAACACATTAAATAATAATGGCGTTAAAGTAATCATAAGGGCAAATCAGGTATAATTCTAAAATGAGTTAAAATTCAGCTTTAGTGTAATAACAGAACAGAAAGAAAATGTAATGTTCAAAATCTAACTCTCTCCATGGAATTTGCATAGATGATGGACGCTAGTCCAAGAACAACTGCTTGAAGCAGATATGCCCAGCTTTGTCCAACTCAAGGAACTTTTTCTTCTGGTATGACTGAAAGAAATTTGTATGTTCTAGGCAGGAATACCTATATGCCTAAGATTAACTTTTGAAGTAATAATTTTAAAATAATGAGTTTGATTAGAAGGTGGAAAAGGGCTGAAATGATGAAAAGAAGATATTGGATTATGGGAGGAATGTCTTTTTCAGTGCAATATTTGTTCTCTCCCACATGACTATAATTTATATCTTCCTTTTCTGTTATTTCTTTGCAGATTCATAGCTCAATATCAAGTTCCCATTACCTTACACTCTTTTTTTGCCTTCACTTTTTAGTGCCTTGGGCTATTTTTCTTGCTAGATTAAGAATAATAAAGCAAGACTATGGTAATTGCAGTTTTTACCTTTCTCAGAAAGTTTAGGATGATGAAGTTAATCATTAAGAATTTTATTTGCATATTCTGATCTCATCTAGCAGTACTGCCCTTTGATCTAGGCAAGCATGGCCTCTGTTTCTGAGGTATAGACCAGGGGCTCTGGGCTTTTGAGAGTCTTTATCAAAATGTTCTAAGTCCCCTTTCAAAGCCTGGGACTGAACAAGGCTACCAGTGCCTTCTAAGATGAGGCAGCTCAGGAATTTTTGTAAGTCCTGGTTCTTGCTTTTTCCCTTTGGGACACTCTCAGACCCTCTATTCTGTATGGGTAGGTTAACCAGATGCTCAACAATATTCTGGGATTTGGTCCTATGGGGTAATCCTTGGATCCTCTGCCCTGGAACTGTTTCCTGAAGAGCAGCCTGACAAGCAGATTACTCCTGCTGGCTGGTGTGTGGTATTTCTTACATGGGGACACAGGATATTGGGCCACAAGAATGGAGATAATCTGTTGATTGGGTGACTCTCATGTCAGAGGCAAGAAGGGTTTAGAACTCTGGGCTACTAGTGTTCAACCACTTACCCTTTAGCTTGAGCCACTTGTGTGAATCTGTGCATTAGGTATGACTCCTCCTTGTTCTGACCACTGCACTGCCTCTGATCAACATTGCCCAAGGGATGGCGCTACCCTGAGGACTTTTCTTGCCTCTGATTAAGGTGCCATCAAGCATGCCGGGGCTGGTCTTTAGTCATGCTGAAGGCAGGGGTGTGGTGTGGTCAACATTGAAAGTGATCACTTTTTAGGAATGACATGATTACTGTCTAGTACTCAAGAGAAGAGATGGTTGGAAGATATGTTGCCTTATGTTGATGCTGTAAAATCGAGAACAGTAAATTTATCAGTCTCGGAAAATTATCATTCATATTTTTCTGCATACTTTGACTAAAACTTGCATTTATGGTTATCATCAAGGAAGCACAGTAACAACCTTTGAGCGAGTCACTGAAAGCCAGTATTCATGGTAAGCTTGAGGGGTGATGCACTGCCATGACTAATGATATAACTAGCATTAAATAAGTAGTATTTATTTATAAGAGGCAACAAGACCTATGTTGTTTCCATACAAAGATGTTCTGAAGAGCCATGATATTGTGGATAATAACAGCATTATTACCTTTTTCTTACAGTGGGAGATGTAAAATTAGACAGGAATGACCTATTTAACAAGAATGACATATTTAACAATAAAGAACATGATGGGTTGGTTCTTGGACTTAAATAGGAGTAGATGTTGCCTGAACACTATGAAAAATCTTCTCTTGCACTGAATTGAAAATAAAAAAATTAAGTACTTCGTCACTCATATTTTAAAATCTTTAACCATACCTTACATGGACCTATGACTTTTATAATGCATTTTAAATAAACTTGCTTATATAAACAGGGCAGCACTGGCTGAGAGAAAAAAAGAGGACTTCGGAGTTGATGGTTAATTGCCTGGCCTCTGGGCTGCATCTGTATTCTAAATCCTGGGGACAAAGTGAACCAGGTAGGGCATACCTAAGATAAGCTAATACTGCTGTATTGCCAAGGTGGCAGTGAAGAATTGTCACTGAGAAAAGCAAGATCATACCCAGGAAAACAGCAGTTTGTTTCAAAGACTTGATAGGGTGTCAGGCTGGAAATGTAAGAACTAGTGATGAAGTTGGTGGTCAGAAGGGTTGGAAGCAGGTTGGGCATTGTAATGGGCAGTTCACTTGCACAGTTCAGAATAGACCATGAATAGCTATAGGCTCTATGAAAACTCTTATGTAGGATCTGGCTGATAGATGGAGCAGAAGTAGTACCTTAGAGAAACCATTGTCAGTTCAACATGGGAATTAAGACTGTGTGCTCCCTGAAGGCAGAGACTGACTTTGATTTATCATTGGAATCACAAGCTTTATCTTCTTGCCTAGGATATAGCAAAAGCTCTGGAGATGCTTGTTGGATGGATGAATAAAATCACTCAATAGAAAGAATAAGGTTTTGTCCTTTTGAAGATTGGAAAAATGCAGAAGTCAGATCTACCAATGCTGCCTTAAATTCCCATGAGAATGTTTCCTTCTACTTACATTGGGGAAAAAAAAGTAAGTCGATGTAGTCAAATTGGAGTGTGACTATAATTGGGTCATGAGAGACTGACCAGTACAAGGACTGCCTGAGGGAAAGTTAGGGGTTTGTTTCTCCCGAGAGCACCCATTTATGCACGTGTGAGCGCACGCACGCACACACACACACACACACAATTGAATCCAGAGGCTTACTAAGAGGTGATATAGTCTCTTACTGTTAGTGGGATCATAATTTTGATTGTGGCTCAAGACGTAAGAGTTAACTGCAACTTTCTGTTATGGTCTTCCTTATGCTCCTCCCAGAGAGTGAACAGATCTAATTCCGTTAGTAATTCCCCTGTTTTCCTGATTCTGTTGATAAGACAACTTCATCTGGTCTGACATCTGCTTGTCCCCATCTGTGTTTCCCTGAAGTGGGAATAATCTTGCTCTCTGCAGTGCTTTGCATGGCTGGCTTTGTAGATATGGCACAGGAGACCTCGCCTTGGATTGTGCCACTGGGAGGGTCTGTTGTCATTTTGAGTTGGATTAAGTACTTATTTCCTATAGGATGGAGATAAAGAGTGACTGCTTGTCTACTCTGACAATGTGTCTAAAAGAGAGCCTATAGAGAAAGGAAAGCTAAAAAGTGAACTGATTTGCATCCTAATTCCCTCTGCCCCCATACACCTATTTCTTTACTGGTGGTAATTATGGGCTATATTATCTTGGTGATATTTTTAAATTGATTTATGTTATCAGGTAGTTTAAATTGATTTATATAAAGATCTCTTTGAGGGCACATGTTTTTCCCAAAGGTACCTTACACAGCATATAGGGGACATGCCACGTTCTGTAGCCTTTTATCTGGCACCAACTCTTTTTTAGTCAAACTTTCATGACTCAACTTACTTCAAAACACAAGCAATGAGACCATTTTCTAACTTAGACTTTGAACTCTAAGCTATTCTTTGAGTGTGCTTCCCCACAAGGTGGGTTCCGGTTACCATCTTGTTCTTGCTCTGGTAAGGCTGGTGTGAAGTCAAACATTTACTGAACAACACTTCCTTTTGGGATGCAGTTCTTGGCTTACCCAAGGCAGAAGTAGCTGAATCTCTGGACCTAAGGCTATTTTCTTCACATCACTCAAAACAGACAAGTCATTAATATTGGGATTCCATGGGGGTGACCCTTCTTCTACTCACTTTTTTTTTTTTTTAAGATTTTATTTATTCATTTATTTTAGAAAGAAAGGGAGCATGCATGAGTGTGGGAAGGGGTAGAGGGAAAGGGAGAGAATCTCAAGCAGACTCCCTGCAGAGCACGGAGCCCAATGCAGGGTTCTATCTCATGACCCTGAGATCAGGACTTGAGCCAAAACCAAGAGTCAGAGACTTAACCGACTGAGCCACCCAGGCACCCCATCTGCTCACTTTCTTTATAAGAATCAGACTAAGCCTTCCATCCAATGCACTAATTCCTTTGCTGTCTTCATTTGGCATCCTCCCTCTGCCTGCCGCCTACCACCCCCCATAGCTCCCTAGGCTTAATGTAAATATATGGGTGTGCCCTGGAATTTACAGAAATTTTTGAACACTACAGAGAATAAAATGCTCAAATCACTAATCGAAGAAGTACGAATCTAGATTACCTCACACCTGTTAGAAAGGCTATTATAAAAAAGAAAAGACAAATGTGGGTGAGGATATGGACAAAAGGAAACCCTTGTATACCATTAGTGGGAATGTAAACTGGTTCAGCCATTATGAAAAACACTATGGAAGTTCCTCAAAAAATTAAAAATAGAACTACCATATGGTCCAGCAGTCTCACTTCTGGATATATATCCAAAAGAATGAAATCAGGATCTCAAAGATATATCTGCACCCCCATGTCCATTGCAGCAGTATTTACAATAGCCAAAACATGGAAATCACCTATGTGTCCATTGATGGATGAATGGATTAAAAATGTAAGTGCTTACAGTGGAATATTATTCAGCCTTAAAAATAGAAGGAAACCCTGCCATTTGCAACAATATGCATGAACATAAGACATTATGCTAAGTGTAATAAGTCAGACACAGAGGGACAAATACTGCATAATACCACTTATATGAAGAATCTGAAATAGTCAAACTCATAGAAGCAGAGAATAGAATGGTGGTAAACGGGAAGGAGGAAATAGGGAGGTATTAGTTAACAGGTACAAAGTTTGTTATACGAGATGAATAAGTCCTAGAGATGTACTATACAGCATAGTGCCTCCTTGATAAGACTGTACTGTGTCCTTAAAATTTTGCTAGGAGGGCAGATTTTGTTAAGTGTTCTTATCACACACAAAAAGAGGATGAGAGGAAACATTTGGAGGTAATAGATATGCTTATGGCATAGTTTGTGGTGATGGTTTCATGGATGTACACTTCTCTCCATACTCATCAAGTTATATACATTACGTATGTATAGCTTTTTGTATGTCAATCATACCTCAATAAAGTGGTTTGTAAAAAGAAAAGAATGCTGGGAAGCAGTAGAGAAGAACACATGAGTGCTCATGCAGGCTAGTTGGGGTGTATAATCCCTGAACACTAAAATTGTCACATGTAAAATCTATGGCTTAACTGGCAGAATCCAACCACAATCCTTGCTCAGCTTCTAGTTAGTACTGAAACTGGACTCCAGTCTTAACCTTCTGTGTTGACAATGAGAGCAAGTGGTTCTGCTGTTTGTCACTCAGACAGTGCAAAAACGTGTAGCTTCGTGTTTCAGTAATGCTATCAGAAAGCACTTAATAAAGAAAAAAAAGCTGTTTTTACCCTCATCTAGATAGTAAATTATGATCTCCAAAGAGTGTGCTGGATTTTTCTAACCAGAATCAGTGGGAATATTAAGATTTTGATTCCATTTTAAAAACATTCTATTTTTTATTTTCTAATAGTTCATTCAAAATTTAAAATTCTTATACATATTAGGAGAGTTCTCTTTAATAATTTACTATAACAAGATTCTAAGGCATAATCTACTTTCTCTATTTGTTTTTATCTCATAATCAATACTTTTATTTTCTATTGCTCTCATTGTGTGGGCCAGTATTGATTGCCCTCTTCTTTTACTTCCCAGTTGCTTCAGAGTTCTCCAGAGACTGGCCCAGTGTGCTTTTTGCTGCCTCCTTGGTGTTCAGCCCCAAGACCATCTTTTGAGTTTGACTCAGAACTCAGGAAGGATGTTACATGTCTGCTTTCAGAAAGATGAGGTCATGTGTTTATTCTTAGAACAGTTAGGATTTGTGATGTAGATTACTCTAGATGGTACCTTGAAGAAACTGAAACAGTCCTTGTTGCTCTTATACCCTATCCAAATAGATTTTTTTCCTGATAGGATAAGGTCCATTGGTCTCTTACAATTTCTGGAAACAGAAACTTTAGATAGGATGCCTTCCGCCCCCAATTCCTAATAAATTATGAGCAATGTAATTTAAAGCAACATCTTGAAATAGATATACAAACTTGTCAGGTGATAAAGTTAATATTTCTTGACACTTTGTTTTGAACCAAAACCTAGACTAAAGGCATTCCATGGATGAACTAATTTATCCTTTATTGGGGTGCCTGGGTGGCTCAGTTGGTTAAGCATCTGCCTTCAGCTCAGGTCATGATCCCAGGGTCCTGGGATCGAGCTTGCCTCAGGCTCCCTGCTCAGTGGGGAGTCTGCTTCTCCCTCTCCCTCTGTCTGTTGCTCCCCCTGCTTGTGCGTGTTCTATCGCTCTCTCTCTCTGTCAAATAAATAAATAAAATCTTTAAAAAAAATTTGTCCTTTATAGCAACTTCATGGGTAGATACTCTTATATGAATTTTACAGATGAGCAAATTGGGGGTTTAAGAAGTGATTTTGCCTATGGGACACAGATAATGGGTGGTAGGGTAGGGGTTCTAATGCAGGCAGGGTGATCCCATAAGCCACACTCCTAATGACTATGCTATGTAGTTACCTTGAACTGTTGCCTGAGACTAATTTCGCTACTGGATTAAGTAAGTAGTTAAGTTGTGAGAAATCACTTAACCTGGCTGTGTCTTAGACTCTTCATTTATTACAGAGGGGATTGGTCAAAGTGGTGATTTTTATCTCTTTCAGTGTTATAACCGTATGAGGTATCCTAAATTAGAATCCTTGGAATTTATATCTGCTCTTCTAGAAAATTCCGGCCACACTCAGCATCACTTAGTTTCTGGGTATACTACTATGTGTGTTTTAGAACTACACTATAGTTCAGACCCTGGTGAAATACCACATGCAGATGTGTTACTTTGACTGTTTCCTTTATTTCCATTGCAACTATTCTCACAAAACATTTATTTAAAACTAAGAAAATAAGACTGTAATATGTAGAGTGTGAGTGTATGTGAGAGAGTGAAAAAGTATAGGAAAGTAAGATTGTCTCTGAGAGTGCAAGAGAGTTGGGTATATAAGAGAATGTAAGAGAGAGTGATTTGTGCATGATAATGTGTGAGAGTGAAAAATGTGTGTGGAAGAATATGAAACTGAGGGCGTAAGAGACAATGTACACATGAGGAAGTGTATGTGAGAAAGAGTCCACAAAAGGTGTAGCTGAGTGTCCAATGAAGAGTATGCGCAAGAGTCAAGTGTGAATACAGCAGAGAATATGGAAAGTGAGGGGGTGGGAAGAACACGTATGAGAAAGCCTTTGACAGATCGTGAATGTGAGAAAAAGATGGAGAGCGTGTGTGAACGTAAGAGTATATAAGTGTGTTTGTGAATGAATTTTTGTGTGAATGTCTCACTAATTGGGGACGTGGATTTTCCTGAGTGCTAGAGGCCAGCCCCATCTGCAAACAGGCACACAACGCATATATGATTCATCATTCTACACTATGTCACATGGTCACCACTCACTGTCAGGGATGCCTGGAAAATGAGTACCTGACAAAGGAAAATACATTGACACAAGTGGCTTAGATGAATCATGATTACACCCCGGGGTTAACAATATTGCCCTGAAACAAAGGCTTTTTTTTTTTTTTTTTCATAGAGGTAAGGGATGGCTTTTGGTTTGTCAGTGAACAGAATGTGCCACAACAGGAATAACCATTCTGGGGAAGGATAAAGAAGAAAGTATCAAGATGTGGGGTATGAATTTTAGTTCACCATATATTCTTATGTGTTATTTGAATCTTTTATATGAGCATGCAATATTTTTATATTTAATAAATACAAGAAAGAAGCCTCAGAGGCTCTTTTAAGTTGGTGAGTGAGTGATACAATAAGGTCTTTAACTTCTCCTCTGAAGCATACACACCTTCAATACTAGTTCTGCTACATTCAATTATATTTTATTTACAATTGTTTTGGGTAGGAATCAAGGGTAACTACTATTTTTCACATTTGGGTTGATGCCAGGATGGAGATAAAGTAAATGCTTTAAGGCCCAGAGTAGAGAACAGAGATTCAGTTAAGAAAATCCAGAGGTGCCTGGGTGGCTCAGTTGGTTGAGCATCCGACTTTTGCTTTTGGTTCAGGTCATGACCTCAGGGTCATAAGATTGAGCCCCCCCAACCCCAGTCAGGCTCTGTGCTCAGCAGGGAGTCTGCTTGAGATTCTCTGCCTCTCCCACTCTGCCTCCCCACTCTCGTGCATGTGTGTGTGCTCGCTCTCTCTAAAAAATAAATAAAATCAGGAAGGAAAGAAGGAAGGATGGGAGGTAGGAAGGAAGTCCAAAGGTTATGGTAACAATGAGAGTCCAAGTACCTAGGAATTTGCAGATGTCTTAGAGAAGGTATTAAACTTACAACAACTTGAATTAACATTAGACACATCTTAAGGAGTGGCATCTGTGTAACAAATGATGGAATAAAAGCCCTGTAGACCACACATGGGTCTCATCTGTTTATTGTCTTGATTCCAAATACCTGGGTGGCTACAGATCAGCAACAGTTCATTATCCCTGATTAACCCAAATTTTAAAATAAGGCCCAGGTCAAATTATAGTGAACAAAGAGTATTTTGTTTTGATAAGAAGTTTCCATACCTTTCACATCTCCAACAAACTTCTCTAGTCCCTACTATTTTTATGAAACGGTGCTGGTGCTAAATAGTGAGGAAGAAGATTTTGCCCCTGCATTTGAACACAGAGCAAGTACTCAAATATTCTAAGGGGCTGCCCAGGATACATACCAAAAGATATGTTATATTGATGAAGTCTCAAAAGTTCATTTTCGCTTTTGTTTCCCTTGCCTTTGGAGACGTGTCTTGAAAGAAGTTGCTGTGGGCGATGTCAAAGAGGTTACTGCCTATGTTCTCCTCTAGGATTTTGATGGATTCCTGTCTCACATTGAGGTGTTTCATCCATTTCGAGTTTATCTTTGTGTATGGTTTTAGACAATGGTTGAGTTTCATCTGCATGTGGCTGTCCAATTTTCCCAGCACCATTCTTTGAAGAGACTGTCTTTTTTCCATTGCATATTTTTTCCTGCTTTATCGAAGATTATTTGACCATAGAGTTGAGGGTCCATATCTGGGCTCTCTATTCTGTTCCATTGGTCTATATGTCTGTTTTTGTGCCAGTACCATGCTGTCTTGGTGATCACAGCTTTGTAATATAGCTTGAAATCGGGCAACATGATGTTTCTCTTTTTCAACATTCCCTTGGCGATTCGAGGTCTTTTCTGGTTTGATACAAATTTTAGGATTGCTTGTTCCAGCACTTTGAAAAATGCCATTGGTATTTTAATCAGGATGTCGTTGAAAGTATAGATTGCTCTGGGTAACATGGACATTTTAACAATGTTTATTCTTCCAATCCATGAGCATGGAATCTTTTTCCATCTGTGGAGGAGCTGAGATGCCCTTCAACAGAAGAATGGGTAAAGAAGATGTGGACCATATATACAATGGAATATTACTCAGCCATCGGAAAGGATGAATACCCACCATTTGCATGGACATGGATGGGACTGGAGGAGATTATGCTAAGTGAAATAAGTCAAGCAGAGAAAGACAATTATCATATGGTTTCACTTATTTGTGGAGCATAAGGAATAGCATGAAGGATATTAGGAGAAGGAAGGGAAAAATGAAGGGGGGAAAATCAGAGGGAGAGATGAACCATGAGAGACTATGGACTCTGGGAAACAAACCAAAGGTTTTAGAGGGGAGGGCATGGGGGGGTGGGTTAGCCCAGTGATGGGTATTAAGGAGGGCACATATTGCATGGGGCACTGGGTGTTATATGCAAACAATATATCATGGAACACTACATCAAAAACTAGTGATGTGCTGTATGGTGACTAACATAACATAATAAAAAAATAAATAAATTCCAGTTAACATACAGCATAATATTAGTTTCAGGTGTACAATATTGTGATTCATCACTTACATTCAGCACCCAGTGCTCATCACAACAAGTGCATTCCTTAATCCCCATCACCTATTTAACCCAGTTCCCCACCCACCTCCCCTCTGGGAACCATCAGCGTGTTCTCTGTAGTGAAGAGTCTGTTTCTTGGTTTGTCTCCCTGACTTTTTGCCCCCTATGCTCATTTGTTTTGTTTCTTAAATTCAACATAGGAGTGAAATCACATGGTATTTGTCTTTCTCTGACTGACTTATTTCCCTTAGCATTATCCCCTCTAGTTCCATCCATGTTTTGCAAATGGCATGATTTCATTCTTTTTTATGGCTAGGTAACATTCCGTTGTAGATATATACCACATCTTCTTTATCCATTCATCAGTTGATGGACACTTGGGCTGTTTCCATAATTTGGCTTTTGTAGATAATGCTTCCTCAAACATTGGGGTGCATGTATCCCTTTGAATTAGTATTTTTGTATTCTTTGGGGCAAATACCCAGTAGTGTGATTGCTGGATTGTACGGTGGTTCTATTTTTAACTTTTTGAGGCACCTCCATACTGTTTTCCACAGTGACTGCACCAGCTATAGTGCCAATGGCTTTTGAATTAGGGTTCTCTGGGATCTGCCTGCCTGGTCCACCTCTATCTCATTAGTCCCATGCCTCCTATCTCCCTACACTTCAGCCACACTCATGCTCTTTTAGGTTCTTGGAATCAACTAGCATTTCCTTCATTTGGGTCCTTACTCAGGCTGGGCTGAGCTGCTTCTTTCTTCAAATGACTGGCTCTGTTTCAGCCTTTAGAGCTCAGCTCGCAGGTAGCCTCCTTCATGAAGCCTTTCCTGAGCGCTCTGTCTTTAGAAGGTCCCATTGAAGTTGTCTACCCCCTCACTTTGCTCTTTGACTCTGCAGCACACACAATTGATACTATGTATTTTTTTTGGCTTTCTTACCCATTGTTTCTCCACTTTAGGCTCTGTAAGTGTAGAGACTATCTCTGTTTACCACTGTGTACCTAGCATAGTGCCAGCACAAAATAGGTGTTCAGTAAATATTTGTCGAATAAATAAAAAGTGACTGTCCAGTGATATGACCTTTTTATAAACACATTGAAGGTTTGATCTCCTACTGGGTATATTTCCTTAAGTAGTCTCACTGGGATGTTACACATTTATTTGAATAATACTCTCATCGTTCAAAATATTTTTGAAGCTCCTCTGTTAGAATTAATCTTTGGAGTATATTCTTTTGAATATCCTTAATAATAAATTATATCATTTGAAAGTTTTTTTTTTCTATAGGAATAGCCAATTTTATCCAGTGCTCAAGACTGAAGAATAAAATTAATACTGTTTTTGGTGACATTTAAAGTACTGTGGCTGGTGTTTTTTTTCTTTTGATAGGCTCAGGAACTGATTCTAGAGGCTTTTCCAATGGGAAAATTCAGATAAGATTTCATGCAATGGTGAGAGCATTGGGAATGGTTCATGGTGTCTCTGGGTGAAGGACAGTGGGCATTTGAACATTATTCTAATTTCTTGTTAAAAACAAATTTCAGCTTCCTTATTTTAGAATTACAACTTTACTTGAAAACAATTAAACCAAATAACTTTTAACCTGTCATTTAATGTTGATTTTTATTCAAAGGAGTAGTCCTCTCAATTACTTTGAGAATCTAAATTAATTGTGGTTGACCATACCTGCATAAAGGGAAAAATAAGGTGTGGAATCTCTAAAACCCTGTTTAAATGCAGTAAAACAAGACTAAATTATCCTAATTAGAAGAAAAACCTGTCTGTTTTAGTGACGAGTTCACTTAGAACATTTATTATTTTTAAGTACCTGTAGTTACATTGCTGATGGGGGCAGGGAAGGGAAAGTAGGCTGTATCTTAAAAATCATATCAGTGTATTTTTGGCAGTTATTTTATTCATGTTTAGCAGTTTCTACCCGTAAAGTGGTTTTATAATTATCTGGAAAGAATTTCTTGGCCTTCAACCTTAATCAGGCTTAATTGCCTTTAGTAGATAGCTTCCCTAACCAGCTATGTTTTAGATGAAGTAGAGTAAAATTTTAGCTCGTACTAATTACAGTTCTCCAAATTTCTTAATGCATATGGAGGAAGTGAATGAGCTTTTTTTTTTTCTTTTTAGTTTAGCCAATAAATTCATTAGGAAAAGCTTTGAAGCTTATTTATGCATACCTTCTCTCCTGTAATTCCACTGTCCCATGAATAACCCTATACTCTACAAACTGCCTATTCACTCTCCTGTAAATATTTCTTGCTCTCTCTGATATTTGTGCTTTGTTGGGTGCAGGATTGGGGAAGTGGGGCAAAAGAGTTTAGGGTACTGAAAGAGAACGGTTGAGCTCTGGACTGGTGTGCCTATGAGGTTATAGATCAACTGTGAGAGTAATTGAGTGTTGAAGGATAGGAGAAAGGAGTGAATGGGGCATCTAAATTAGCAATTTTATTTTTTGGTCATGACACATTTCAACACTATGTCCATAGGAATATGGGAAGTAATAAAACCAGTGGAGTAGAAGTGATGGACATTAAAGATGGATGACATGGCCAAGGGGGTGGGAGGCTAGAATATTGGCTGAGTTGTCTGTATGGGCATTGGATTCAGTCAGGATAGTGGCAGGACAGGTTGGAAGGGAACACTAGGAATCTGGTATCGCCTTTTTCATAAATGGAGGAAAGACCAGGAGATGGTGGGCAATGACAGTAGAGTGGGTTGGGATTGAGGAATGGCATTGAGGAGTGGGACTTTACAGACAGGTGGGAATGTATTGGAAGTGGTACTAGAGAATGAAATAGGTCTGGCTCCTTCTCTATGGTTTCAGTGGTATAGGGTATGTGTTATGATTAGCCAGCTCCTGTTGAGAGACATGTCCTCAAGAAATCCAGGTTTCAGATAGGCAACCAACAGTCAGTGAAGAGAGAATACACAGAGGAGTGTGCTGATACCTGTTCCAGTCCTCATCTAAGCAATGTGCAGATGGGAAAAGAGGAGCAGGAAGCCGGGCAAGGGGATAGGAAGTGAAGGGTGGTCTGGGTGTGACGAGAGTATTGAGAGTAGACAGAAGATGGGAAAGCTTTGTATTTATAGTGATATGCCCAGGGAAAGAGGAATGAGATGGGGGGCTTGTGCACCTGACAGTTCCTTGGACAGAGGGACACTGGGGACTCACTGAATTCTGCTTCAGTTGGGAAGGAGGCCTGCAAAGTAGGCGTTGGTCTGCAAGAATGCGTGGGTGGCTGTGGAGAGCTGTGACACACAGGGCAGCCCAAATGGAGGCTTGAGGCATAGACTGCAGGGGCAGGCTGTGGAATGGGCCAGTTTATTCCCCCTCTTTTCTTCGTCTGGTTTGCTTTTCTGGAGGCAGGAATGGGAGAGTAGATGAGGGCTTGCTCTGCTGCCGATAAATTCAGCCCGGCATTTGGCTTGCAGCTGGTGTCCTGTCCCCACTGAATGTCACTAACAAGCACTTTTCTTCTTTTCAACTTTTCTACAAAGATCTACAATGGACATGTATTACTTTTAGAAGGAGGGAAAATATTTAAAACAAAGTTAATTCATTAACAAATGCTGGTGAATGGCTTCCATGCGTCTGGCTTGGCCAGGCATGGGAATATAAAGACAAAAAGACCAAGTTTCTACCATTAAGGAGTGGGCGATTCAGGAGAGAGAAGAGCCGGGTTATACGAGTCTGTCTCCTCCCATCTCCAGAGTACAGCGGAGAACAGCAGTTACGTGAGAAATTCAGGTTGCAAAACAAATAAAAATCACTTTTTAAGATCAGCATCCCTATAATCAAAGAATGACAGCTTTTTGAAATATCCAGACTTTACCTCCGTCTTCTACATCCCTGTGGAAACTCAGCCTTAGAGAACCTTCTTTAGTGTATTGTTTGAATTTTTTTATATAATATTATTATAAAAATAATCAGAGATTTAGGAAAGTCATCATGAAATAGGTCATTTCCTATAATGGAAATTGTAACATTTCCTAATAAAGTCTTTTCAAATTTTAAGAACTTGAGCTTGTTTACAGAAAAATATCTTTTTAACATCGTTTTACATTAGAAGTGACTCTGCTATCCCTGACTGGATCAGAACTCAGATCTGGACTCAAATATCACCTTTTTGTAAGGCCTTCCCTGGCAATCCTGGCAACCCTATCACCTTCCCTGA
This sequence comes from Phoca vitulina, assembly GCF_004348235.1. NCBI lineage: Eukaryota > Metazoa > Chordata > Mammalia > Carnivora > Phocidae > Phoca > Phoca vitulina. Next base: position 75,926,263 of record NW_022589704.1, on the reverse strand, counting down.
TTTATTTTTTCATTAACAATTATCATTATCCAAAACATACATACTATACTTGTTCATTGTTGACCTACCCCAGGAAGGCAGGGATTTTTGTCTCTTTTCTTCACTACTGTATCCTCAGCACCCAGAACTGTGCTTGGTGTATAGTAGATGTTCAATTAATATGTGTTGAATAAAAGAATCAAATTCTGTGCCATCATCCAGACCATTCCAACAGACAGTGATGACATTTTTTCATGACTATTCAAAAATTGCACAAGATTGGAAATTATTTTTAAAGAAAGTTACAGCTCTTTTATTAGCAAGTGAAATATGGAAATTTCTTGGGATAATGTGAACAGATTGTGAATGCAATAGAATTTTTCATGTTAAACATTTCAAAGTATTGATAATACTTTCGCTTACAAAATGTACACATGTTGTTGGGGCACTCACCCTACCACTGGCTTGGATATCACTAGTAAAGGCCACATGAGCCACAAAGAGCATTATCCTTTACATGAGAAGCATTATCTTGTACCGTTTGCTTTGAGCTGGACTTACCAGACCTATGCCCTGACCTGTATCCCCAGTCTCCACCACATTAAGCACTCCTCCATACCTTGGTTCAGGTTTTCTTGTTGGTCCTTAGAACACACCTCCAGCAGCTCCCTAGGCCCATTGTCTGGGGCTCTAATCTGGCCATGTGATAGAGCGCCTTTTTGGCTGCAAGCAATACATTGTCATGGAGCATCCAGTGATGAAGGTATTTATCTCCTGTGTGGTGGAAAATGGGGCTTTGGCTGTCCAGAGCTCTGTCTACTGTGAGAGATGAAGGGATCAGTATCTTGTGGCATGCCTGCAATTTATTCATCACTTATTCACCTTATTGGCAGCTCTGTATTAACTAACCAGTTGCTATTTTGATAGTCCCTAATACCAATACAAGTAACCGTAGACTCTCAGATTTCTACTAGAGGTTCCCTTCCCTTCCTGTAACTTGAGGAGGAGACCCCCAAGATTATCTAGCAAATGGTTGAAGCTCCCTGAAGCTGCTGTTGGTTTTACTGTTGTCCCTTAACCCTGTGCTATTGCTTGATCCATCCTTTAGTTACTGTAGTCTCTGTCTTGCCTCCACAGGGGTGCCTGTTTTTACCAGTATTTTAAGCTCTAAGAAATTGGTTCCCTCCACTGTTTCTAAGGAGAGAGACTTAGATACCAAGACTGCAGCTAGACCCAAACACTGCTTTTATTTCTATTTAATGGCTTTTCTAAGACACATACCCCAGGATGGCTGGTTTAAGTCAAGTTCAGTAACAACTACCATGCTACACTATAAACTAGAAATGTCTTCAGACATACGTCAGTCCAACTCACCTGCCTAAGTCCTTTTTCCTCCAAAATGAATGGTCTCCCAGGAACCCTACAGTCCCCCTTGCTAGGATTTCTTAGATCATCCTTCTTCTTTATGCTTTAATGACTAGTATAAACTATTTTGAGTTCTTTTCCCAGGGGGCTTTTATCCCCTTTGGAAATTAATGGATACAAACAGAAGTGGAGTCTGAAGGAGGAGTGTCAAGTCTCTAGAATTCTGGGCTATGGCCCATTTCTTACACTTTAAGAAATATTCTCTGTTGAGTAACTCTGCTTGTTGGCCAGTAAAGAAAAGAGAAATGGCTGGTTTATTTTATTTTGCTAGTGCTGATACCTCTGGTAAAGGATGACTTAAGCCTAAAATATTTACCAAGTAAACTTGACTGCAAGGTTACTTTAGTATTGATACACTAGAATTTTACTATAATATTTTTTGATATAAAACAGAGTTTGGTATAAATTTGGTCTAACGTGGGCCTCAATCGAGGGAGTCAAGTTATTGAAATCCTTGTGGCTTGCTCCTCAGGGCTTGTTTAGGTCCTTCTGTTTTCGTGCCTGAAGGAACTCAATGACATTTTTGCTGCTCTCTGTCACTTCAATCTATTCCTCTTCAAGTTTATCCTAAAGGAGCTCCCAAGATCATTTTTCCAAACCAGAATTATAAAGCTAATAGTGCCTGCTAGAATGTGCTCAGGAAATGTTTGTTTATATTTGAATCAAAGTTTTAGTTTTGTGAGTCATAGTTTAAGAATGCATAGCCCTTTTTCAGTGATCTAACCAGCCAAACCCAAGCTCCTTGCTTGACGATTTCATATGTACCCATCCTCTTAATCTCATTATTTCCCAGAAAAGGCTCTTCCCTTTTTTAATTAAACCCAATCAATTCAACTCAGTCAATATAATCAATCTAATCAATACAATCGGTCCAATCCAATGCAGTCTTTTTCACTCTGTTTCATCCCAATAAGCCTTACCCAGCACTTTGGCACATCAAGAGTGGCTTCTTACATTTTACTGATCTCCATTTTAAAATCCAGTACTGTTTCATTTTTCCCTGAAAGTTGTTCTGATGCATCTCCATCAACTGAAATAATTTAATTTTAAAACCTTGGGCAAGACTGGCTTTTTTTCAAAAGTTATCCAGAACCTTTAAGATTAACTAAATTTACATGAACTTTAGACTAAGTAATTATTAAGTTACTAGTATAATAGTTTTAAAAAATATTTTTCTTCTCTATTATCTAATCAAATTTAAAATAATGATTGCCTTCCTTTTCAGACCCTTCTCAGAACCCTCAGTAGGTCCTGAATACTTGATGAGTAAATGAGTGGAAAAATAATGTGTATTCTCATGGCAATGCCATTGACTAAGAAAGGGAAAAAAGAAAGAATAGTAGACTCTTCATTCACAAATGCTAATGATGCTTTCAGTTAGTGGAGCCAGAAGAACAGATCATGTCGCCATAATAAGAAGGCAATATTTGGGTTAATTAAAGTTTTTATTTTAATTCTAATTAGTTTAACATACAATGTTATTGGTCTCAGATATACAATATATAACAGTTCCATACATCACCCTGTGCATTTGGAATAATATATAAAGAAATCTGAGAGTTTGTTGTGATATTTAGACATTGGAGTTCATTTCTTAGTGTAGACATTTTTACAACCAGTTGTATAAGACTGTTTAGTTCTAGTACTAACAGTGAGAGAATAGGGTTGAGAAGAAAACTGGTGGCAGTAAAGGTCATTTTGAAGGGTCATCCTGAAGATCCTTGGTCTTAAAATATTGAATGATAACTGTTACTGAAGAGCTCATTAGTTACAAGATTAGAAAGGGCACAGAAAATTTATATTATCTGAAAGGAAAAAGTAACACATGTCAAGCCTCTTCCCACCTTCATGTGTTGGCTGCATTAGGGTTTGAAATTATGGTGTGATTACTACAGCCAGGTAAAATGAGCTCAAGAAACATGTTATTTTTTATGTGCATTTCTGTATCTCTTTAAAAATTTGTTTTTTTTATTATGAAAAATTGTAAGCACTTAAAAAAGCTGTCAATAGTTTGATGAACCCCCATTGTACCTATTGCCCAGATTCAACCATTACAAACTCATGCCAATCTTATTTTATCTCTATTCCCAGCTATTAACTCTTTCATTCATTTCTTATATATTTCAGTATGCATCTCTAGAAGATAAGGACTCTTTTTATAATCATAAATTCCATACAATTGTCAGACATCATTATGAATACTTAATATTATCTATTGTTTACATTATCTCACAAATGTAACATTTTATTTACAGTTTGTTTGAATTATGATCTTGATAAAGTCTACACATTGATATGTGTAGACTGATATGTTTCTTAAGGCTCTTTCAATCTTTAGATTATTCCCATTCTCATTTTCCCTTGTAATTTGTGGAAGAAATGGAATATTTTTCTCTCAGAAATTGTTTTCCACAGCCTAGATTGTGCTGATTGCCTTCCCACATTGTGTTTTACAGATTCCTCAGTTGCTTGTAGTGACGGAATCATCTGAGTCATGTTCAGATTGTGTCTGTCGTGTATTTATTTTTAATAAGTATTTTCTTTTTTCCAGCAGAACATACAATGTCTGGTTGTCTTTTTTGTGATGTTAAAAACCATTGATGATAAATCCCTAGATCCATAACCTATTGCTAAATGGTGATACTTTTAATTTTATCATTCCTTCTTCATTTATCAGCTATAAGACTTCTATTAAGAGAAACTTCCTATTATCTGACTTTGAATTATTCAGGGTACTGTTCATATAGGAAAAGCAGAATAAATAATTATATCATTTATTTACCCATTCAAAATGATAATTTGATTTGCAGGTATCCCCCATGGTGACTAATCATTTGTATTATCATAAACTCATTTAAATTTTATGAAGTGTGTCATTTCATTAGAGTTATTATCCTTATTCATGCTCAAGTAAAAATATTTTGAATGTAGCTTTTATTATCTTTTGATGTATCATTCAAATATTTGGCAGCAACAAATATGAAACTATTAAACAAGGGTTATGTGCAACTTGTATAATTTAGGTAATAAGAGAAGTAGCACTTCCTTGCCCCCCCAAATTCATATTCCTTCTGGAACTTTGAAGGATGTTTTGTTTGTATCAAAGGACTGAAATTTGTAAGCAAGCACACACTCTCAATGAAGGAATACCTAGAACTTCCTAAAACATAAAGGCTTTAGGCAAAAAAGAAAAGTCTTTATTATTTCTTTTTTTTTTTTTTTAAGATTTTATTTATTTATATGAGAGACAGAGAGTGAGAGAGAGAGCACAAGCAGGGAGAGCAGCAGAGGGAGAGGGAGAAGCAGACTCCGCACTGAGCAGGGAGCCCGACTCAGGACTCGATCCCAGGACCCTGAGATCATGACCTGAGCTGAAGGCAGACACTTAACTGACCCAGCCAGCCAGGCACCCCTTTATCATTTCTTTTTAAAAGCACCCTCATGTTCATTACAGCATTATTTACAGTAGCCAAGATATGGAAACTAAGTGCCCATCGATGAATGAATGGACAAAGAAATTGTGGTATGTATATACAATAGAATATATACAGCCATAAAAGAGAATGAAAGCTTCCCATTTGAGATCACACGGATTGACCTTAATGGCACCATGCTAAGTGAAATAAGTCAAACAGAAAGAAGCAAATACCATATGATCTTGTATGTGGAATCTAAAAACACAAACAGACCAAACTCCTAGATACAGAGAAGAGCAGATTGGTGGTTGCCAGAGGCAGGGCTTGAGGGGTGGGAGAAATGCGTTAAGGGGGTCAAAAGGTGAAAAGGTAAAAAAAAAAAAAAAAAGATTAAAAAAATTACAATTTCCCCTTCCCTCCCACTTAGTTGAGCTAGCCTCAATGAGCCTTGGCTATTTGTACAACTGGAAAAGAAATTGATAAGTGGGTTTGCAAATCACAAACCTTTCAGTGTAACTGTGGAGTTGCCCGGTATGGATTAACCCATTCTTGCCTGAGAAGTCAGTGGTGACAGAGCCAAACTGGGAGAGAGGGTGAAGCTCTGGGGGCCCTCTTAGCAAACTGAGAGGGTAGTAGTGTATTAATTATTCTTTAGAGCTTTAGGAAAAGGACAGTTAAAAAAATGAATCAACATTTTCTTCCAGGTTTCTCTGATGAGAAAACAGGAAAAAAAAAAAACCAGTGCAATTATTTAATTCTATCAGAGAAAACTCTTTGTCTTTGTAGTCTGAAACGACTTAAGACCAGGTCAAGGAAAATTAATTCTTTTCTTGTCAAATTTTAGGTCATACCAGATTCTTTGCCATGCTAGATTTTTGTGTCTAAAGTTAATGCACTGACTGGCCGTGACCAGGCCCTTGACAATTGGAACTTGGATTTCTGGGAGAACCGGTAAAGATGGGTAAATCCTAACATCTGGGCTACTCCAAAACACTTCCTCTCCAAAAAATAAATAAATAAATAAAAAGATTTATTTAGTGCACATTTTAATGTACATGTCAATGAGTTTTAACAATTTACAGTTTACAATTTAACGATTGAACAGAGTTGTGTAATAACCACACCCAAGATGAAATATAAAAAATTTTTGTTGCTCCAGTGTTTTCCCATCCTCCTTTACAATCAGTCAGTCACTTGCCTACATCCCGGGTCCCTGGCAACCACTGATCTGATTTCTATGCCTACAGTTTTGCCTTTTCCAAAAGGTTATATAAGTAAAATATATAAATGGAAAACTTAGAGCATTTTTGTTGCCTTTTGTGTCTGGATTCTTTACCTAGCATGATACTCTTAAGATTCTTCCAAGATATTGGGGCACCGGGGTGGCTCAGTCAGTTAAGTGGCTGCCTTCAGCTCAGGTCATGATCTCTGGGTCCTGGGATCGAGTGGTAAGTCTGCTTCTCTCTCTCTCTCTCCCTCTGCCCCTCCCTACTGCTCGTTTTTTCTCTCTCTCAAATAAATAAATAAATAAAATCTTTAAAAAAAAATTCTTCAACAGTCTTGCACAATTCACAGCGCTTACCAGAACACATATCCTCCCCAGTGTCCATCACCCAGTCACCCCATCCCTCCCACCCCACCCCCCACTCCAGCAACCCTCAGTTTGTTTCCTGAGATTAAGAATTCCTCATATCAGTGAGGTCATATGATACATGTCTTTCTCTGTTTGACTTATTTCGCTCAGCATAATACCCTCCAGTTCCATCCACGTCGTTGCAAATGGCAAGATCTCATTCCTTTTGATGGCTGCATAATATTCCATTGTATATATATATACCACATCTTCTTTATCCAGTCATCTGTTGATGGACATCTTGGCTCTTTCCACAGTTTGGCTATTGTGGACATTGCTGCTATAAACATCGGGGTGCACGTACCCTTTCGGGTCCCTACTTTTGTATCTTTGGGGTAAATACCCAGGAGTGCAATTGCTGGATCATATGGTAGCTCTATTTTCAACTTTTTGAGGAACCTCCATACTGTTTTCCAGAGTGGCTGCACCAGCTTGCATTCCCACCAACAGTGTAGGAGGGTTCCCCTTTCTCCGCATCCCCGCCAACATCTGTCATTTCCTGACTTGTTAATTTTAGCCATTCTGTACCTCTGAAACAAATAATGCAATATATGTTAAGAAAGAAAAAAGGAAGAAGAAGAATGTAGCAGGAGGGGAAGAATGAAGGGGGGGAAATCGGAGGGGGAGAAGAACCATGAGAGACGATGGACTCTGAAAAACAAACTGAGGGTTCTAGAGGGGAGGGAGGTGGGAGGATGGGTTAGCCTGGTGATGGGTATTGAGGAGGGCACATTCTGCATGGAGCACTGGGTGTTATGCACAAACAATGAATCATGGAACACTATATCTAAAACTAATGATGTAATGTATGGGGATTAACATAACAATAAAAAAATTAAAAAAAAAATACCTGCTCCAAAAACTGGATCTTACTTTTAATAAATTTTTTAAGGAAAAAAAAATAAATTAAAAAAAGAAATTCTTCAAGATGCTACACATGTCAGGGGATTGTTCTTTTTTTTTTTTTTTTTTTTTGAACTGTTGAGTAATATTCCGTTGTATGGCAGCAGTGTATTGTGTTTATCCAGTTGAACATTTAACCTGCTTCCAGTTTTTGGTAATTATGAAAAAGCTACTATAAACATTTGAATATGAGTCTTTGAGCATTCATTTTCATTTCTCTTAGGTACATATCTAGGAGTGAAATTAGTGGGTTATGTAAGCATATATTTAACTTTCTAGATAACTATCAAGCTATTTTCCAATGTGGTTCACTGTTTTTGCATTTCCATCAGCAAGATGTGAGAGTTCTGTTGCTTTGCTTCATCACCAGCACTTGGCATTATCAGTCTTTTTAATTTTAGTGATTTTATTAGGCTTGGAGTGGTATCTCTTTGTTGTGTTATTTGGGTTGTAAGGTTTTTTTCTATGATTTTTCCTAGTTTTATAGTTAGGAATTTTGTGTCTGTGTTCAGGAGATATGAACATGGTCTTTACTTTTTTTGTGGTGAAGTCTTAGTCTGGTTTTGGTATCAGGATAATGCTGGCCTAAAAAATGAGTTAGGACTATGATAATTTTTCAAAGGCTGTGTCTACATACAGCTTAATAGAGTTCTGTAAGTGTAGTGGGCAATTTTATATGTGTGGAGAACCAGACTGTATATTGTGATCAAAATTTTTACAAATCAATATTGGAGCTTCTTCTATTGTTGCTATGATGATATTTAGTGACATTATATTATGTAATATTTGAGAAATCCCTCATCCTGGCCCTTCATCCTTAGTAGAAGCTTGATAAATATTAGCTACAGGTAATAATAATAATAATTACAGTGAGCTAATGACCGTATTCTTAGCCTTGTGCTCTGCAGAAAATGGTTTTAGATAGAACATCTCAGAGAAGACCAGACACAACATACTTATACCCAATTATGTGGCAATTTACTACATAATCATTTTGGCTTTAATGGAATTTTAAAGGTCAAAAATAATTTGAGTATAGCTCTTGGAATTCTAGCATTGACAATTCTTTTTGAAACTTCTTCCTAAATGCAACATTTTTCTCTATAGCTATCATAGTGATAAGATAGCATAAAAGCCAGTTTCCCTCTCCCCTTTCCCCCACTAATATTAATCTTCATGAGGAGAAAAGAGTAGAAGCTGAAGCCTCAAAGTCTGGTACATTTCCTTCTCTGCACTCATGATAATGTGGTGTGCCACAGTGATACTTAAGGAATCCGTGGCCTTCACATTGCCTTGGAGCTGTTAGTGATGCAAATCCATGTCCCCTCCCTGCACACAAAAGCAAGGGGCAGGAGGAGGAATCTGTTTTGACAAGTTCTCCGGGTGATTCTGATATTCACTAAAGCTTGGGGAGCACTGGCTGAGTAGCCATTTGACAGCATATGAGGTGGTTGGAAACAGTAAGAGTTAACTACGGTGCATGCATTAAGAAGAGGGCTGGTTCCCCTCTATTGATTTAAAATACACTATGTTGTCAGCTGCACTGTGAACCATAGAAAAAGGCACAGGATATTTGTAGCAGGTAGCCTACTCTTGAGCACCTTCCTTCTTTTTTACCCACTTATGCCTTCTGCCTAAAGTGACCCTGAAAAAAAAAAAAAGCAGATTTTATGGGGAGAATAGAGAAATTTGTTTCAAAACTAGATATTCAGGAATCGGGGTTCTGTGTCTCTCCTGCATTTTTCCTAATAGCCAGCACATTCAACTGTCAAATGCTCACTGAATATTCAAAAACTTGCCATTATTTAATGGGCTTGTTCTTTTCCTTCTAGGTATATATCCTTCTCCACTCCTCTTCAAATTACCAGTGTAGAAGAATTTTTGAACTCAAAAATTCAAATCCTAACCTAGAAAGGAAAAGATGAATCATACTAAAATCCTCTAATACCAGCTTCTTGATTTTATCCCCACCCCCCACTCAAAGCCTATCTTAATTTACCTTAACCTTGTCTAATGTTTGTTATTACTCTATACTGTCTTCTAAAGAAGTGTGATCTTCCCATGGTGCACATTGCATCATTATGCTCACAAGTTAAGTCAAAGGAGTTTAAAGATCAGAATCCTTTAATTTAGAAGATAATACAAGAGCAAAAGAAATGAAGGATGATTAATTCTTGCTAATAGTATTTGCAGTTTAAATGGCCTAAAAACAATGGCAAGTTATGTGTGACTCAGTTGATGTGAGGATCTTTACTAGGCAAATAACATATTTGAAATGATGTTAGAAAAAAAAATAAAATTTTTCAGGGAAAAATAATATATAATGTCTTTTTATAATGAAACAGTAGAATCTGAAATCCAATCTCATTGGCTTTGGGCAGTGGGAGTCAAGGATTCTCTTTATTTATTATTACAATTATTGATCTGATAACCCTAATTAGATTACACTAGGGTCTGGCTGCTCAGAATAGAAAATGGATTTATTTATCTATTTATCCTGATAGAAATTACTATTCAGTTTTATAAAAGAGATAGGGCATTTGTATGTCTGCTCAGTCAGTTATATCAAGTTCTGTTACTGTGTATCAGAAAATGCATTCTCTGACTAAGAAAAATATTCTTTAGTGAAATATCATTCATAGCAGATTTTTTTAATGCATCCATGGTTCACTAAATTGCAAAATACTGAATATTGCCTAACATGCTTTAAAAAGTCAACAGGTAGGGGCACCTGGGTGGCTCCGTCGGTGAAGCATCTGACTCTTGCTTTTGGCTCAGGTCATGATCTCAAGGCTGTGAGATGGAGCCCTGCATTTGGCTCCATGCTCAGAGGGGAATCTGCTCAGGATTCTCTCTCTCCCTCTCCCCCAACCCCTCCCCACTGTGCTCTCCCTCTCTCTCTCTCTCAAATAAGTAAATCTTTAAATAAATAGATAAATAAAAATAAAAAGTCAACAGGTGTATCTGTTATTGTGAATAACTGAGAGGGGTCTGCAATTCTGTTCGCTTACAAGCTAACAAGTTAGCTAGCCACCTAAGACCACTGGGACTTTATTACTCAGGGAACGTGAGCTTCTATCATTGGTAATGTTTCCACTGGTTCAGTTCTACTCTACCCCCTAAGTCCTTTGGGGGGCATGGGAAGTGGCCCAAATGGATGAAGCACACAAAATGGCTTTGTGTCACAGTTGAGGACACTGAGCTTAGGGAGCCTGCCCCCGTCCCATGCCTCCAATCTTCTAAAACGACGGCTAGCAAAACCTTTCTAACCTTTTCTCCATAAGAAGACAACCTTTATTATCCTGGACAGGAAACAAATCTTCTGCCCCAGAAGGAGACGCTATCGGTCTTCCAAAGCTGTTTGTTGTACAAGCATCATTAGAACAATAGTCCAAGGATGTACAGAAGGGCCATGAAGAATTGTCTCTCAACATTATGTGCTTATAATATCAGGTACTTTAAAGGATAAGAAGAAGGGGAAAGATAGAAATGATGTACCTTGGTCTTGAGGGGAAGAAACATCCTATATTAGAAAGAGCTTATTTGGAGAATCACTCAGATGGAAGTTTCAGTCCTATTTCTCCTGTTTATATCTGTGTGATTTTGGTCCATTTTATTTAGTTCTCTGAGCCTCAGTTCCCTCATCTGTAAATATGGACACAATATCTGTCTTCCAGAATTTCTTTGTGGATGAAATGAAATAAATAGTGTACTCTGGAACATTCATTGGCTGATACAATGGAAGTATTGGATGCTAGTGAGAATTAATATTCATAAAGAGCAGTAGAGCTTTCAAATAAGTATAATTAGAGAAGGCAACCCTATATTGAACATAACTCAGTTTATTGTTGAAGGAGGGAATCCTCAGGGGCACCTGGGTGGCTCAGTCGTTAAGCGTCTGCCTTTGGCTCAGGTCATGGTCCCAGGATCCTGGGATCGAGCCCTGCATCGGGCACCCTGCTCCGCAGGAAGCCTGCTTCTCTCTCTCCCACTCCCCCTGCTTGTGTTCCCTCTCTCACTGTCTCTCTCTCTGTCAAATAAATAAATAAAACTTAAAAAAAAAAGGGAATCCTCAGTTATTATGATATAACACTGATGTCAGAGAAGAATGAATAGTATGTTTCTTTTCTAGTGATAGAAGGTCTCTCTGTACATAATTATGTACACTAAAAATATTTGTTATTGACTTAATTTTTTTTTATTTTGTTCACCAAGTGTTGAATGGATGAAGTGTTTTAAAATAGTGGTTTGTCTGAAATAGTGTAAAATGTTGGACAAGGCCCTAGATAATGGAATGCCACACAGCATGTCATACCCATGAATTTCCTAGGCAACAGTAGACTTCAGCGACAAAATCTATATTGGCGGAGCTAAACCAGGAAAACATTTGCCTTGTTAGGACAGCTGACAATAGCTGATGAAGGGCAGCATTCTATACAGTCTTCTGTCTGGGAGCACTTCTGTGATCACTCAGTGACAGCTTGAAATGGAAAAGGGAGGGGCTGCCAGGAGGTAATAAGAAGCTATGTACTCTATCATCATAATTCCTATTGCATAAATCTACCTACTTTTGCAAAATCAATTGTTATGAAACCAGACTGCATGGTTTTGACCCAGGCAAGCACGTTGTCACGAGAAATTACATCATGCTACATTACACTGCCACGTACTGTGTTATGTGACAGGCCACCATGCTGAAATGCTGTCTTTTTTTTTTTTTTTTTTTTTTAAGATTTTTATTTATTTGAGAGAGAGAGAGTGAGTGAGAGAGAGAAGCAGACCCCCCCTTGAGCAGGGAGCCCAACACGAGTCTCCATCCTAGGACCCTGGGATTATGACCTGAGTGGAAGGCAGACATTTAACCGACTGAGCCACCCAGATGCTCCTGAAATGCTGTCTTTTAATGTTGCTAAAATGAACTTAGGTTTTTCTTTTTAAGTGAATGGGACTTTAAACGTTTGCTCAAAACTTTACATAGCAAGGCCAATATTTTAATGCTTAGAATAACAGTTTGATCATTTAAGAATAAGACTTAGAAGTTGATTTGTGAAAAACATTTAATTAAAAATAATCTGCTAGATTTAAAAAATGAGATGATAGCAAAATGAGAGTAAAATGTCTGGTTAATAGGGATGTTCTATTGGGAAAGTCTTGATTGGTAAATATCATTGACAGTTACCTAAAGGCTATTGAGTACCCAAATAATATCCACCGATGAGACTATACTCAGATTCTTTTTTGTGGCAGTATTTACATGTTAGAATGAACCCCATCCTCTTGAATCCCGTGTAGGCTAGCTTTATTATGGCAGGGCCCACTGGTACCACCACTACCCCTGGGATACCTTATAAATGCCTTCTGAGAGCCAGGTCCTGGGTTGGCTTTTTTATATCTTATCTATTTAAATTTTTATTCATATTTTGGATAATTCATTTATTCACATTATTTATTACCAAACATTTTCTTGCAAGTCTCCCTCCTGTTCTTTGCTCCTCTCCACCAAATTCCCATTGTTTACACTTCCACAGAAGTAATCACTGTAATTAGTTTATTATCCATTAGAGATTTTTTTTATATGTGATCAAATGTAGAAGATGCCTATTTCTAAAAATGACCTCACCAGATACAGTGCATAGTAGACTTAACTTACACATCAGTATTTTATTGCCATTTTTTGATGAAAACTGGCACCCCATAAAGTTTCATAACTTGGTCAACATCATGTAACAAAAAAATTGAAGGTGAGAGGATTTGAAATGAGGCCTGTTTACGCAACTGAAAAATCCATGTCATTCCCCTACAAAATACTAGCAATTTATTTTACCATGGATGAAACTGAGAGGGTCAAGTGACTTTTCCAAGCATACACAAGAACGTGGCATAAGCTCAAGACTGAATCTTCTGATATTTTCTCTAATGATCTTTCTATTACATCATGCAGTCTTTTTGGATATTTAATTTTCTGTTGGTCTGGGTGAATTTCTATACATCCTGCCTTCCCATGAGATTGAAAATTCAAAATTAATTTTTCTAGCATTTTTTTCATCCTTTGAGCCTTTAAAAACTACTTCATCTAATTTGATCTCAGTTTATTTAAAAAAATTTTTAAATGTTAGTGACAGTAAAATTCATACTTTGTTGTATATGGTTCTGTAGATTTTGACAAATACTTAGAGTACTGTATTTATACAATGATCATGATACAGAACAGTTTTATCAACCCCTAAAATTTCTTTTGGCTGCCCCCTTGAAGTCAGCACTTTTCTTCACCCCAACCCCTGACAACCACTGATATTTTCCATCCATATTATTATATGGATGTATTATTATACATTCTGTCTTTTCCAGAATGTCTTGTAAGTGGAATTGCTCACTATGTATTTTGGTTGGGCTTTTTTCAATTAATAAATTGCAGTGAGGTTGTTGCATGAATCAATATTTCATTCCTTTTTAATTGATGAGTAGTATTCCATTTTATCAGTATTCCCCATTTTTTAAATCCATTCACTAGTTGCATCAGTTTTTAGTAATAATGGATAAAGCTGGTATAATAACTTCTATACAGGTTTTTGTGAGAGCATATGTTTTTATTTCTCATGGGTAGACATGGGAAGTGAAATTGCTGGATCTTAGAGTAGGTGTATGTTTACCTGTATGAGAAATTTCCAAACCATTTTCCAAAATGGCTGTACCATATCTTCCCATTAACAGTATGTGGGATTTCCAGTTGCTCTGCATCCTTGCCAGCATGTGGTATTGTTAAGTCCTTTTTTCTTTTCAAATTTGATCATTTTAATAGGCATATAGTAGTATCTCATTGTGTTTTTAATTTACATTTCCTGAACTATTATGAAGTTGAACATTGTTTCTTGCGCGCTTATTCACCATCTGCATAACCTCTTCAGTGGAATGTCCAAATCATTTAACCATTTTTATACAGGATTGTTTGTTTTCTTATTGTTGCATTTGAGAGTCCTTTATGTATTCTGGAGTCAAGTCTCTAGTCAGTTTTGTGATTGGTAAATATTTTCTCCTAGCCTGTGGCTTTCCGCCCCCCCCGCCCACTTTTTAATAATGTCTTTCACAAAATAAAGGTTTTTTATTTTAGTGAAGTTCAATATTTTTCTTTTATGGGTCATACTTTAGTGAAATATTTATGAAAATTTGGCCTAATCTACTGTCACAATAATTTTTCTGTTGTTCTCTCTTACAGAAGTCTTTTGGAGTCTTAGGTTTTAGAGGTAGGTCTACAGTTTGAGTTAATTTTCATATGTCGAGTGAGGTAATGATCAAATTTCCTTTTCTTTTTTTTTTGCACATGAATATACAATTTTCCAGCACCATTTGTTGAAGACTATCTTTATTCATTCAGTCGCCTGCATACCTTTGCCCAAAGTCCATTGTCCATGTATGTGTGGATATATTCTAACCTCTATTTTATTTCATTGATTTGTTTATCTTTTTTTTTCAGATTCTGACTCAATAGATTTATTTTATTCCCCCCCCAGCTTCATTAAGATATTATTGACATAAAATACATGTTTTATTTTTTTTTAATTTATTTATTTAAGCAATCTCTAAACCCAGCGTGGGGCTCAAACTCACAACCCTGAGATCGGGAGCCACATGTTCTACCAAATGAGCCAGCCAGGTACCCCAACATGTGTAAGTTTTAGATGTACAATGTGATGGTTAGATTCACATATATATTGCAAAATGATTACCACAATAAAGTTAGTTAATAGCTCCATCCCTTCATATAATTACCTTTTGTGTGTGTGTGTGTGTGTGTTGTGATAAGATTTAAGATCTATTCTCCTAACTTTTAAGTATATAATACAGTATTGTTAATTATATTCACTCTATTGTGTGTTAGATCCCCAGATCTTATCTATCTTATAGCTGGGAGTTTGATTTGGCCAGTGTCTCCCCATTTTTCCTACCCCCAGCCTCTGGAAACCACCATTCTACACTCTATTTCTATGAGTTCAGCTTTTTTAGATTCCATATATAAGTGAGAACATATAGTATTTTTCTTTCTCTGTCTTACTTCACTTAGCATAATATTCTCAAGGTCGATCCATATTGTCATAAATGGCAGGATTTCGTTCTTTTTACGGCTAAATAATATTCCATTGTTTATTATAGCACATCTTCTTTATCCATTTATCTGTCAGTGGATACCTAGGTTGTTTTTGAGTTTTGGGTAATGTGAATAATGCTGCAGTGAACATGGGGTGCTGATATCTCTTTGAGATAGTGATTTTATTTCCTTTGGATGTATCTCAGAAGTAAGATTGCTGGATCATATGGAAGTTCTATTTTTAATTTTTTGAAGAACCTCCATACTGTTTTCCACAGTGGCTGCACCAGTTTACATTCCCACCAACAGTGCACAAGGATTTCCTTTTTTCCACATCCTTGCCAGCATTTGTTATCCTTGTCTTTTTGATAATCGCCATTCTAACAGTTGTGAGAAGATATATCATTGTTTTAATTTGCATTTCCCTGATGATTAGTGACATTGAGCACTGTTTCATGTACTTTTTGGCCATTTGTATCTCTTCTTTGGAGAAATGTCTATTCAAGTCTTTTGCCCATTTTTAAATCATGTTGTTTGGGGTTTTTGCTATTGAGTTGTGTGAGTTCCTTATATATTTTTGGATATTAGCCTTTATCATGGTTTGCAAATATTTTCTCTCATTTCATAAGTTGCCTTTTCATTTTGGTGATTATTTCTTTTGCTGTACAGAAGATTTTAAATTTAATATAATCCCCACTCATTTATGTTTGCTTTTGTTGCTTGTGCTTTATGTGTCATGTCCAAAAACATTTTGCCAAGACCGAAGTCAAGGAGATTTTTCTCTGTTTTCTTATAGTAGTTTTACACTTTCAGGTCTTACATTTAAGTCTTCAGTCCATTTTGAGTTAATTTTTGTGAGAGGTGTACGATAGGGGTCCAGTTTTATGGTTTTGTGTGTGGTTGTCCAGTTTTACTAATGTGATTTATTGAAGAAACTATCCTTTTGCCATTGCATCTTCTTGTCTATCCTGTCAAATCCTTGATTGTATATAAGTGGGTTTATTCCTGGGATCTATCTTTATCTTTGATTTTAGGCAGTTGTTTTTTTGTTTTGTTTTGTTTTATTTTTATGTGTCTCAGAGATCATTTTGGGTGAAATTTCAGGGTGACCTATTAGCTTCATGAACTTAGATGTCTAAATCTCTCCCCAGATTTGGAAAGTTAGCCATTATTTCTTTAGATAAGCTTTCTGCTCCTTTCTTTCTCACTTCTCCTGGGACTCCAACATGTAGATTGTTTCTTTTGTGGTATCCTATTATTCATGTAGGCTTTCTTCACTATCATTCTTTCTTCTTTTTTTTCCTCTGATTTCAAATAACCTGTCTTCTAGTTCATTAATTCTGCTTGAGTTTGTCATTGAAGCTCTTTAGTGAATTCTTCAGTTCAGTCATTGTAGTCGTCTACTCCAAGATTCTGCTTTTTTTTTTTAATAGTTTCTGTTTGTCTACTTCTCATATTCTACACTCACTGTTTTCCTAATTTCATTTGGTTGTCTATTTGTGTATTCCTATAGTTCACCAAATTACTTCAAGAGGATTAATATGAATCATTTGTCAGATAGTTCATAGATTTCTCTTTAGGTCAGTCATTAGAATTTTATTAGTTTTCTTTGGTGATGTCTTATTTCTTTGATTATTCATGAATATTATGTCCTTGCATTGGTGTCTACACATTTGAAGATGTAGACCCCCTTCTTGTCTCTATAGACTGGCTTCTGAAGGCAAAACCTTTCATCAGTCTGCCCATCTAGAGATTCTGGGTGGGCAGTCTGGTGATGTCCATGGGTGGCCTTGCTGCTTTAGTCCTTGGGTGGCCTGGTACTGATGCAGGTCAAAGTCCTGGGAAGGTGGTAGTCAGCTTGGCACTGGGCCCCTCTGGGACCCTGGATTCATAGGCACCTGCTGGAACCTGGGTTTGTAAATGTTGACTGAAAACCTAATGTCACAGGAGCCACTCAGGGCTGTGGGGAGTCAGCCAGTGCTGGGATGTTGGGAGCTGAGTTTGCTGGAGCCCACTGGGAGCCTGGTGCCACAGAACTGCCTGGGGCTTCAGTGGTTAGCAGATGCCAGGGTGAGATGGAATTTAATATGCTCGCCATTTTTAATTTCTTAAGGTGAATGATAAAATTATTAATTTGATAACTTTATTTTTTTCTAACATAGATATTTAGTGCCATGAGTTTTCCTTGAAGTACTATTTAGTGGTATCTTATAAATTTTGGTATGTTGTGTTTTCATTTTCACTCAGTTCAAAATATTTTAAGTCCTCTTGATGTCTTATTTAATCCATGAGTTATTTAACATTTCACTGTTAACCTAACTATATTTTGTATTTAAAGTAAAATTCTTTTCACCAGCATGTAATTGGGTCTTCCTTTTTTATTCAACCTGAAAGTCAGTCTCTTGTTACTTTTATATTAAATATTTTGTGTAATTTACTGATATGCACAGATTAAAACCTACCATCTTGCTGTCTGTTTTCTATTTATACCATTTTTTTCAACTTTTCTGCCTTTGCTTGGTCTGATTGAGCCATTTTTTCTTATTTGATTTACTATTTTAAAAAAGTTTAGTTGTTACCCTACACTTTACAATATATATATTTTTAAATAATCAGAGATCACTTTCAAATTGCATTATACAATCTTTCATTAATATAAAGATCTTACAACAGTACATTCCCAGTTTCTACCTCTCACCCTCTGCACTTTTGTTGGCAGATGTTTTACTTTTATATATGCTATAAACACAGAATACATTATTACTATTTTGGTTTAGATGTTTACCTTCTAGAGATATTAAAAGCAAGAAAACACATTTTATTTTTATCTTCATTTATTATCTTCCCAATTCTCTTATTTGTGTAGATCCACCTTTCTGTGAGGTATCATATTCCTTCTGCCTGAAGAACATCTCTTAACAGTGCAAGTTTCCTATAAATGTATATTCTAAATTTTTGTTTCTTCAGAAAGTTTTCATTTCTCCATTTTTTGAAAGATTTTCTTCTAGGTATAGAATTCTGGGATGGTAAATTTTTTCTTCTAGCTCTTTAAGACTGTGATGCCAATTTCTTCTGTCTTTCACTGTTTCTAATGAGAAATGTGCTGTAATTTTTCCTCTATATGTAATGTATTATGTAATAGTGTCTTTTTCTATCTACTTTCAAGATTTCCTCTGATTTTTGTTTTTAGTAGTTTGAATTTGATATGCCTCTGTGTGTGTGTGTTGGTATTTGTACTTTTTGGTGTTCTTTGAACTTTTTGTATCTGTGGTTTGTTGCATGTCATTAATTTTGGAAAATTCTATTTCATAATTTTTTTCAAGTATTTCTTCCACCTTCTTTCTTTCGTCTCTGTGATTCCAGTAATGTGTGTGTTAGAATATTTGATATTATCTCAATGCTCTTGCATGCTATGTTTTATTTTTAATATTTTACTCTTTTCTTTCCTTTTTGTGTTTCAGTTTGGGTAAGTTATATTGATCTATCTTCAAGGTCACTGATTCTTTCCTCAGTGCAAAATTATCCATTTTATCATGATTTTTTCTACCTTTTCTATTAAAGTTTTTAAAATATAAATTATAGTTATTTTCAGTTTCAATGTAATTGGATATTTTTCCATTATCTGTGGCATACATAAGTCTGATTCTATTGAATGTCTTTTCACATAGCAATGTGCTGGTTTTTCTTGCTTTTTAATATGCCCCATTACTTTTGTTGTTAAAATTGTATGTATTATTTATGGCAGTGGAGACTGAGGTAAGTAGTTTTTATGCCAGAAAATGGTCATGCCTTTCCTTCTGTTAACTCTGTAGTGTGGTGATGTGAGTCAATCTAATTTGGAATTGAGCTGAGTTAGGGTTTGCTGTTGCTATGGACACCTTAAGAGAACCACAGGTTTTAAATTTTTCTTGGGATATTTTGTATTTAGGGCTGGGGATCACTTACCAGAGGGATTTTCTCACTATATATTCAATTCTGAGTTCTGGGTCTTCCCTATGAGTTGTTTTTGTTGTTGTTGTTTCATCTTGTTTTTTGAAAAGAAGAGAGAGAGTGGGGAGGGGCAGAGGGAAAGAGAGGGAATCTTAAGCAGGCTCCACACTGAGCATGGAGCCCAATGTGGGGTTCATTTCACAACCCTGAGATCATGACCTGAGCTGAAATCAAGAATCAGATGCTTAACTGACTGAGCCACCCAAGTGCCCCCATTTTATTTTTTTTAAAAGATTTTATTTATTTATTTATTTGAGAGAGAGATAGAGCAAGCGAGGGGAGGGGTAGAGGGGAAGGGGGAGGGAAAGAATCTCAAGCAGACTCCTTGCTGAGTGGAGCCTATCTCAGGGCTCAATGTCATTACCCTGAGATCATGACCTGAGCCAAAAGTAAGAGTCAGATGTTTAACTGACTGAGCCACCCAGGCACCCTTTCCTATGAGTTTTGCCTCAGATAGCCTCTCTCCACACACTTTTGTCTCTCTCCTATCCCTCTTCCAGCAACACTTCAGTGTTAGGCTTGTAATATTTGTTTTTCTGGTGGTGGTGGATAGGGGAGAATTGTCCCTTGTTCTAAAGAAGCCTTAGCTTTGGGTGAGCACTGTGCCCTTGAGTCTCTGGAATGTAGCATTTTTGTGCTTCTGATCTTCTTCCAGCTATTTTTCTGAGCCCAGTATGCATTTCTGTCTCCCTCCCATGGGCAGAATATTTTTTCCCCTATTTTCTTCTCCAGATGGAATGGGTTTCACCAGTGCTCTAAGGGCAACAGTATTTGTCCTCCCTCCACAGTCCAAAACCTTTGTTCATTAGTGATGATTGGGAAGAAGAATCTGAGTAGGGTTACATGCTCTTCCTATAGTGACTGATGTTCCCCTTTCTAAGCCTACACCTTTAGGGAATTGCCCAGCTCTGTTCTGTTCTGTTCTTCCTTCCTTCCCTCCTTCCTTTTTAAATTTTTAATTTTTTGTGAGTATTTGGTGAGGTCCATGAAGAAGAGCTTATAAATATTTATGAACTCATTCTGTATCTCTAGCCCCTAAGGTCTTCACGCTTTCTCCAGCCCACACATGACCTCTGCCAGTTTGTTAACAGTTCTGACAATTCTTCTGTCTGTTTTGTAGCAACATCTGCCCCTTGGTAAGAAAATGCTCATGTTCTGTACTTTATCTCATTAGACTTTGGACTATTTTGTTGTCCTGTGACCTCAACTTTTTGATGTGTTCAAAAAAAGTAAAAAACAAAAACAAAAACCTTGTGCTTTTTTTGGCTTTTGTTTTTATTGCTGTTATTTTAAGAGGAAGAGAGTGACACTCTTTATAACTTTCTACATTCTAAGCAGAAACTGGACGTATGTCTTAATTTCAGTTTACATGTACAACAAAATTGTTGTTAATTACAGGGTCCCTCTCTGGGATGACCACCTAATAGTGTAATAAATAGACTATGTGTCCCAAATCATCCAGTCCAATAAGGAACTTATCCTTTACCCATTAAGTTGTCATTTCTGAATTTTCTTCAGGAAACTAGCAGGAAGCTAGGTTCTCTGAGATGGTAGCATTGTATTACTAAGCACAGATGGAAATTTATAAAATTTAATTTTGAAGATGTTTTTGGTAAGACAATATAATCTTCCTGTGAGTTGAATGTGATCTGGTGCATTGGCAGAAAACGGGAAACTTCCATTTGAAGTCCAGATCATTTTTCTCACTCACTTCATGGCAGATCTATAAGCTATTTCTTCATTGTATATAGGTTCTTATGATCCTCAATAAAGAGAAACTGATAATTTAATCCATTATTTCCCAGCAGAGTAGCTGTCTCAAAGATTTTAGAATTGCCTTTTCTGCACAGCAGATGATTTAAGTGCTGAGCTAAGTGAGTCCCAGTTTTCCAATTTTATACCCACTCCAGCTTGTGTTGGTATTTTGACTCCTGTAAGATCAAGTTACCCATTCATTTTACAGCATATGATCTAATCTTTACTTTAGGTATGATTCAGTTTAGAATTGGGAAAAAAATATACTAGAACAACTAGTTATTGCAACATGATCATTTTTCATTTGAAACTTTTAGCTGATGTAGAATGCTCTAGATGACAAATTCTGTTTCAAAATATATTAATATGGGAAATTTTTATCCTTTTCTGCTTGAAAGTGCTCTAAGATGAGTGACTGCTGAATCTGAGAGGAAAAAAAATACAATGTGTCGTTCCTCTATATAGGAGTAAGAATATTTAGTTTGAATCAGTAGGAGTTGCTGTAAAATTTATGTGTCCTGAATATTGTCTTTTTTCTAAGAGCTTATTGTAAGAACTTGGGAAAGTCCCTTGTCCTGTTTGATCATCATTTTTCTTAAAATGAAAATAATACTACTTGCTCTTTCTGCTTTTGAAGATCAAAATATCAAATTAAAGTGGTTAAGTATTAACAATGCCTTACCCCAGTGCTAGCCAAGTAATAGGTGCTAAGTCAATATTCATTGGCTAATTTATTAATAACTTTATTAGGATGTACATCATACATTCCCATTTTACTTTTTCTTACTCTTTCCAGACAGATGTAGCTAGTACATATTATAGCAATTATCATAGTATATATTTATTTGTTTAGATCTGTCTTCTGGACAGTCAGCTCCTTGAGAGCAGTTTTAATTATTTCTGTAATCCTCAAATATAATGTAGGACCTCGAGCTATTACTATTAACAGTAAAATTGGCTATTGAGTATTATTATATACCAGCAATAAGACCAATGACTTAGGTACGTTATCATATATAATGCTTTCAGTTACTTTGGGTGATAACTTAAATTTCTAGGGCACAAAGTTATAGGGCTCCCCCCACACTTTCATGGTCTCTAGCTCCAGGAATTCATGGTGAAGATCTGAGAAATATCCCCTCATGGCTCTGGCAAGGTGAACTAGTGGGAAGTCATTGTGAGACACATCCAGAGCATTCTCCATAAATAACAAAGATGTGTGTGATCACTAGGCAAAAGAGAGCTGGAGAAAGAGAGTTGCTTCAATCCAAGGCCCCTCCAGCTTTCCTGGCTCACCAAAGGGAAGAAAATAGTCAACACAGGTTAGGGCTTCAGGTAAATAGATTGTGAATACTGCTGCCAGAGAAGGGGGTAAGGGGCTTGCACTGGAGAAGCACATGTGAAAGTCATAACCCAAAGATACAGGGCCACTAAAGGACTGAGATTTGGGGGCACCTGGGTGGCTCAGTTGGTTGAGTGACTCTTGGTTTTGGCCCAGGTAATGATCTCATGGGCTGTGGGATCAAGCTTCACTATGGGCTCCACACTCAGTAGGGAATCTGCTTGAAGATTCTCTCCCTCTGCCCCTTCCCCCAATCTCTCGCTCTAGAATAAATAAATGTTTCAAAAATATTTTTAAAAGACTGAGATTTGATCAGATTATGGAATGCTCACTTCCCCTACACCTTACCATCATATCAACAGGGCTCTAGTATAAAAACAGTGGATTGCAGGGCCACTTGGGTGGCTTAGTCAGTTAATCATCCAACTCTTCAGCTCAGGGTTGTGAGATCTAGCTCCTCATCAGGCTCTGTGCTCGGTGGAGAGTCTGCTTCTCTCTCTCTTCCCTCTCTCCCTCTGCTCCTCCCCCCTGCTAGTACTCTCTTTCTCTAAAATGAATAAATAGATCTTTAAAAACAAAAACAAAAAACCATGGATTGCAGCCAAGATGCAGACATTCTCTGAGGGAGGAATATGTAGGGAAGCCCAAAGTCAAGATAAGACCAAAACAAAAAACGGATTTGAGAGGAATTTAAAGCCTCTAGCAAACATTAAACACGATTTAGCTTCCAGCCAGATTAATTTAAATCCTCACAGTAAAGGCCCATTTATTTCAGTTCCTATATCTCAGTCATATATATATATATATCTCAGTAGCTTTACCACAGAAAATTACAAGGCATGCCAAAGGCAAGAAAAAACATTCTGAAAGGCAAAGCAATCATCACAATCAGACTCAGATGTTAAAATTATCAGACAGGGTTTTTAAAATAACTATAATTTATGTGCTAAGGGCTATGATAAAAAAAAAAGTAAACACCATACAAGAACAGATGATTATGCAAGCAGAAAGAATTAAAAGGAATTCTATAAATTAAAAATAGTGTAACAAAAATGAAGAGTGCCTTCTAGGTACACATCAGTAGAATTGGTATGGCTGAGGAAAAAATCAGTGAGCTTGAGCTTGAAGATAAGGCAATAGAAACATTCCAAACTTCAATGCAAAGAGAAAATAGAATAAAAATAATCTAAGGGCAATATCAAAAGGTATAACATATATGTAATTGGAAAACCAGAAATAGAGAAAGAAAGAAGGAAGCAGAAGAAATATTTGAAGTAATAATAGCTGAGAGATTTACAAAATTTAGGACAGCTAACAAACCATAGATCCAAGAACCTCAAAGAACACTAAGCAGAATAAATTCCAAACCAAACCAAATCAAACATACCTAGGTATACTGGATTCACACTGCAGAAAATTAAAGACAAAAGGAAAATCATGAGAGATGCCAGAGGGGAAAATGTATATTACCTATGGAGGCACTAGGGTAAGAATTAAAGCCAACTTCTAATCAGAAATCATGTAAGAAGGGAGGAGTGAAATATTTAAAGTGTTGAAAAATACAAAACCCCCAACCTAGAATTCAATATCTAGTAAAATTATTCTTTAGAAGTAAAGATAGATATTTTCTCAGACAAAAACTGAGGGAACTTATCACCAACAGACCTTTCCTGCAAGCAATGCTAAAAGAAATATTTTAGGAATGTGGAGGATAATATGGGTCAAAAATACGGATCTACATAAAGGAAGGTAGAGCATTAGAGAAGTAAAGAGGAAGATCAAGTATTTTTTTCATTCTTAGCTAAAAGATATCTCTGTGTAAAGCAACAACAGTGATAGTGTGATTATAGGATATGGATAATTCAGTGTCAACAATGTCATAGAAGATCAAAGGGAGGAATTGGGAATATTCTGTTATAAGGTACCTGTACTACATGTGAAGCAGTATAGTATTATTTGGAAGTGGACACAGATCAGTTTAAAATATATATTGTAAACTCTAGGGCAATGACTAAAGTAATTTTTAAAAGTATACTTGATAGACTAAGAGGAGATGAAATACAATCATATAAACTGTTCAATTTAAAACAGAAAAAGCAGAAAGAGAGGGAAAAGAAATGAATAGAAAGCAGTAATAAACATGGTAGATACTAATCCAACTATACCATTAATCACTTTAAATATGAAGGGTCTAAATAAACTAATAAAAAGACATTGCCAATGTGGTTAAAAAATAAGACTCAACTCTATGTTGTCTACAAAAAAAAATCAATTTAAATATAAAGATGCAGATAGGTGAAAAGTAAAGGGGGTTTAAACATACCATGGTAACACTAATAAAAAGAAAGTCAGAGTAGCTATATTAATTGTAGACAAAGCAGCCTTCCAAGCAGCCAAGGATAAAGAGGATCATGACATGATGATAAAGGAGCAAATTCCACAAGAATATAAAACAATTGTAAAAGTGGATGCCTTTAACAAAAGAACATCAAAATATAGGAGACAAAAACTGATAGAACTGAAAGGAGAAACAGACAAATACACTGTTACTGTTGAAGATTTCAATACCTCCCTGTCAGTAAATGATAGATCAAGCAGGCAGATAACAAGTAAAGATACAGGAGACCTGAACTTCACTATCAATCAACTTGATCTAATTGACACTATAGAATATTCCACCTAACGATAATAGAATTAAATTTTTCTCAGGCTCATAGGGAACACCAAGATACAATATATTCTGAGTCATAAAATACTCCATATACACCATAAAAATTTAAGAGAAGAGGAATCATACAAAAGTGTTCTCAGACCATAATAGAAGTAAACTGGAAATCAATAACACAAAGCTGGAAAATCCCCAAATCTCTGTAAATTAAACAAAATACTTCTAAGAACACATGGGTCAAAGAAGAAGCCTCAAAATAAATTTTAAAATATTTTCAACTAAATATAAATGAATATACAACTTATCAAAATTTGTGGAATACCATGAAAACATGGCTCAGAGGGAAATTTTTAGCATTAAATAGATATGTTAGAAGAGAGATCTAAAATCGATGACCTAAGCTTTCACCTTAGGAAAACAGAGACACAGTTAGATGTCAAATTAAAGTCAGGAGGAGGAGTCATAAGCATGTAAGCACAGTAAAATCATGAGAATGGAAAAGATGCCTTTGGAGAAAGTGCAGTGAGAAAATAAATTGTGACATGAGACAGGTCCTTGGGGAGGAGCAACATTTAAGGAAGGGGCAGATTGAAAAGAGTCTATGAAGATGACTAAGAGTAAATGGTCAGAGAGAGTGAGGGAAAGGCAGAAGTGGATGGAGGTTATGGAAATCAAGAGAATAGGGAATTTTGAGAACAAGGTAGTTGTCAATTCTAAAAATTCAGGGAGGAAGGCTAATAAGATTATGACTGCAAAACACCAATTGAATTTGGATATTATGTCTTTGGTAACCTCAAACAGGGCAGTTTCACAGAAATGGTGAGGGTAACCGGAAGTGATTTATGACCTTTGCCAGAGAGCCTGCAAGTGTGGAGGGAGCAAACCTGAGTGTAGCAAAGGGAATCATTATTAAGGAAATGAAGATTGTAAATGAAGACAATTTTAAAACATCTACTCATTCTAGGGGGAAAAAAAAGGAGCTTCAGTGGCACACAGGGTCAAAGGGTGGCTTTCCTTTTTTAAAAAAGTGTAAGAGAATGTGGGTAGTTTTATAACTTGAGGTAAAGGATCAGTTGACAGGGAGAGGCTGAAGATGCAGCAAGGGAAGGGATAACTAATATAGGATACTCTCAGAAAAGAGAGGAAGTGGGAACAGCAAAGAATTTTGGAATAGAAGCTGGTTTTGAGCTGGTTTTGAACATGGCCACCTCATCCTCTGAAACCGGAAGGCAGTAAGTACAAATAGAAGTCTGATTTCCGCCCCCCCCCCCCAGAGGTAAGGGCATTGGAACAATTCAAGCCTGATTATCCTGACTCATGTATGCTTTCTTTGTGAAGTAGGGGTCATATCATTTGATGAGGAATGAGTGAGAAAATATTGGGTTAAAATACTTGGATAAGGGGCACCTGGGTGGCTCAGTCGTTAAGCGTCTGCCTTCGGCTCGGGTCATGATCCCGGGGTTCTGGGATCGAGCCGCACATAGGACTCCCTGCTCAGCGGGAAGCCTGCTTCTCCTTCTCCAACTCCCGCTGCTTGTGTTCCCTCTCTCGCTGTGTCTCTCTCTGTCAAATAAATAAAATCTTAAAAAAAAAAGATACTTAGATAAAATGATAAAGTTTTAGAAAAGACACCAAGAGAATGATGAAATTTGCCAGAGGAGACAAAAGAGATTTCTGTGGGCCACTAAAATTACAGTTCTCAAGTCTGTCATGGCATCAATTCAAGTGATTGC
This sequence comes from Phoca vitulina, assembly GCF_004348235.1. NCBI lineage: Eukaryota > Metazoa > Chordata > Mammalia > Carnivora > Phocidae > Phoca > Phoca vitulina. The sequence continues at coordinate 75,899,336 of NW_022589704.1, read as the reverse complement.
ATAGGTAGATGAATATGAGTATGGAGTAGGTGAATTGTGAGATTGACCTCTGGCTGGGGATTTGCAGGGCCATTACAGTGGAAGGAGGGGGTGGGTAAGGAAGATGAGATGGCATGGGAGAGAACGTTTTAGAGAATCAGCCATGGTGCTTGGAGTGGAGATGAAGACCATTTGAGGTGATGAGGTATAGGAACCACAAGCGTTTGGATGAATAGATCACATGGTTCTTGCAATTACCCAGGACGATGCCAGGAATTGGCAAAGAATTATGTTAATGTGGGTGAGAGCTGGCATAGTTTAATTCTGTAGCTATTTTATTAAAATTTATTCAGTTTTCTCGAAACCCACTTAAATGCAATAACTACGTTTGTATCCCAAAGCCTTCAACTTTTCTCGTACTTTAATATATGCTTGGCTGCATCTTTAGATGATGAACTCATAGTCTAATTTTTCCAGGAATCCAGGAGGATTCAAGGCTTGTGATGAAAGATAGTCCTGACTTTGTGGGCATTTCAGCTAATACAAGATAATGAAAAATTGCCATTTTTCTGACATATTAGGCTTTGACTGAATTATTAGTCAATCCTGGAGTAAATATGCACATTCTATTGGCTCATGTAGAATAAATTCAGGATCTGAGAAATTTAAAATTCATTATTTCTATACATAACTTAAGGCCAATTATAGGACTGACACAATTTTCAACAGAGATTCAAATTCTATTCCTTACAAATTAGACCTGGATGTGGATTGGTATAATGTTTAACAATGCTCACAAATAGTAGTGTAATCTAGAATACTGAGCTTTGAGGTACAGTACCTAGAGTTGTTGAAGTTTGTAAGGCAAAAAGAAAACAAAAGCTTGTGTGAGGTAGATGGACGTCTAGGATAAGAGTCATAAAATACGAATTTTTCCATTTTTTAATTTGAGTATAGCTGACGCACCATGTTACATTAGTTTCAGGTGTACAACATAGTTTATACATTGTTATGTTCACAAGTATAGCCACCATGTGCTTCATTACATCACTGTTACTTTATCATTGATTGTACTCCTTATTCTCTGCTTTTTATTCCTGTGACTTACTCATTCCATAACCACCCACCTCCCCTCCCCTTGTCAACCATCAGTTTGTTCTCTGTATTTACAGTTATGATTCTGCTTTTTGTCTGCTTATTCATTTTGTTTCACATTCCATTTATGAGTAGAGTCATATGATATTTGTCTTTCTCAGTCCAACTTATTTCACTTAGCGTAATACCCTCTAGGTCCATCCATGTTGTCTCAAATGGCATGATTTTATCCTTTTTAATGGCTGGGTAGTATTCCATTGTGTATATATTCTACATTTTCCTTATTTGTCTATTGATGGGCACTTAGGTTGCTTCCATGTCTTGGCTATTGTAGATAATGCTCCAGTAGATATATAGGGGTCATATATCTTTTTGAGTTAGTGTTTTCATTTTCCTCTGGGTAATTATGCAATAGTGAAATTATTAGATCATATGAAATTATTAGATCATATGGTATTTCTATTTTTAGTTTTTTGAGGAATCTCCATACTGTTTTGACTATACCAATTTACGTTCCCACCAATAGTGCACAAGGGTTCCTTTTTTTCTATATCCTCGCCAACACTTGTTTCTTATCTTCTTGGTTTTAGCCATTCTAGCAGGTGTGAGGTATATCTCATTGTGGTTTTGATTTGCATTTCCCTGATGATTAGTGATGTTGAGCTTCTCTTAATGTGTCTGTTGACCATCTGTATATCTTTGGAAAAATGTCTATTCAAGTCCTCTGCCCATTTTTTAATTGGTTTGGGGTTTTTTTTGATGTTGAGTTGTGTAAGTTCTTTATATATTTTGGATATTAACCCCTTATCAGATATATCATTTACAAAACAACCAGAAAAGAAATTTTAAAAATGGCAATAAGTACATACCTGTCAATTACTTTAAATGTAAATGGTCTAAGTGTTCCAATCAAAAGACACAGAGTGGCAGAATGTATAAAAAACAAGACCCATCTATATGCTGCATACAAGAGACTCACCTCAGACCAAAAGATGCATACAAACTGAAGGTGAAGGGATGGAAAAACATTCACCAGGCAAATGGCAGTGGGGAAAAAAAAGCTGGAAGCTCCATAAAATATGAATTTTTTGCTCTAGTTATTAAAATCCTGCCCAATCCAGAGTAAGTAACACTGTAGTGCTATAGTTCTATGATTTATAAAATGAGGGGATCAAACAAAGAGATATGTTAGATCTTTTCTAACTTTGAAATTCTATTACTTTTCTATGTCAAATACATAGTTTAGTTTGGCTTTTTTTTTTTTTTTTAATATTGAAAATGCCTGCATTTACTTATTTTGGGTACTTCCCTGACTGGGGGGTAGCCCCAGGATCTGGAGAAACCAGCATTACAATTGTACTAATCTTTATTAACTTTCAATTCCAATCCACACTTGCACATATTTTATTCCATCTTCAAGTTCTTGGTGTTTAGGTAGAAAAATTAAATTCTTGGAACAGGGCGCCTGGGTGGCTCAGTTGTTAAGCGTCTGCCTTCAGCTCAGGTCATGATCCCAGGCTCCTGGGATTGAGCCCCGCATCGGGCTCCCTGCTCGGCAGGAAGCCTGCTTCTCCCTCTCCCATTCCCCCTGCTGGTGTTCTCTCTCTCGCTGTGTCTCTGTCAAATAAATAAATAAAATCTTAAAAAAAAAAAAAATTCTTGGAACAATGCTAGGTCTTTCTGAGTAAGAGATGGTTAATGATATGGAAATGACTTGTAATTGATTACCTTGTATCCAAATCCAGATGTTTGAGGCAGTAAACTACTTTGACCAACTTTGCTTTCACTAAACAACAGGGGCTGCAAACTGAAGGCTCTCTAAGATAGTTAAGAAGCATGAACTGACATTTTGGTTGTTGTTGTGTTTGTATGGTTTTTTGTTGTTGTTATTGTTGTTGTTTTCATTTTACCCACTGCTCTCTCTGGGTGAGTCCATTCTACCAGGCTATGGTTCTGCTCCTGTTTTTTGCACCAGGATCACTTTTCATTATGGGTGGTGCAAGCACCTTAACACATGGCTTTCATCTTTCTTCATCTCACTTTCCAAGAATGGGAGCTTGAATTTGAGAGTTCTCTAGCTTTATATCAGAAATGTCATCAGTCTCTCACCTTTCTTCTTCTTCAGGACTTTAATCCTTCAAGTAAATAAGCAAACTGGTTCTAATATTGAAGCTTGTGACATTTGGCTGGTCACTCATCTCTAGGCTAAACTGCTTCCTTACCCTCTGTACCTTAGCCAGGCTGTTTCCTATCGTGCCAAAGGATCTTGAGTCCATATTTATTAACCTTCTGGGTAAATTCTTTATATAGTGTTTAATCAGCAGCCTTTTGTAAAGTGCAAGTAAATTACAGACCACTTATCTGGAGCAATCATCTGCCATTTTTCAGGCGAAACCAATTATATTTCCTGAAAATAATCATTGGTTGAATGGGTCCATACAGGATACACTTAATTTTATCACTCATTTTTAGTTGTTCCTTTATTACAAGTATGAATTGTATTTCTAGACTGGTATATATACTTTTCTTTCTGCTGATGCCTTCATAGTAGTCTGAAAAGCATGTACTCAGTGAGGAGTAGTCAGGAAATAGTGCCTTCTAATTTTTATCTTCCCAGAAGTTACTTGACAGTTAAATTCCCCTATTTCACAAGCTGCCATGTCACTTGACAGAGGAATGAATACACACTGCCGCAGTTTTATAGCATGGCAGAGGAAGATGCCAGTCTTACAAGATAAGAGGGCAGAGAACACTGACTAAACTCTTTCTTTAATAGAGTGTCATTACCATATATTCATTCAGCACCTTGGGTACTGAGATGCCTAGTAAAATCACTGTGTTGCAGTTGTCTGATGATAATAGAAGGCTTTGGACTCTCTAAGAAATTTGATAGAGGCATTAAATATTTGATCAAATGAATTCATATGTGGTTCCTCTCCAGAAGCCTCTGAGTACATGCTGGATGGCTATGAGGAAGTGGGGATGGGTAGATATTGGCTTAAGCAACAAATTGTCAGTCCTGATAATTTATTTCTGTATGCTGAAGATTAGTATAATTTGGGGGATAGGGATGGGAGAATCAAGGTCTTTAAGTGGAATTGGGGGAAGAGTTCTTTTTTAAAAAATTTCCTTATAAGTAGATAAAGAACTTTGTATATGACTGGTTTTTCGGATTAGATCAATCTGACATGCTCAGAAATATGGAAGTATTATGATACAGAGCATTTTTACCCTTCAGAGCCAATAGTGGTGAATATTATCCTGTACTCTATACTATTTTTAAGCAGCTCTTCTTGTGCTGCTTAAAAGATGACAAAGATGTATCTTGCTGCCTTAAATGAGCCTCTGCCTGGTGCTGACTTAATAATGGCACGAAGCCACAATTGTATTAGCTCTGATATGGAGGAGCCCCAAATAATTCATCGTGTTGTTATGACTAATTTCTTTTTTTTAAATTTTTATTTATTTATTTGAGAGAGAGAGCACAAGCAGGGGGAGTGGCAGAGGGAGAGGGAGAAGCAGGCTCCCCACTGAGCAAGGAGCCTGATGCAGGGCTCGATCCCAGGACCCTGAGATCATGACCTGAGCTGAAGGCAGATGCTTAACCGACTGAACCACCCAGGTGCCCTGACTAGTTTCTTTTATGTTGCTCACAATGGCTGGATAGAGGGTGGCCAGATACTCAAGACTGCAGTAAAGCAATCATCTACCCCTAGAATGATTGAAATATATTTGTATACACCTAGAAATAATTTTGAAAATTAAGAATCTATATCCTTCTTCCTGTAGCAAGCTTACTGGCCACTCCCAGATCCTTTTTATTTTCCCCTTCGATTTCTCCTTCTTATACTAAGAAAGGAAGATAATAGGTTTTCAGTCTTCATTAATTGAATTTGGGGGGTTTTCCCATCCCACATATGTACTACCATGAAATCCACAAGATAAGCTACAAAACTTATTAAATTATCTGAGGAAAACCTTGGCTTTAAAAAATCTTGCCTGATTTCCTTTTGCTCATCCAAATTTCCTTTAGATCTGGACATGGAAACTTACCATGCTTTTCTTGATTATCCTAACCAGTGGCTGACTGGAGATAATGATCAGTGTTCCTCTACTATTTTGCATGTTGGTCCTTTTCCTTCTTCTCCACTCTCTTTTCTTGGTTTAAATTGTATTTTAGCTTTTTCACCTCCAGCTAATGGAGATACTCCCAGGAATGGAGACCGATGATATAGAGGCTGGAAGCATGCCAGCAGACGCATTAGGTTTCTTCTCCCACCCCAAACCAATTGTCTGAAGTTTTTAAATGAGAATTTTGAAATTTGAACTCAGTTTGAAAAATAGAGGCAAATTAGCTCTAGTATATTGAACGTTCACATATTCCTTGGGTTTTCACATCTGTCTTTTTCAGGGAAGAGTTTGCAGATGGCAAAGTGATAGGATGATGCTGTTAGTATGGAATAGAGTTCTCATTTGTACATGATCACAGTCATGTTCTTTTAAGATTCTGCACTGCATTTGCATCTTATTGTTGAAAGGAAAACAAAAACAGTTTAATAATAGAATTTATAGGAAATTTATTTAATAGACATCAGAATAGACTGTTAGACTTCTAGCCTAACTGTATACACTAACAATTGAGTAAGTATGCTCCAGTTACCTGAATAGGGTTCCTTTAAGTTGTCTTGTGAAATAAATAGCATAAACTTGTAAATTGTCAATCATGACTCTAGTATTCTTCTTTATGTGAATTTTTCTCTTATTTAAGGAATCACAAAGAAGCAGTTCATAATTAAAATTATTTAGAAATAAAGATATAACAAATTTTATTTCTGGCTATTATTGTCTTGGACTTCAAAACAAGGCATATTTTTCCTAGACGGGGAAGAAAGGACAATTTACATATTCCTTATGCAGAAGTCCCACCAACAAGGGAATGTTTCATTTAGGGTTAAATTAGCTTGGTTTCAGCAGTTGTACTTGTGATCCTTGAGGACCTGACTCTTGGAGAAGATCTCTTTTTCCCTGGTGGCATATGCCCTGTTATTTTCCATGGTGTTGAGTGGTGATTTTCAGCTGATGGAAAAAAAATGCCAAAACATGCACTGATTCTTGTCAATGCTCAGGAAGGATGTCAGAATAACATTAACCTTTCATTCCAACTTCACCTGTTTTTTTTCTCCAAATCAATTTCAGTGCAACACAAACACATGATTCGATGTGTTCAGAAATCAATAGATTTTAGTAAAATAATCTGTGGTAAAGGCATAGAAAGCGGTAACTCATTCATAGCAATGAGTGCTGCAAGGTTATAATACCCAAACCTTAAATTTATGTTTGAACAAAGCAAGCTATTTTTAAAAAACACAAATTCCCTTGTTGATTAAAGACACTTGGAAACTGTTTGGAGAGTGTTTATTGTTAGTCACATTGTACCTCCTAGGTGAGACTGTTTCATTTCCATCATTACCTAGGTAGAAATTCTAATAAAGTGAATTTGCTTATTTTATATATAGCCCTCTTCTTTTGGGCCACATCTACCATAATGAAAGTCTATATAATTAAGGCTTCTCAATAATCCCAGATAATCTTATTCTACCTGCTTTCTTACAAGGAAATTCATTCATCTCTACAGTAAGTTGTATATTGGAAAATGGCAAGCCTCACAGCCTTCAGCTTTTAGTGATGACTCATTCTGAGATGCTGGAGATAGGTCGGGGAGTAGCATATGAGAGGGTTGGTTGGCAGATCCTCAATACTGGGAATGTAGTTCTCCCACCTAACCCTTTTATCGACTACTCCAAACAGCAGGGTATCTTTCTTGGTCACATTGTCCAGCTATTCTCTGCCTAGGAGGCTCACTCTGAACCAATGGCTTCTGGAGACTCTTCTCAACCCAAGTTCTCACCAAATCCATACCCTAGGTCACGCCGATCTCTCCTACTGGTCAGCTTCATTTATGTCTCTCCAAAGTAGCTACTTCTAAAAGTCTTTCCATTATGCCTCCCATGAGGTCACCATTATCCCTTGACCTGAGGACTAGTTTCGGGTAGTGCCCAGTCAGCCCTAATCAGAGATTAGAAGCTATGGCTCTCAGGGCACATCTGACCTACAGATATAATTTTCCTTGGCCTACAGAATGCTTAAAATTTTTAAATTATTTTAAAAGATTTAAAAGTTAGAAAGTTTCACACAAAAATCCTGATTTCCATGTCTCCTTTCTTGAAGAATTGAAAATTCTTGTAAAATCAGAAGATGGCATGGTTCTTTCATGGCCTCCATATTGTGGTCGTGACTGGCAGTTGCTTCCTTTAGGCCGGTCAGAATCGCTCCAGTTTGCCGTAGATCACACCCCCCCAAGGATTACTTCTAAACTATTTCTACTTGTGTTAATATTATTAATTCCTGTAACTATTCAAATCTCTTATGACTTGTACCTAAATCTCTATCTGTAAAGGGCAGTTCACAGGATCTCAGCTCTGTGGACCCATTCAAGTCCTTGGACTTATTCTCAGTGGCACATGAATTGGAGACAGGAGCTGTCTTAATCTCTTCATCTGTTTGGGCTTCTGTAGCAGCATACCATAGACTGGGGGGCTTACAAACAACAGAGGTTTATTTCTCACAGTTCTAGTGGCTGGGAAGTCCAAGATCAAGGCACCAGAAAATTCAGTGTCTGGTAAGGGCCTGCTTCCTCACTGACAGGTATCTTTTCACTGTATCTTCACAAGGAGCAAGGGAGCTTTTGTGAGAGCTTTAGTAAGGGCACTAATTCCATTTATGAGGGCAGAGCCCAATCACCTCCCAAAGGCCTTACCTCCTAGTACCATCACATTGGGGCTTAGGTTTCAAAATATAAATTTGGGGGGTGGAGATACAAACATTCAACCTGTAGGAGGAGCTTACAATTTTTATTTTTTCTTTTAGTTCAATGATTATCTATCAATCATCTATCATTTGTTGATGAAATTATCTGGGTGATGCCTTTAATACTAACGTACTATTCCAAAACTACTTTCATTGTTATGAGTCAATATAAAAAGAACATAGGCAGACTTATAGGTAAATAGTATATTCGTATGAAATGAAGGCCAAATGTCATACGATGCTCTATACACAAGGCTTCGTAATAACTTAATCTGAAAGAAGGGTTGGCAGAACCGAATCATCACATGACATTAGGATTGTGGAATGTCCCAAGAGAACCTGCCTCAAAGCAGTCGGTATTATAGTCACATTGAAAGCAAAAATTTATTTTCAGTGAAACGATATTAACTGTCACTTTATATTAAGTTTGTTAATCTAAGTTGTATTTGTTTTGTAGTTTCTATTTAATTTGGCTTTATAGATGTTTAAGAATAGTTATGAAGAAGTATAAAAAATGCAAACACCTAATTTCATGTCTGTACTTTTTTATTTTTTTGATGTCTGTACTTTTTAAAGTCACTTTCTATTTAAAAATAATTTGTCACAGGGCGCCTAGGGGCTCAGTTGGTTAAGCATCTGCCTTCGGCTCAGGTCGTGATCCTAGGGTCTTGGGATGAAGCCCAGCATCCAGCTCCCTGCTCAGCGGGGAGCCTGTTTCTCCCTCTCCCTCTCCCTCTGCCTGCTGCTCCCCTTGCTTGTGCTCTCTCGCTCTCTCTCTTTCTCTCTCTGTCAAATAAGTAAATAAAATCTTTTAAAAAGTAATTTGTCACAATTCAGGAAAATAAACATTTTCCTTTAAAAGTGTCCACTTAATTAATACTCAAATTTGAAAAATTCTGCTTTGATGCTCTTGGCTAACATACAGGATCAGGATTTAGTTTGCTTGACGTGAAAGAAGGTTTCATTATATGGGTTTGGGTCTCCACCTGGAGCACAGTCTAGGAGAAAGAGAGGGACCAGCTTCAGAATACACCTGAGTTAATAAAGAAGGACATAAGAAGAGCTTGGATGAAAGCCAGATTGAGGGGGAATGGACAGGAGTGATGCTCAAAATTGGAGCTACAGTTGAGTTCAGGATCTAAGTCATGTGAAAGGCAGTCAGTGAAGGTGGGGCTGCAGCATTCTGGGCAACTCTTCTGAACACTAGCTGTTATTTGAGGTTCTACCTTTATGACTCATAAGATAAGAGCTCCATGGCTGGAGCAGTCTGGCTAAAAAAGACCCGGGATGGCTGAACAACAGCAATGATGCTAACAGGTGCATCAGGAATAATCCTTCAAAGGGACTAGTTGATAGCTCCAACAAATGCATTAGTAAGCACCCCAGTGTAACACCATCGTGTCATCTACACAAGGGACTTTTCATGTCTTCATGCAGAATGCAGATCTACGGAGCCTCCTCTCCTGCATGTGCTTTCCAGGGAGAGCCTTCCTGGGTTTTTAGAAGAGAGCACAGGATGCTGTCCAGAGGTGGGGCCTTTTCATCTAATTTTGAAAGGTCATTGGGACATAGAATAATCCTGACCACCTCCTAATTGCCCAAAGCCAAGCATATAAAGCTAAATTTCAACTATAGGAAATATTGAGATCCATGACTTGGATATTATTGCCTGATATCTATTTGAGAACAAAGGACAATAGGTGCTTTGGTGAAATGTATGTGAAATTCTCAACTGAAATGTTGATTTGAGATATTTGGCCACATTAGGAAAGGGCACTACTCTATGCCACTAACCAGTTTCTTCCCCTTAATCCTAGAGTCCCAAGATATAACTTTGAATTGGAAAGACAGGGTTCTTTAGAAGGAGGCTTAAGCTAGTTAAACTGGAGTGTGGCTCTCCAGGGGTGGAAAATCTTATTTATTTACATGATAGTTTCAAAAGACCCAGCTTTTGAGATTTAGAATTTGGTTTTGATAGCTGATTTTCAACTCCCTGATGCAAGTAAACTGTAGTCCACTGCAGAACTGTGGTAATCTGAAGAACTTCTCACTCTGGGTTTCCAAAGAAACATTCCAACATGTGATATACTTTCTGAGCACCTACTCTGTGTCAGACTTATTAGGTGCTGGAAAGATAATTCTGAGCAAGACAGAACTTCTGTTCCCATGAACTAACAGGCTAATGCCAGGCATTAGAGTTTCTCTCCATGTACTAGCTCACTCCATTCCAGTATCAACCCCATGTCCTAGATGTTAGCTAGAGCTTTTGTAACTTGTCTAAGTTTTTGTACTAGCAACTGATAGAGCAAGATTTAAAAAAAAAAAAAAAAAAAAAAAGGCAATTTGACTTCAGTGCCCAAACTCTTACCTACTACATGTAGTGTCTACCTTTTAGTTTGCTTTGCTTTGACTCCAAATGCTATTTAAATTGCAGAAACACACTGTGGTTGTTAAAAGTGAATAACTGCAAAATACAAAAGAAAAAGATTAGATTACATGAGGTAAAAATAATTAATTGGAATGGCACCACATAAACTGGTACTAAATGCTGTTTCTCTGTCCTTTGTCTGGAATCATCTTTATGGTTTTAATTAACCTGTCTCTGATACAATGCCATTTACTCTGTACTTCCAACTTAACTGGAGTCCAAAGAATGGTCCTCAGTGATGGCTGGATTTGTCATCTGCTCATACAGTGCTATGCACTGAAGGTGATATTGATGGTGGTCCTAGTTATTATTATTAATTATAATAATTAGAAAGTGTCTGACGAGTCATGGTGGTGCAGGAATATTTATATATTGGTCAAAACGAAACTTGGGAATTAAAATGGCCTTGCTCATGAAAGCATCACGTGGAGGGTTATATTAAGCTACTGCTGCTTTTCAATAACTGTCACTGGAGGGTGAATTTTTCGTTTAATTGTCTCAACTGGAGAACAATCAAATGTCATAGCTGTTGGTCAAATAATAATGTGTACGTGTGATTATATAGAATTTTTTTTCAGATCCTTAGTTTTAGGTAATACCTGAAACTAAATTTCGTCCTTTTTATTTTTCTAATTAGTTCCTGAAATAAGTGTCAGAAATAGTACAAAGATTAGGCCAACTATTTTCCTTTTTAACTCACTTTATTTTTGATTGTTTACCACAGCAAGCATCTGGGAAGACTTCTTGGGGATGTTCAACAGGGGTACCTCTGGTAATTCACATAAATGTTAAGATAATTGATCTAGTCATGACTTGCCATTATTTGAGATTTGGCCCACTGGGTCTTTATGTCAGTCTGTAGGAACACCACGGTGGGACAGGGACTGTGAGACTGAGGCAGGGATCATCTAGAAATGGCAACCACCCTTCCTCCTGTTCTTCTTGCTGCTTTGCACCACGACATTCTCTGGCCAACTTCATTTGCTTCTAACAGGCTGAAAGGGGCAGAGTGAGAAACTGCAAAGGAGGAGATACTTACAGTGGAGAAGTCCTATAGAGAACTGTGGAGAACAGGCCAGGAGAGGGGCCTGCTGATAAAGGAAGTCTGGGACCTCAGTACCTGACATCAGTTGGAACTGCACCATATCCTGGCTTCTCTATAGTCTGGGGCTGGGAATACAAATGGGTCTGGTGGAATGCAAATTCCTGTTTTTGGCAGACTCTGCATTTGGATCCTTTCCTCCTATCAGAAGTTCCTGGTTTTCTGGGTATGGATACATTCTCTCCTTGTTCTAGCCTCTTTGCTCTTTCATTTGCTACCAGGGGTTTGAATACTATTAAAAACCTTATGTCCTCTCTCCCAATTATTCTCAACTTCTTATCACTTCTACCTCTTGTTGCCTTCAGGACAATGGATTTTTAAGGTATACGTGATGAAGACTGTCTCACGAATGCTGACTATATTCCATCTTTCTGTATGTTTTCCATATGGATAGCCAATGTTTTCTGCACACCAAATTGAATAGCATCTCCTTTTCCAATAATTTGAAATACCACCTTTTCATGAATGGTCTACATATGTATAAAAATTTTTATTGTTTTATTGTTTCGTTAATATAGTCCCATATCTCTAACAGACACATTGTGCATTTAATTTGTAGTTTCTGATGACAGATTCAGTTAAGCACCTTTTCTTATGTTTATTAGCTATTTGAATATTCCCTCTTTTATTAGGTCTTTTGCTGTTTTAAAAGTCAGTTCTTTGTCTTTTTATTATTTGAAGGTGTAATTTATATATTCTAGGTTTAGGTCTTTTGTCAGTTTCAGCTGTATGCATTGAAATATCTTCTCTCACTCTGTAGCTTAGCTCCTAATACATTTTTTTTAAAGAACTCCTCAACTTAATTTAACTTAATTTTTTAAGGATAAATCAATCCTTTACTAGATACCTGAAGAACCACTAAAACAGATCTGACTACCTTTAAACAAGGTTGTGATAAGCAGAATAGTGGAGAATCACATTTGTCTTTACAATCTTTTTTTAAAAGAGATTTATTTATTTTAGAGGGTGTGTGAGAGCATGTGCGCACGTGCACATGAGTGGGGGGAAGGGGCAGGGGGAGAGAATCCTCAAGTAGACTCCCAGCCAACTGGGGAGTCCAACGCAGGGTTCTGTCCAACCACCCATGAGATCATGATCTGAGCCATGGTCTGAGCAACCAAGAGTCGGTTGCTCAACTGATTGAGCCACCCATGCGCCTCTGTCTTTACAATCTTAGTGAAATAAAATGTGAATTCAAACTGATGATCATTCAAACTGTAAGTCATACTTTAAGGTACAATTGACACTATAGAGCCAATAAATTTGTTTGTTTATTTATAAATTTGTAAACTGCTGGATGGGCAATTGTATTTGCTAAACTAATCTTTAGTGTATCTTTGTCTAAGTCATTCTACTTTTTATGGCCGATTAATTGTTGAAGGCCATTTATCTAAACAAATACTTGCAATAAGTTCTCACTGATTAAGGATAAATTCCTTTCTTTCTTTGATTCTTTCTAACACTGAATACATTCTTTCTTTCTGAATTCATTCTTTCTAATTTGTATTTTTTGAATTTTTTTACCCTTTGACCTCCTTTAGCCCTTTGTCCCACCTCTATCCCCTGCCTCTGGCAACCATCTGTCCATTCACTATATCTATGAGCTTGTATTTTTGTTTGTTTTTTTTAGATTCTACATATAAGATCATATGACATTTGTCTTTCTATGTCTGACTTATTTCACCTAGCATAAAGCCCTTGAGATTCATCCATGTTGTTTTAAATGGCAAGATTTTATTCTTTTTTATAGCTGAATAATATTGTATTGTATATATCTATACCACATCTTCTTTATCCATTCATCCATTGATGGACACTTGGTAGTTTCCTTATCGTGGCTATTGTAAATAGCACTGTAATGAACATGGGGGTGCAGATATCTTTTTGAGTTAGTGTTTTCATTTTCTTTGGATAACTACCCAGAAGTAGATTTGCTGGATCATATGGTATTTCATTTTTAATTTTTTGAGGATCCTCTCTACTGTTTTCCATAGTGGCTGTACCAATTTATAATCCCACCAACAGTGAATGAGCATTCCCTTTCCTCCACATCCTGGCCAACACTACTTATCTCTTGTCTTTTTGATAATAACCATTCTAACAGGTATGAGGTGATATCTCATTGTGGTTTTACTTGGCATTTCCTTGATGATTAGTGATGTGGAGCACCATGTGTACCTGTTGGCCATTTGTATGTCATCTTTGGAAAAATGTTTATTCAGATCGTCTCTCATGTCTTAATTGGATTTTTTTTTTTTTGCTATTGGAGTTGTATAAATTCTTTATATATTTTGTATATTAACCCCTTATCAGATAGGTGATTTGTGAATATTTTCTCCCACTCAGGCTGCTTTCTTGTTTTATTGATGGTTTCTTTTGCTGTGCAGAATATTTTAGTTTGATGTTGTCATGCTCTTACTTTTTGCTTTTGTTGCTTTTACTTTTGGTGTCAGATTCAAAAAGTTATTGACAAGACCTATGTCAAGGAGTTTATTGCCTATGTTTTCTTCTTATGTTCAAGTATTTAATTCATTTTGAATTAATTTTTGTGTATGGTGTAAGATAGTGGTCCAGTTTCATTCTTTTGCCTGTGGCTGTTCAATTTTACCAACACCGTTTATTGAAGAGACTGTTCTTTCACCATTTGGATATTCTTGGCTTTTTTTCATAAATTAATTCACTGTGTGTGCATGGGTTTATTTCTGGGGTCTCTGTTCTGTACCGATGTCTGTTTTTATCCCAATACCATACGGTTTTAATCACTATAGCTTTGGAAGAGCATTTGAAATCAGGGAGCATGATGCCTCTAGCTTTATTCTTCTTTGCCAAGATTGCTTTGGCTATTGGGGGTCTTTTGTGGTTCCATACAAATTTTAGGATTGTTAGTTCTATTTCTGTGAAAAATGCCTTTGGATTTTGATAGGGATAACATTCAATCTGTAGAGTGCTTTGGGTAGTATGGAAATTTTAACAGTATTAATTCTTCTAATCCATGAGCACAGAATATCTTTTCTTTTTTTGTGTTGCCTTCAATTCCTTTCCTTAAAAGACATAGGTCTTTCACCTCTTTGGTTAAATTTATTCTAAGCATTTTATTATTTTTGATGCAATTATTATAAATGGGATTGTTATTTTAATTTCTCTTTCTGGTAGTTCACTATTGACATATAGAAACACAACAGATTTTTGTGTATTGACTTCATGTTCTGCAACATTACTGAATTTATTCTAACAGTTTTTTGATGGAGTATCTAGGGTTTTCTTTATATATTATGTCATTTGCAAATAGTGACAGTTTTCCTCCTTCCTTTCCAATTTGGATGTCTTTTATTTCTTTTTGTTGCCTAATTGCTGTGGCTAGGACCTCAAATACCATTGAAAAAAAGCAGCAAGACTGGATATCCTTGTTGTGTTCCTGATCTTAGAGGAGAAGTTTTCACTGTTGAGTATGATGTTAGCTGTGAGCTTTCATATATGGCCTTTATCATGTGCGGTACATTCCCTCTATGCCTGTTTTGTTGAGAGTTTTTATCATAAATGGATGTTTAATTTTGTCAAATGCTTTTTTTTTTTTTTTTTTTGTATCTATTGAGGGATCATATGATATTTATCCTTCATTGTGTTAATTTGGTATATCACATTGACTAATTTATGGATGTTGAACCAGCCCTGTATCCCTGGAATAAATACCACTTGATCATGCTGTAAGAGCTTTTTAATGTATTGTTGAATTTGGTTTGATAATATTTTGTTGAAGAATTTTGTATCCGTGCTCATGAGGGATATTGGCCTGTAATTTTCTGTGGCATCCTTGTGTGGTTTTGGTATCAGGATAATATTGGCCTCATAAAATGAGTTTGGAAGAATTTCATTCTCTTCCATTTTTTGGAAGAGTTTGGAAAGGATTGGTATTAATTTTTCTTTGAATGTTTGGTAGAATTCTCCAGTGAGGTCCTCCAGTCCTGGACTTTTCTTTGTTGGGAAGTTTTTGATTACTAATTCAGTCTCCTTACTAACAGTTGATCTGTTCAGATTTTCTATTTCTTCATGATTCTGTCTTGGTAGGTTGTGTATTTCTAAAAATGTATCCATTTCTTGTAGGGTTTCCAATTTGTTGATGTATAATTGCTCAGAGTAGTCTCATGATTTTTTTTTTTTTTTTTAAAGAGAGACAGAGAGCATGACCAGGGGTGGGGGATGGGGAGAGAGAATCTTAAGCAGGATCCATGCTCAGCTCGGAGCACAAAGCAGGGCTCAGTCTCATGACTCTGAAATCATGACCTGAGCCAAAATTGAGGCAGATGCTTAACCAACTGAGCCACCCAAGCACCCCAGTCTCATGATTTTTATATTTCTGTGGTGTCAGTTGTAATATCTTCTCTTTTGTTTTTGATTTTATTTGACTCTTGGTGAGTCTAACTAAAGATTTGTCAATTTGGTTTATCTTTCAAAGAAACAAAGGCAAATTAGTGAAACAGAATTAAATAATATAAAAAAAATAATGCATCTCAATGCATATGAGACTTTAGAATATAACAAGTTCAAATCAATGGGAAAATATTCAATGATTTATGTTGTGATAACTGTATATACAGTGGGGAAAAATTAAAATGCATTTCTAGGGCGCCTGGGTGGCTCAGTTGGTTAAGCGACTGCCTTCGGCTCAGGTCATGATCCTGGAGTCCCGGGATTGAGTCCCACGTGGGGCTCCCTGCTCAGCAGGGAGTCTGCTTCTCTCTCTGACCCTCCTCCCTCTCATGCTCTCTCTCTCTATCTCATTCTCTCTCTCAAATAAATAAATAAAATCTTTAAAAAAAAAAATGCATTTCTATATCATTCGATAAACCAAAATAGAATCACTATAGAGGGAATATGTATATGGAAACAGTGAAACAAAGGCATGAAAATGAATTTTTATGTGAATTTATAAACAATCTTGAGGGGTAAAGACCTTTCTACAAATGAACCAATATCCAAAATTCATAAAATGACTGATAAAATTGGTTTAAAAATGTTTTAAAATTGTTAAGGACAAAAATAACCTTTATAAGCACAAACAACAAAGGACAATATAAAAAAATATTTACAATGCTTTAAAAGGTTAATTTTAATTTATTAGCACTGCTTTATAAAGGTAATTTCCTTTATATACAAACATCTCAGATTTAAAAAAATATGAAAATGAGCTAATGATAGTTCACAGAAAAAATTTACAAAGACAAAAAAAATGTTTCCAGCCTGAAAAATGATTAAAGTATTGCAACGAATTTACATTTTTCTAATCTCACATTGTCAAATATTATGCAGTATTGGAGAGGTTATGAGTGAATAAACACTCAAACACTATTGCAGGATGAGCCACTTTTTAGAGTATAGTTGATAATACCTAGCACAATTAAAAATGACATGTTTGAGACCTCCTTCTAGAATATATTCTAGAGACAGAGCTTCAAACATTTGCAAAGATTTATGTTTGTTGTAGTATTCTTTAGAATAGCTCAAAATGGTTTAAGATGATAGAAAAATTCTGAATTATGGAGTAGTACATGGATGTTATAAAGAATGTGCTGTATTTAGTATCAATATACGCATGTATGTGCATGTATCTGTATAAACATGTATGTCTGTGTGTGTATGTATATGTCCATTGTGTGTGTAGTATTTTTTGTGTGTATATTTATATTTATGTATATTTATAGTCTTTTTTATGTAAATAACTACATATAAGTCCGGAGATATATGTGTGTGTGTGTGTGTGTGTGTGTTATAAAAACTCTTAGAAAGAACATGAAAAGTAATAGGAGTATAAATGTAACCAACAGTAATTATTTCTGGAGTATTGTTGGAGCTTTCAATCAGATAACTTGTAGTTCTATTCGTATTACTCTGAATTTCTTTTTACCATAAGCATATATTCATTTTTATAATTAAAAATCTAGTTAAACATTGATTCCCTTTTCATTTAGCTTGAAAATATATTGATCTTACTCTTCCACTTTAATTAAGCTTCTAATCTGTATTCACAATGGTGGGTAGGATCATACCCTGGAGAGAGAGCAGACGGGATGTTTATTATCTTATCTTCTGACCTCATTTCTTCATACACTCTTAACTTAGTCCTCAGTCATTAAGGACAGAAAAAAATTAATTTTTATTGAGAATCTGTTAGATGACAGACATTCTGTTGGAGGGTTTATCTGTATAATTTAAGCCTCACCCCACCCACTGAAAATGGTAATACAAGCTCCATTCTTTAAGTGATGAAACTAAGGTTCAGATGGTTTTAGAAACTGCCCCAGCATAATCAAATGAGAATCTGCATCAGAGCTGTGCTCTTTGCACCATTTACAGTGTGTTCCTTGATAGGTTATTTGTTTTCTAAGTGTCAGTCCACTCATCCTATGGAAATAACACTGCATCTCTTTTTAACCTTTTGGTTTATTCTGAGCAACAAAGACAATATGAGAAGATACTTTGAAAGTAATTTGAAATATGAACTATATTATTTCAGAGGTTGCAACTCCTAAACCGTCAGGCTCAGGCAGGTGAATGAGCTGGGGGCAAGGGCAGCCAAATAGAACATATCTGTGGCCCAACTTGGCACCCTGAGCTGACAGGTAGGACCTCTCCACTAAACAAATGCAATGAAATATTCAGAAAAGTATTATTTTAAACATGTTTCTAATATTTGGAGGCTGTACAGCAAGATGGTTAGGAGCATAGAAATGAAGTCAGACCAGGATTGAAACCCTGGCTGCATCATTTCCTACCTGTGATTAAAGGCAGGTTGCTTACTTCTGTGATGCTCAGTTTTACATCTGACCCACTTTAAGAAATTAATTTATTTTGGGCGCCTGGGTGGCTCAGTCGGTTAAGCGACTGCCTTCGGCTCAGGTCATGATCCTGGAGTCCCAGGATCGAGTCCCGCATCGGGCTCCCTCCTCAGTGGGGAGTCTGCTTCTCCCTCTGACCCTCCTCCCTCTCATGCTCTCTGTCTCTCATTCTCTCTCTCGCAAATAAATAAAATAAAAATCTTTAAAAAAAAAAAAAAAGAAATTGATTTATTTTGAAAGAAATGTCTGTTCTTGATTTTTATTATTCCCTTCTTGACTTTAAAATCATCTTGTTAGTATCTATTAAAAATCCAGTTAGGATAAATATTAAGTGAATAAATGCAATCAGAGGTAAACAGAGACCCAGTCTTTCTCATTTTCAATTGATTGGCCCAAAAAATGGTAGTTGTAATTTTTTGATGTTATGATTACTTTTGTTTTTAGCTAAGCATTTTAGTACCAGTTAGGCTAGCCTTGAACTCCCAACTCAGCTAAGCACCTACTGTATTAATAAGGCCCAAAGCACCATACTGGTCTCCTTATTTCGTTTGTTTTGCACTTCTCTGACTTTCTGTGACAGGACATTTTTCCATGTCTGCTACTTTCTGTAGAATAACTGAGAGAAGGATCAAGGTATGATTTTTAAAATTTGCACATCTTATGCCCCCCTATCCTTAAAAGCCTTATCATATACTGTGCATGACATTTCTAGATAGTTTCATTAGTAAAACTGATGATAGACTTCAGTGCTACTCTGTATGTAAAAGAAATGCAGAATGAGGTTGATTTAATGTTATCTATTTTTTAAAATATAACACAATATTGCAATTACTTATATAGCTATATAAACATGACAGAATAAATAAATATCATTTCTGAATTGTTAGCTCTGAAATTTAGATCTAAACCTAGATACTCTTTTCTGTTTTCCTTGCCTTTTTCACTTGTTTATTAGTGATTCTTTAAATGTCTTAGCCAAAAAAACTTTGTTTTAAAAAATAAACAAAATTGATTCCTAATGATTTATTTGACAGAGGCCCAAGGACCCATTAATCTGACTGTGGCTACCAGTCGCAGTCATGATTGTTAAACAGGCAGTATTGATAGAAATACCAAGATTAAGATAAAAGATTCACTAGTTGGGTTGTAATTACAGAATGATATAGTGGCTAGATCATTTCAGAAAACAGCCATGACGCTATTTTTTCTACTATTGCAGTATTTATATAATATGCTGCACCTTGAGTTTTAGTTTGAAAAAGAAAATATATCAACATCTGTACTGTGAAGAGAGTGCTCAGAATATCATCTGTCTTCCTCACTAACTCACTGGAGTTGAGGGCTATGATTTTTCCATTGTTTTACTCATAACCTAAGGTCAGAACAGCACATGAAACAATAGACGATTTTTCAAAAGGTTTCATATATGAGTATTTCCTTTCTTTACTCTGGTGAGGGCCTGAGCTCTGCCTTCCTAAACCACTATCCCTGTTGCCATGCTGTCTTGGGAGGTTAACCAAAAACTGTAAGGTGACTTCTGCTTCTTGAGCTGAAACCCAAGGTATTACCCTTCCTCCTGCTCTCAAGTTTCTGGCAGGTGGTCTAGCCCATGGAGTAAAAATCATACCCATGGAAATGTTATTGGATATTTGCTATGAGGCTGCTTCAGAAACGAAAAACAAAATCCACTTTTGTGGACCAGCAAACACTTATCAAATCTTTCAAATTTGTATATAAAAAAGCTAATTATCTGGAGACATGTAAAGAAAACACCGCTTGACTGAACTAAGCAGTATGTGGGGGTGTCTTCATACATGTGTGTCATGCTCTGTCTAGCTAGTTCATTGTAAATGATAACAAGCACTTTCCCTGAAAGGAGATGTATGAACCAAATTGAAAAGCATTTTAAAGATAGAAAGCCCTCTACCCATAATGCCACTACAGCAACAAAGCTGTCTCAGATTTTCTAGAGATGTATCTGGTGCTTGCTTATACTGCTCTTCTTATTTCACCTCGCTATGATCATAGTTCATCCATAATTAGTAAATTCTATGTTTTCTCAGTGATTGGTTTTCTGAAGCATATCACTGTGGCTTTGGATGTGGACCAGTGTCTGTTGGGTTCTCACCACTAAGGTTCTTTCCTGGAAGCAGTAGCTGTGAGGGAGGTTGGAGAGTGCAGAAGCACTGTGCTCCTATCTGAAAATAGAGGGAAAGGTATCTTTATTATTATTTTAAAAATGGTACATATACTTATTAAGCACATTTACTAGAAATTATTATATGCTGGGCAACATGTTATGCTGGGTATAACGATCCCTGCCCTTATGGAGATACAGCCTAGCGAAAAATTGGACAGTGTGAAATAGTAGAGGAGGTACTCAGGATACTGTGGGAGAACATGCAGGTGACCTAGCGTCAAGGATCATCACAAAGTTCAGTGTGGCCGAAGCAGAGTGTGAGAAAGTGAGCAGAAAGCTGGGGTTGGAGAAGCAGTGGGGGCTCAGGTGGCAGATAGGTAGTTTAGAATGATATTTGTGGATGATGCGTGGGGAAGGGATTTAAGGAGCAAATGTGATATCACTCATATGTGGAATCTAAAAAGCAAATGAATAAACAAGCAAACAAGCAAAAAATAGAATCAGACCTACAAATACAGAGAACAAACTGATGGTTGCCAGAGGGGAAGGGGGCCAAGAGAATGGGCAAAATGAATGGGAGTGGGAGATACAGGCTTCCAGTTATGGAATGATGAAGTAACGAAGATAAAAGGCATAGCATAAAGAATATAGTCAATGGTCTTGTAATAGTGTTGTATGGTGATGGATGGTTGCTTCACTTGTGCTGAGCACAGCATGATGTATAAACTTGTCAAATCACTGTGTTGTACACCTGAAACTAGTGTAACATTGTGTGTCAACTCTACCCAAATAAAAAAAAGTTTTTAAAAAAAATAAAAGCGCAAACACGAAAATAAAGAGACTACTGTAGTAATCCCAGGGAGAAGAGATATAATCTAATCTAGATTAGGGCAGTTCACAGCAAGAGTGGAGGATATTTAGAAGGTAGAATAAAGAGAAATGACAGAAAAATAGAAGAAAAAATTACCCACATGACATGACCAAAAAACAACTGGCATAATTCCCATTAGATATGTGTATATATATTTCTGTATGTACATATATGTATATATAGTCATAAGCATATTTGTGCTTATTGCCTACATATTTTTCATTTTGTAGCAGAGCTTAAGTAAAACTGTGAAGTAGATGAAGTTTGACTTTATCACTGTTCATCTCCTTTGTTAGGGCTTTTCTCCCTAATATGGGCATACCTTCTCTTTCCCAAGTCCTCAGTATCTTTTGGTGTCCCACCCATTCTTTTCCATGTTCTGCTTGTAACCCCTTTACTTCCTGTGCCCTATTATCAAAACAAACCTCTTTATAGGATAGTTTTCTAGACACACTGGTAGGGAGAATAATGGACTGCCGAAGATGTTCATGTCCTAATCCCTGAAACCCATGAACATATCACCTTATATGGCAAAATGGATTTTGCAGATCTAATTAAGGACCTTGAGATGAGATTAGCCTGGATTATCTGGATTGGCTCAATGTAATCATAAGAGTCCTTTAAAAATGGAAGAGGGAGGCAGAAGAGTCAGAGAAAGAGATAGGAAGACACAAACAGAGTTCAGAGAAAGAGGTATTTGAAGATACTGTGCTATTGGTGAGGAAGATGTAGGAAGGAATCAGGAACCGAGGAACATGGGTGGCTTCTAAAAGCTGGACAAGGTAAGGGAATGGATTCTTCCCTAGAGTTTTCAGAAGGAATGGAGCCTGCCAACACCTTGATTGTGGCCCAGTGGAACCCAGTTTGGATTTCTGACTTTCAGAATTTGTTGCTTTAAGCCACTATATTTGTGGTAATTTGTTACAGTAGTAATAGGAAACTAATACAGAAATATATCTGAAAGAAGCAGATTTACTCACATGGTATATACAGTTGACAAAGTTTAATGTGGGTCTTTTCTTTTTAACTCCAAAGAAAGACTTTCTATGTGACAATTTTAAACATCGGTCTGCTGGGGAAGATATTTGGGGTTTGGGTGCAGGCAGATGAGTGGTGAGTGGATGTGAAGGGAAGAATTTTCCTGAAGACCTTGACAATACTCAGGCTCCTACTAGTCTTACCAAGGGTCACCAACTCAGTTGAGTTGAACTCAGTGCAAGTTTTGCATGCAAAATTCTTTTGAGTTATGAAGAACTTTTAAAAATTCTTGTGCATATATGTGTGTGTGCATGTTATGTGTATCTATATTTTGATATGAATGTGGATTCAGATAATTGCAGTGCATTTTTACATATCCAATTGCACTTATTTTAAAAATCAATATTTTGGATTTTGTATTGGCTCAGATAATTACTTCCCAGGGATATTACATTCATGTATCTGTAAATTATGATCTCTTCTAAAAGGGAATGTCTTGCATCTTGAATAAACAACAAATGTTGAATGCAAGGAACCTGGGGGTGGAGGGGACGCCCTTGGAAAGATGAGAGGATATTTTCTGTTGGCTGATGGAACTATGAGATTGAATAGATATTCAACGAAATGGAAGAAATAGACGAGCTAGAGTATCACTTGACATATGCATTGTTTTCAATTTATCAAAACCCCTACTTTAGTCTCAGAGTCATGTCTGATGCAAACACCAATGATCACTGATCCTCTTTTCTTTCTTTCTTTTTCTTTTTTTTTTGCTAGTCAGGGAGGAAAAAATGTTTAATCACTGTATCCTGCAGGTCTCCTAAAGCTTTAGGCTCCAAGAACAAGAGAATATCAAAGATATTATTGGATCGTGAAGATAAAAGTGATCTCTTGGGAAACTGGGGCTTTATAGATTCAAATTTGCATCTGTAATTGTTCCTGATGTGAATGAGACCTGTCTCTGTGACTGACCCCCCTAAGTAAATGCTCTGCTGCATTTCTCAGCATCTGAGGCTTCCTGGTGAGGTTCCAGGACTCCCTCAGAGCATATTACTGTGATCCTCTCTGAATATTTCAAAGGCTGGAAAAGCAGGGCTGGTGACACATCAGGAAGAAGGTGGTGACATCTTGTTATCAAATGACTCTGGAAGTGATTACAGAGGGTTGCCAGACAACTTACATTTGTATAGCTTGTGAATATACACGATCCCATTGGAACTTCACAACAATGGGAGGATGCCAACAGAGCAGACAATTCAAAACCTTTTTTTTTACCCTTGGGAACTATGCCTAAAAGATGTTTAATTACTTATCTCAGATCACGGACTTAGTAAGTTGGAAAGCCAAGATTGGCACCATGGTCTAATGCTTTGCCCAAAGCTGAATCCAGCACACCCTGAATTTTTCTTTCCTCAAGAGTGATCTACTGATGCCCTCAAGCCTGAGCATCAGGAGTACTTTTTAAAAAACTGATGTCTGGGCTGCACCTGAGAAGCTCTCAGTGTGGAGTTTGGGACTCTGCATTTTAGCTAAGTTCTCCAGGGAATGCTTTTACACACCACAGTCTGCGAACTTCTAAGCTTTTGGAGTCTCGTGTTTGTCCAAGCATCATTTGTGAACCAGCATCAGATCAGCGTCACCTGGGAAGTGGTTAGAAATGCAGAATCTCATGCCAAATCCCAGACCCACTGGATCAGGATCTGCGTC
This sequence comes from Phoca vitulina, assembly GCF_004348235.1. Taxonomy (NCBI): domain Eukaryota; kingdom Metazoa; phylum Chordata; class Mammalia; order Carnivora; family Phocidae; genus Phoca; species Phoca vitulina. Next base: position 75,875,336 of record NW_022589704.1, on the reverse strand, counting down.
ATAAGAAGATTCTCAGAGTTATAGACACATTAACGTCTGAGAAGTACTGATACAAACCTCAGCACCAAAGGCTAATAAATGTCTTGTTAAAATTGAGGAAGACACAGTTGGGAATTAATATATTTGACTTTTGGTTTTCCCTGAATGAAGCCCGAGTCAGCCGATTCTCATTTCTAGGTCTGACATAGAAAGGGTGAGGACCTACTCGGTCTTTGACTCTATGTGTCAGGCTAGCTTATGGAAAATGTTGCGCTACTATCCAGACTGCTGGAGCAGTGGGGCCCATCAGATATGAAAACTTGAGCTATCTTGTTATCTCTGCATGCAGTCTGCTACACAAAACTGAACCCTGAGATAATCCTGATTAGCATTAAGAACTGAAACTTGAGGAAGGAGATTTTGAGCTAGTGGAAAATTCTGGAAAGGGAACCCCAGGTGGGAATTGAAGTTAGGACCAATACAAGTTGCCTGTACCTCCCATTCCTGGAGAACTTCTGTTTTCAAAACTATCATGGTGCATAGAAGGCTATCAACTGAGGTTAAGATCCCTGAGGAAAGACTTCTGATAACTGGCACTCACCTTACAAAATCGGCAACTCCTTATCCTTTTGGGGAATTTAATATTTGTTCCAGGAAATCCAAGTGTTTTCATCTCAGGAAATTCCAGGGTTTAGTATTGTTTGAGCAGTTAGAAGTTCATGATGGAGAGAACACAGCAGCTTTCCTGAACTATTTCCAATATGGGATTCATATATAATAGGTCACCTGTGAAAAGTTATATAAAGTTACCATTAGACTCCTATGGTGTGATGTATTCTTGGCTGATGCAGAACGAAAGGGTAGGATTTAAAGGGCCAGAGAAACAAACTGTGCCCCTCATAGTTCCATGCAGAGGTTGGGTAATTTTGACTTTAGCCCATTTTAATGTTCTGATAGAAGAGAGATATAAATGTATACAGAAAGAAACTGATACAAATACGGAGCAAAAAGGGATTCTGAAAAAAAAATTGTTTTATTAAGGAAAAACATTGCTTTAAATACTTATGTTAACATCTTTAATTAAAAAAATATCTCAACTATTAGAGCTTCCCCAAATCTTAAGGGGACCAAGTGATCATGTTTGATACTTAATTTAAAATAATTTGGTGTTTTGAAGCTGCTTTAAATTTAATCTTAAAGAACAGATATAGACAATGGGATGGACGAGGATATATTAAATCTATTTTGAGGAAAAAGAATTCCTAACAAAGCAATCAGACTCCAGGACAGCCTTAGCACACCCTTGAAAAGCAAAAGCAGACAGTATTAAACTTTTAAAAGCTTACTTTGAAGGAATGTGGAATTGGTTAATATCATTTTAGTGAAGAGGAAAGGAAGAGACTGTGTTACATTATTTATCCCAGGATCTTTGAAGGCAGGTTTTTTCTTTTCTTTTTTTTTTTCCTCCGCTGGTCCATTTTAGTGTTAATGAGCATTAAGCTCATATATCAAAGAGAGAATAATAAACCTTTAAATGTCAACCCAAAGGAGGTCTTTATTTTTCTACCTGCAACTGTGAGGCAGGGAAGATAATTTAAGATATGAAAACTAGAAAAATTACATGAAAATGTATAAAGGAGAAACTGGAAGAGCATGAAATTGCAGGGTATTTGAAGAAGAAAGGATGTTACCTGCATATTCAACACACACTAGTGAGGGAAAAGAATACTCCTTTAAAGAACTGACAGCGTGGAATTAGAAATTTGGAGTAAAAATTGGGAAATGTAGCCCTTCTATTTGTCTTTGAAATGACAAATGTGAACATTTAGGCACTAATTTTATCATAATCTATAAAGATGAGCTGATTGATGGCTCGGAACGCAAGATTTCTGTCCTGTACATGATACTAAATTAGAAACGAAAGTAAATAATGAAGGGCCATTTAGGGTGCTGCTAAAGGACTTAAGTCATTGTAGTGCAGTTGCTGAGGCTAACAATAGTAAATGTGCTTAGAGTTTAGGGCAGAGTAAAACGTTCCTTTTGAAGACAGCAAGAGCAGGTGTCTCCAAATGAGAGTGTCACAGTGTGCCAGGCAAAAAGAGGTTTGAGTTAGAAAAATTCTTCAAATTGAGTGATTCAACAAATTCAACAGAGAGAGAGAAAAAGTTATGGTTCAAGACCATAATACACACCTGGGCATAAAGGAGTTCTCAGAGAGACCTGCATGCAGCTAACCCAGGCTGGTTCTGAGCATATAACTGAGGAGAAAGTGGGAACACATTCAAACAAACAAGCAGCTTATCTCAGAGAATTAAGATGCCTTCTTTTCCCCCCAGCCAGGCTTTTGTTACAGCTGCTTCTGATGCTGTTATTGTGGTTGTTCTTGACTTCTCTCTACTATGTACCCTAAATCGGATTCCTTTTTTACTTTCTTGATACTTAGATGGTCTATAACTTTAAGCTGCAGAGCATGAAAGAGTTGAAAGTGTACAACCAAGGTGAACTTTGCAAGGGAGCCAAGCAGATAATCACTGATGCCTAGGTTAAGGCAGACATACATATTTGCAGGTTTTCTGGTCCCCTGTGGGATGGGACTGAGGACCCCCTTTGAGGCTTCCTGAAGTTCAAACCATCTGTCATCAGGACTGATATGCTAACATTAAAAATTCAGTCCTTGAGGACGTTTCTAGGTTTTGCAGTTTCTCATTTGCAGGTAAAAACTTATGAGAGTGGTGATCTCCTATGTCACTATGAGGTTAATCTTTAGCAAGAGGTGGAAGAACAATTTGTTTTATCACTGATAGGGAATAGGGAGCCAGAAATTATTTCATTAAGTTAGCTTAGGGCAACAGACCCATGGGCTGCTACATGGATTTAATGGAAGGCTTCAAAAGAGCTACTACCTCCTTTTCTTTTTTCTTTTCCTCTTTCCCTGTCTTCCTCTTTTTGAGGGCTTTACTGGAAAAGTTGTGCTGCTCATGTACAGAAAGGTGAATTGTGAAGAACATCAGTTATGAGCACATAAAGCATCTCCATGCTGCTCTTCCCTACTCTGTTTCCTGGGAAGAGCATGTTTACAAAGCCCCTCTCTCCTAGCAGCTCCACGGCCTTCCTCTGGCTAATGAGAAGATCTGATAGAAAATAAATAAATAAATCTTAAAAAAAAAAATTCACTGTCAGCTGTTTGTGATTTATTGTGTAGCTCCTACCATATAGATGAATGCATCTGCAAAGAAGAGGTTAGAGAGAAGACAGAAGAGGGCAATGCTTAACCAAACCCAAGGAATAACCAATGGGAACCTTTCAAGCATCTAACATTTGTAAGAAGGAGACAATTTGGGATTATTACAGGGTCCCCTAATATTCTTCACACCATTCTGTTTCCATGTGAGGCTAACATGACTTGTATTTATGAAGAAGTTCATGTGTAATAGGGAGGTGAGGACGATACTTTATTAAAATAAATTGCAGTCCTATTTTCATCTCAGCATAGATTTTTTTCTATAATCTAGCAATCTTCTGGGAGACCATTTTATTCTCAACCCTCAAAAGCAAACTGAATTTGGGGCACAAACACAAGGTGTGTTTGAAAACAAATGTATTCCCCACCCCATATCAAAAAATAATACAATACAAAGCCAAATAATATCTCTAATAACATATTTTTACTTGTATGTGCTAGAGATTTTTTCTTTTTTTTTTTTCTGAGAGGAATTTGATAAAGGAACCAGTTATAAAAGAGTGGGTGGGTTATAGGGAAATCAACAAGGGATATTGCAGTACCAAAAGGCTAGCAAGAATGGGCAAGGAAGAAACCAGAAAGAGTAACTGCATTGTCAGGGCTATCTGATAGGCCAAGTCATGGTGACCTGGTGGGAGAGAGCTGAAAAAATAAAAATGTTGGCCAACCTCCCTCTCTTCCCATCCAACTGTTTCCTGTCCCTACTTCTCTTTGGCAAAAAACAAAAACAAACAACAAACAACAACAACAAAAAAAACACCACACAAAACCAACCAACCAAAGATAAGCCAAAATGCAAGGGAGTTTGTGGACGGGATCAATACAGACTAGCCCTTTGGAGCACAGAGCATAGTGGGAAAGGGTAGGGAGTGGATCTGGAGAGCTGAGTAGAAGACATCCAACACAACTGCCATTAACATTTTATCAAATTTAATTCAACACTTTTCAATGTTTACATTTGAATTGTTCATTTTCCCATATTCAGATCAGTTTCACTGTAGCATTTCCATCATCTGCCCACTGGGTGCTCTCCCTAAGACTTCACATGATTTCTTTTGTTCTCATTTTGTCCTTAACAATATCACAAGATTTTTATTGCCTCTCTCCAACTAGCATCATCCCATGGTGCTGAGTACAGTCATGATTGCTACTGGTAGGTCTCAAATTGGGGCAGTATTCTGACAGCTATTCTTAGATTCCACAGCTTTCTAGAAATTGTGAAAGCTATGTTCCATGAAACATGTAATGCTTTCTCAGATTACATTTATTGAGATTTTATATCCAGAAAATGAATTTGGTTAGTTACTAAGGAAGGGTAAATTAATTCAAATTGTAATTTAGTTTGGACTCCCTAGTGATGCAAAAAGAGTTGACATTTGCAGGTTCACAGCTTTGCCTTCTCTCTCCAGAATCCTGTGTCAGTGAGTCCAGTTTTGCTCTTCTCTCTCGTCTTCTGGAGAGAGTGTTTTTAATTGATAAGAGATGTTAGGTCAAGTTACATCAGACAATGATGGGACTGCAAGAGAGTAGCAAAGAAGAAAATACTTGCATGGGGCTGGAAATGGAGGGAGAGATGGGAGAATTAGGATGAAATTGTCTGAAATATCTGGAGTATAAAGGAAGCAGGAAGGAAAGCAAAGGGCATTTCTGAGGACTGTGTTTTTAGAGCTTCATCACTGTTCACGTAAGTAAATATTTTGAGCTTCCACTAAAATTTCATTGGTTGCTGATTGTAATTCCTCAAACCATGCCACTCCTTTGAATTAAGACTATGTAGATACCAAATTTATCTTAAAAAGTATTCTTTTGGAGGTTGTCAGGATTTTAGACTTTACATAGGCACATGATTGTACTTTAAATCCAATTCATCTCTCCGCACAAGAGTTTAGAGAGACTATTGTAATTGCCAAACTGTTGAAACACTTGTGAACAGAGGGTGTTGGTAGAAAGGGATATCATGCCTGCACTGATGGTTATTGGAATAATAAAATCATGAGGCCACACTGATATTAATTACAAAATTTTAAAACAACAAACCTCTGAAAATTCACTAAATTAAGAGAGACATAGTTCAGGAATTGTTCTGGAGTTAAAAAATAGCCACTATTCTTTGAAGAGGCTGCCAGGTCTGACACTAAAGTATTATATGAACTCAAAGTTACAAAGACTCACTGCTCAGAATGATTGTATGGTAGGCTGAACCATTACTCATAATCAGATGCCACAATTATTAGTAAATATTTGTGAGCACAGGAATACGGTTCTGTCTTTGTGGCCAGACTGGAACTATGGCATGCCATTTGCTTACAGACAGTATGAGAAGTAGATACTTAAAGGCACCTAAGTCAACTTCATATGAGAGCAATTTGCAGAAATTAAGAACTGGAGTGTGTTTCTACCAAGCCTGCAAATTTCATCTATAGGTAAACTCAATTGAGCTAAGGTAGAAAAAGAGGCAAATTTATTAATTATCAAGGAGCAGAATGAAATTCAAACTGGAGGTGCTGGGGCAAATGTGAGAAGCCAAAAGTGGTCAAAGTGTTCCCTTGTTCTTGGAAGTTGACACTTGAACTGAAATCCCATTGGGTGGGTGTGAGGAGATCCATTCATCTTAATTATAGGATGCCCTTCAGCCAGGGTCATGGGAGTTAGATCCACCAATATACTGCCATTGAGGCATAAGCATCATTACTATGACTTGTGGCACAAGTGGGTATCTAGTGGCTAACTACTCCCATGCAATCTTCCCTCCCTATAATGAAGGCAAAGCCTTGGAGAGGGAAATATTAAATGCTTGGGCCTCATATTGGTTTCCTGGGGAGTCACCCATTTCCCAGCTTCCCAAAAGTGTGGCTGAACATAAATAATTAACAGGGGCACGGCCACAGATTTCACCTCTCCTCCACTCCACCAGTAGTAATCCTATTGTTTCCAAAGCAATCTTCCTCCTTCCTTGCCTCTCCAAAAAAGGAAGGATTCTTTCCTCATGCAACTGATAATAAAAGGATTTGCAGCAAGAGGGCTTGAGGCTGAAGGCACAGGAGAGAAAGCCAAGTTAAGTAGCTGAGTGGAGGGACATGGGCAGGATGGAGACAAACTTTATATTTTCTGAAGATTATGTAATCTCACTTACTCTTTTGGAAAAATGCAATTGAATATTTTTGGGTAATTCAACATTTTCCTTTGATCCTGTCAGTCAAAACTATGTGGCTGGGAAGTAGCCAGGGAAAGCCAGGAGGGCAAAAGGCCAACCAAGTACTGCCTCTCAAGGACTTCAGCTTGTAAGTGCTTGTGGTCTCTTCTGGCCTGCAGATTGTCCATCCTCAGCACTATTCTGTGATAGACCACACGGGTTCTGAGTTTATAACATTTACAGTAGGAACAACAAAAACACCACAGGCAAAATTGTCTTTGGTGGCCTCAATCTCATTTTTGCTCATGTTCCTCTTATATTCTGGGGCCTCTCTCCTCAAACTTCTTAGATTTCTACACCTCATCTTCTGCTTCCTCTTTCTGATCTTAAAATCTGTACCCTGTGTTATTTGGGGGATGTTATTTCATTTCTCAGGACTTCAAAGTTTTTGATTTGTAAAACGAGGATTCTAATCTTTGACCTGTAATTCATTGTGTTGCTAATGAAGATCAAATGAGATAATGAATGAGAATGTGTTTTGGAAATTGTAAAGGGCTCTAGAAATGTAATTAGGAGTAGAATTGTTTACAGCCTGGCTGTAAACCCGGGCTAGACCTTAGAGTATGAGGAATTTTCACAAGTGCCATTTACTGGGCTCCTCTGCCTGGAGATTCTGATCCAGTTCATGTGGAGTCTTGGCATCAGACTACTTTAGAAGTTTCCCGTGTTTCTACTGGGCAGCTGGTGTTGACCCACTGGTTTATTCCTGAGAGTTCATTACTTCCTCATGGTAGGTTTTCATTTCTGTATTCTAGGTCTTATTATGAATTATGAAATTAGGGACTTTGTTTACTCTTAAAGGAATTTCAGCTTCCAGGAAGATATTTGCTAGAGTACCTTCATAGAATTTTTTTTAAAAGATTTTATTTATTTATTTGAGAAAGAGAGAGTACAAGCAGGAGGAGCGGCAGAGGGAGAGGGAGAAGCAGGCTCCCCACTGAGCAGGGAGCCGGAGGTGGGGTTCCTCGATCCCAGGACCCTGAGATCATGACCTGATATGGCAGACACTTAACCGACTGAGCCACCCAGGCACCCACCTTCATAGAATTTTTTATACCTCCCATAGGATTTGTCTTTTGCTTCTACCTGTGAGGACCAACCTTGAAATAGTCATAGAAATCATAATTAGCAAATGAAATGAGCAGATTACCAAATCAGGCACATACTAGGAAGGACTAATGTGGGGTATTTTAAGTCCCAGAATCATAAACAGCAATAGAATCTGTGATAAGGGCTACCTTTATGACCCAGAGCTTTCAGAAATTCTGGTGACACATTTTCCTCCAGTAGTTCCCTTTTCTATCTTGCCCACTCTCCCCAGCAAATACAGATTGTTCCCTGTCTCCTTTGTTGTATGAAGATAAAACACTCTAGCCAATGGAACAACTTGGTTGGAATTTATCATTGCAATCATAAGCAGCTATGTTTTGACAAGAGGTTAATTAACTTTAGCTAATTTTTCTTCTGCCAGAATGTATGTAGCATAAATTACTCATGTGTAATATGATATTTGATTAATTTACATATAGCCACATCTGTATATATATATATTTAGAATTTTATTTTTAATGTTAATCACATGAAAACTGGCATCAAATTTCCAATTACTTTTGTTAAACATTTGTACACTTTATTAGCACATTTATATTTGCATTTTTCTTTGATAAAAATATTCCTATCTTTTAAATTGAATTTTTACATGACTGATCATCTGCTTGTCTCCCTGATGCCGAAGACAAGTCTGAAAATTTCCAATGGGATTCAAAGCAGTTATTCTAATCATCACCAGCCATCACCATACCTGCAATTGTTGTGCTATTTTTTGAAATAATATCATAATGATTGCTTGAAGTATAAAAATAGGAATTAGTAAGCATTGCAGCATGCTTTACCTTCATAGAAAGTAATAGAGAAGTAATTCTGTATGTCAATAGCATTGATTGTACAGTGGAGAATTTTAGCTCTTAAGCATTCACATATACCTTGACTTAAGATAAGCTGAAATAGAAAAGTATAAACTAACAGATCTGATAAACCAGGAGCAAGTATCTGAATTATGAAAATGATTTACCAAGAGGTCTTTTAAAGTAGCTCTGAAACTGTTAGGATCATACATCGCTGCTGACACAGTAAATTAAAACTAGTGATTCATTTGTGGTAAAAATGTCTTTTAAGAAAAAATTTTAAAACTTTACAAATATGTACACAAATTTGTTCATCATCATACTATGTAGGCTTCAAAAAAAATGGCTTAAATATCTAAAAATCAGACAAAAATAGTAAGGTAAGTGACATTACATTTACTGAATAAACAATTACAAAGTTTTTAAAAAGAACATTTAAAAAATCTTATAAATTGTCTAAAAAACAATTCTAAAAAAATCTTTATAATGGTTAAGATAGCAAATTTTGTTATGTGTATTTTACCACTAGGAAAAAAATCTTAGAAAATATGGAAGCAATGTTTACTAGCATATGATATTAGATGAAAAGCCGAAGAGACTGTGAATAGAGCATTATTAGAACCACGGCAAACCTATGCACAGATGGAAAAAGACAAAGGATATATTCAGATATCAAAATTGTATTATTTGGGGGCATCTGGGTGGCTCAGTGGGTTAACCGTCTGCCTTCAGCTCAGGTGTTGATCCCAGGGTCCTGGAATCCAGCCCTCCCACCCCAGGCTCCCTGCTCAGCAGGGAGTCTGATTCTCTCTCCCCTTCTACCCCTCCTCCTGCTCATGTTCTCTCTCTCAAATAAATAAAATTAAAATTGTATTATTTAACATGGTAAAATCATGGATAATTCTTTTAGTTAATATTCAACATTTTTAAACATTATTTTATAAGAAGACAAGCTTTAACTATTTGAAAATAATAATAAAATTGATTGAATCTATGTGTAGGAGATCAGGGACTTATTTCAAATTATTATTGTTATTAGTTCTATCATCTAATTAGATGTGTAAAGGAACTCAGTAATTTGCTTTTATTTTGGTAGTGCATGTTTCATGCAAGATGTTACTGCAAATAAACAGATTCTCAGATACAAACAAGGGAAAACTAGATATATTTGAATTTGTGTGGGTGAGAGACAGAGGTGGTTATTCAACATTTCATTTGAAGAACAAGACAAAAATAATCAAAAACAGATACCACTGATGAAACTGATGAAAACATAGTGGCTGTTTTTCTCATCTCTGGTATAAGAATGCCTCATCATTCTAACACTGCTGAGTCCTGAGGGGTGTTTAATAAAACTTCAACTTCTCTTTTAAGCATTAAAACTAAAGAGCAAATAAACACTAACAAATATTTTGATGGAAGTCTTTCTGAGATGTATTACACACTTCCCTGCCTTCCTAGGTGGTTTCCACTGAATTGAAATTTAATCCTTTTTGGTTACTTACATTAATTTATTTACATTACTGGTTCTACACTGCCAAGTTTGTATAATTCTTCTGTTTTCGTAGTTGCTTGATCCCTTCCCTTGTTATCAAATATTGCTTCTTTAACAAATGATATGAGTTAGCTTCAGTAGAACCACCTCCTACTGCCATTTGAATTTCTTGTGTCCAATTTCCTCCGAACAGGTAAACTCTACAGCAAGCCTTTTTGAGCTTTGCATATTCTGTGGTTAATAAGGTAAATCATTTGGCATCCTGAAGAGTAAAGGGCTTGAGTTTTTGGAAAGTTCTTTTGACAGCCCAGAGGCTTTGTCCTTAATTCTGAATGTACAGCTATATTCTGGAATGGTTAGGTTTCCAAAAGTCTGGCTCCTAGATAAGTGTAGAGTCACAGCACTTATACAGAAGCAAAAGAAAACAGGGAGAAAATGCTGGTAAGGAAATTATGTTTTGTGGATGTTGTATTAATGCAGAGAATGGAAGAAATAATCCAAAAAGGAAGCCAAGGACTGGGAGATTTCCAATTAGTCAGAAGTTGGCACATGGAATAATGAAATGCAGAGGAGAAGGGGAAGAAGAGTCTTTATCATTAGACCTTGCAGTATTCAATATGTATGAGGCTTTGCTCATAGCAGCTGAATGCGGTTTTTCCTGAATGTCCAGCAGTCCATACTGAAGGAAAGAGTTAGGACTATAAAGTTTCCCAAAAATATGGGAGAGTCTAAAAAATGTTAGGGTATTTAAATAAAACCACCACTTCTCATTGTTATATTCTGAAGCCAGTATTAGAGAGATAATAGAAGACCTGTCGAACTCATGAAATTTAACAGTCCCATGCACTCTGGCCAGAATAAAACTCATGATTCTCGGACTGGGTAGGAAGTCACAGAATCCAGTCCTATTTCGAGAATTACCCTTCTATAACATAGTACAAGTCCTTTCCTCTTTCTGGACTCTTTCCTCCCTCCCTCCTTCCTTCCTTCTTTCCTTTCTTCCTTCTGTCCTTCCTTTCTTCCTCTGCTTCTCCTTTTTTCCTTCTTCCTATTTAAGTCTCAGGTGTAAAATGAGGGAGTGGAAGAGAACATTGCTAAGGTTTTTTTTAGAGCTCAAATAGAAAGTCATCATCTTGCACAACTTCTTATAACATTGGAAGAAGTTGACCAATAACTCCTTGAAAAACTATTTTTTTTTAATTTCCATGACACATCATTCTCCTAGATTTTTGATTCCTCCTCTAATGGCTTTTCTTTTGCTTTGTCAGCAATTTCTTTTCTGCCAACCTTCAAATATTAATTGGAGTTCCTTAGGGTTCATTCAGCTCTGGTACCTCTTTTGTTCACACTCTAAATTCTATTTTTAGGCAAATTCATCCATTCCCATATTTTGAACTTAAAATTTTTTTTGAAACATAACATTATAAAAGTATACAAAGCATAAATATATAGTTTTATAGGTTAAAGAATAATTATAAAGTATACAACCAGATAAAACCACCTAAGTTGAGAAATAAAATATTGGAAGCAAAAAAGTATAAATGTTTGTGGTCACAAGCCACTGAAATTTGGAGAGTCATTTGTTTTTGCAGCAAATCTAATACAACCTCCACTAAAATTTTTATTTTAAAGTCCTATTTAATAAGCTTTATGGTTATCCTGACCATCATGGTGGGTTTTTTGTTTGTTTGTTTGTTTGTTTTGCTTTGTTTTGTTTTGCTTTGATGAGAAGTATTACTTCCTAGGGATTCATTTTCTGTTATCATGGAATATTTGAGAAAATGTATTTTTTAAAATCATGCATGGAGGTCAAATTGTATTACATAATTTTTGTTCATCTACTATCCTATAATTTGTTAATGTAGTAATTACATTGTTCAAGTTGTAAATGTTGAACCAACTTTTCATGTAACGTCAATTTGGTCATATTGAGTTATTCTTTTTAAAAAAACAGTTTTGAATTTAGATCATTAATATTTTGTTCAAGAATTTTACACTATAAATCAATGATACAAGGATGGTTACATCTCTGGAGCGGCTCTGATCTACCTGACTTCCCATTCTAAAAGCCAATCAGGAGTAGCCCCTATCTGGGACACTACATTGTCTGACAGAAGAGTGCTGGAGGAAACTTTGATGCTCTTAAAGCTTCAAAAACAATAAATTAGATACAATGGTCATTAAAATCACACACACTTCCTGGACCCAAACAAGACCATATATAAAAAGTAAGATCATTATTTCAGGGAATAACAAATTTATGGCAGAATAAAAGATGAAAGGTAATTTTTAGGAGCCAACATGTATAAAAGCAGCATAAACAATACCTATACCTTACAGGTTCATATACAATGAAAGTTTTGATAATAAATAAGAACAATTTAAATTTTCATACAAAGAAGTAAAAAGAGTGTTAACATTTTAGTGTTTTGAACATCATCTTGATTTGGAGGAGTTGGAGTCATACTTGGGACACACAAAAAGAAGAGTATACTTTAATCAAAACAAATATCCAAATATGAAGAAATGTGTATCAGAAATGCATGTTAAGAAAATGTATTAGATTTCTATTGCTGCATGACAAATTATTCCAAACTATAGCAGCTTAAAGAACATTTGTTATCTCACAGTTTCTGGGTCTGGAATGTGGGAGCAGCTTAGCTGGGTGGCTTAGGCTCAGGGTCTCGTGAGGATGTAGTCAAGGTATTGGCCACCGTTGCAGCTATCTCAAACTTAACTGGGAAGAGGCCACTTCCAAGTTCACTCACAGGGCTGTTGGCAGGCCTCAGCAGATCTGTTTCCAAGGTCACTGACATGTTTCTCTCCACAGGGCTGCCTTACAGCATGGTAGCTGGCTTCCCCTGGAGCAAGTTGTCCAAGAGAGAATGAGACTGCACTCAAGAAGGAAGTCTTTTTATAACCTTCTCAGAAGTGATATCCCACCATTTCTGCCATATTCTATGCATTAGGAGCAATTCAGTCAATCCAGTCCATGGGCAAGGGGAGCATGTGACTACTAGGAGGTAGGAATCATTGGGGGCCATTTCAGAGATTGCCTTATACAAACAGTGTATACATTTCTATGGAAATCCATAACTCTGAAAATGAATAAGGCAAGGTTCTGAATGACAATGAATTGATAATGGGCAACTCTCACTTTTTGTTCTACACACACATATATTTTTAAATGTTTTTCTAAATGACCATATTCTATAACTAAAGAGCAAGAGTAAATAAAAAATAATATAAATTACCAAGGCAATTTTTAAGGTCTGCTTTCATAGTAGGTAAATATTCAGGTTTGTCTCATAAACAATTTATCACTATAGGAATTGATAAAAATATGAAAGAACTGGTGTTGGTCGAAGGTCCTGTCTTTCTATGGGCCAGTCCTCATGGACTTATCCTGGGAGAATGTAGAGAATCATGTAGATTGAGCTACAAGGTTAGCTCTGTGAGGTTGAATTAAGGCCTCCATGGCTTGGGGATTCTGCCATTAGGTGAAAATGTTTCCCCCAAACCTTAACCTGCTGAGGGAGGCTTTTTAAACATAGATAATTATGATAAGAGTAAATAATTTGGGAGTATTTTGGTTGAAAGTGAAAGAAAATCCAAATCAAACTATTTTTTAGAAAAAATATGTTAATTCAAATAAAAATTTCAGAGGCTGAACTGGTTCCAGGAGCTATTTGATTCAGAGTTTCACAAGGTCTTTAGAGTTCTGATTCTTTATGTTAAGAGTTCTTTCAACTGCGCACTTCTTTGTATGTTGACTGGATATTATGTTTGCAAAAATGGCAGCAACAGTTCCAGGATCTACATTCTTCTGTCAACTAGTCCAACAAGGAGGGAAAAATAATGTTCGCAAGCATTACAGGTAAGTTTTGTTTACGCTGACTGGCTTAGGCTATGTCCATATCTGACTGGGTCACTGTGTCCAAGTGGTGATATATTTAGATTGGTTTCAGCCCAACAGAGTCCATTCTTCAAGCTAAAAGTAGGGTCAATTTCATCTAAAACTCAAGGCAGAGATGGGGGAATGAGTAATATTCCAAAAGAAATTAAGAGTAATGTTACATGGGTAAATGAGAAATTGATACGAGGCATCAAACAAAAAACATGTTCATTACCTAGAGATACAATAATTGTAATTAAGAATTTATTGTAAATGATTTTCTTTTTTTTTTTTTTAAAGATTTTTTATTTATTCATTTGAGACACAGAGATACAGAGAGAGAGAGAGAGAGCATGAGCAGGGAGAGAGGCAGAGGGAGAGGGAGAAGCAGGCTCCCTGCTGAGCCAGGAGCCCGATGTGGGGCTCTATGTGGGGCTCGATCCCAGGACCCTGGGATCATGACCTGAGCCGAAGGCAGATGCCCAACCATCTGAGCCACCCAGGTGCCCCTGATTTTCTTTTGCTTAAATTTTGTACCTTGGTAGTATAATTCAAGCAAAGGTAAATAAGAAATATTAATACTCATGTAAAAATTACATATGCATTTTAATATTGGAAAGATATAAGCTTAGAGGTTTAAAATGTTTCTTTGACTAGTTTCAATAATATATAAATCTCTCTATATATAAAATATATATAAATATATGTATTCTTTCATTTCATTAAGAGTCATGGCTCTATTTCTCTATAATTCTTTCATTTATGTCCTCTTTTGTGTGTTGATTCTTCTTAGCCTGGTTTCTCTTGTAATGGCAAAACAACTATAAAAGTGGACAAATAAAAAAAAAACTTTTTCAAGACCATGGACATCAAAGCAGGGGAGTAAGCTCCATATTCACACTGAATTTTTGACTAGGGATACTTCTCAAACTGTAGTGTAGGGAAGTAGAGTCCAGAAATAAAGCAGCATTCTTACTAGGTAGAAGAAACAAATCAAATTTGGAACTTCTGAAGTAGGTGGGATTTTTATGCCAAAGTATCAGAGGGGAAATAGTTATATAGAGGAGGAATGCCAGAAGTGAGTTATTGTCTGGATTTTCAGCTGCACGTGTTCAGGGACAGATTCTTTTGGGTCAGGCAGAAAACAATTCTGGGAAAGTCATGAGCTGAATAGAGATTCCAGAGATGACATAGTGATAGAAGATATTGGGAATTTGACTAGCCAGAGTGGGGAGACGTTGCCAAATACCTCAAGCATCATTTTGAGATCTCAAAAAGGCCATACCATTGGAATAGGACTTCTCTACCTCTATGGGAAAATTTTTGAATGATAGAATTGTTGACATTTTGAGTAAGATAACTTTTCATTCTGGATGCTGTCCTGTACATTGCAGAATGGTTAGTAGCACCCCATATCTTCACTGGATGACAATAGCATTTATCTTTCAGTTATTACAATCAAAAGTATTTCTGGACAATGCCAAATGTCCCACCAGGAACAAAATTTCCCCCAACTGAGAACCACAGCTCTCGATTAAGGGCTACTTTAAAGATTTTATTTATTTATTTGAGAAAGAGAGAGAGAGCACATGCAGGAGTGGGGAGAAGGACAGAGGGAGAGGGAGAAGCTAAAGCCAGAAAATCTGAAATCTGACAAGAGAGGAGACTCATCACATTCAAGGGATACTTCTTAAAATTAACAGCTGATGTCTTATCAGAAACCATGGAAGACAGAAGACAGTGAGATGATATTCTCAAAACACTGAAAGAAAAAAAAAAGCTATCAACTAAGATTTCTATATCTGGCAAACTATCCTCTAAAATGAAGGGAAAACTAAGATATTCCCAGATAAACAGAAACAGAGAGTTGGTCATTAGGAAACCTGCCATGTAAGAAATGCTTCAGGCTGAAAAGAAAGGACACTAGACAGTAAATCCACTGTGAATCCACAGTAAATCCAAGGGATATAGAACACTGGTAAAGGTAACTACATAGGTAAATTAAAAAAGATGGTATTATTGCTTTTTTTTTTTTTTTTGCTTGTAACTCCTCTTTTTTTCCCATATGACTTAAAAGACAACTGCATAAAATAATTACTGGTCTTTGTATAGAAATACAATTTGTGAAAATACCAACATAAAGGGGAGGCAGAGCTTATAGGAACAAGGTTTTTGTGTACTATTGAAATTAAATTGGTATTGATCCAAACAAGATTATTATAAATTAAGACATTAATTTTCTCCCTAGGGCAATGACCAAGAAAGTAACTCAGAAATATATAGCAAAAGAAACAAGAGAATTATAATGGTACACTATAAAATATTTACTTAACAGCAAAAGATAGCAGTAATAGAGGAAATTGAGGAACAAAAAGATATAATATATATGGAAAAATAAATAGTAAAATGGCAGAAGGGGTCCTAACTTATGGGTCAAGATTTTCAACTAACAGGCAAAAATTGCAAGAATAAATAAAAAATGATCCAACTATATGCTGTCTACTAGGGCCTCACTTTAGATTCAAATAGATTGAAAAAAAAATGATGAAAAAAGACATTCTATGCAAATAGTAACCAAAAGAGATCTGAAGTGCTGTATTATTATCATAGAAAGAAGACTTTAAATAAAAAGGTTATAAGAGACAAAGAAGGACATTGACAAAAGATTCAATACAACAAAAGCTATAATACTTATAAATATAGGGGTGCCTGGCTCAGTTGGTTGAGCATCTGCCTTCTGCTCAGGTCATGATCTTGGGGTCCTGGGATTGAGCCCCGCCTCATCGGGATCCCTGCTCAGTGGGGAGTCTGCTTCTCTCTCCCTTTGCCCTCCCCTCCACTCGTATTCTCTCTCTCTTTCTCCCTATCTCAAAATAAATAAAATCTTTAAAAAAATTATAAATCTATACTTCTAGCAAAACAGGAAAATACATAAATTGAAAGCAGAATTGAAAAGACAATAGCTGGAGACTTTAATACTCCACTTTTAATAATGGATAGAACTAGACATTAGATAAGCAAAGAAAGAGTGGAGTCAAACAACACTATGAAGCAACTCGCCCAAATAGACATCTATGTACACACGACTCAGTAACAGGGGGACACACATTTTTCTCAAGTATACATGGAACATTCTCTAGGAAAAACCATTTGTTAAACCACAAAACAAGTCTAAAAATCTTAAAATACTGAAATAATACAAAATATATTTTCCAACAGCAATTCTAAGTGAAATTAGAAGTCAATCACAGAGGGGCGCCTGGGTGGCTCAGTTAAGTGTCTGTCTTTAGCTCAGGTCAGGATCCCAGGGTCCTGGGATAGAGCCCTACATCAGGCTCTCTGCTCAGGGGGGAGCCTGCTTCTCCCTCTCCCTCTGTCCCTCATCCTGCTTGTGTTCTCTCTCTCGCTCTCAAATAAATAAATAAAATCTTAAAAAAAAAAAAGTCAATCACAGAAATAAATTTGAAAAATTCACGAATATGTGGAGACTAAACAACGTCCTCTTAAATAACCTGTGGGTCAAAGAAGAAACCACAAGAGAAATAATAAGATGAGATGAACAAAAGCAAAATCACAGCAAATTAAAACTTATGGCATGCAACAAAAACAAGGTTCAGAGGAAAATTTACATCTAAATGCCTACATTAAAAAAAGAGATATCAAATCAATAACCTAATCTTCCACCTTAAGAAACTAGAAAAAGAGGGCAAACTAAATCCAAAGTAAACAGAAGGAAGGAAATAATGAAGATTAAAGTGGAAATAAATGAAAGAAAGAGTAGAAAAATCATAGAGAACCGACAAAACCATAATTGGTTCTTTGAAAATATCAACAAAATTGACAAACCTTTATCTACACTGACCAACAACAACAACAAAAAGATTACTCATTTTTCTAGAGTCAGAAATGAAAGAGGAAACATTACTACTAACCTTATAGAAATGAAGGATTATAATGGAATACTATGAACAATTATATGCTAACAAATTCGATTATCTAAATGAGATGGGCAAATTCCTAGAAACTCACAAACTACTAAAACTTAATTAGAAATAGGAAATCTGGAAAAAACCTCTATTAGTACAGATATTGAATCAGCAGCCAGAAAAACAAAACCAAAAAACTTCCAGCAAAGATCTCCAACTCTTTCAAAGTACTTAAGTCATTGTTATATAAATGCCAAAGCTAAACAAAGATATCACAAGAAAGGAAAAGTATAGACCAATATCCCTTACGAATATAACTGCAAAATTCCTCAATAAGATATTAGCAATCTGAATCCAACAGCA
The DNA here is from genome assembly GCF_004348235.1 of Phoca vitulina. Classification (NCBI taxonomy): domain Eukaryota; kingdom Metazoa; phylum Chordata; class Mammalia; order Carnivora; family Phocidae; genus Phoca; species Phoca vitulina. Next base: position 75,857,340 of record NW_022589704.1, on the reverse strand, counting down.
TATTAAAAAGATAGTATATCATGACCACATGGAATTTATCCAATAATGCAAGGGTTATTCAACATACAAATATCAATCAATCCAATATGTCTTATATTCAGCATTGCAATGGAATATCTAGACTGTGAATTTACTCAAGAAAAAGAAATAAAAAGCATCCAGATTGGAAAGGAAGAAGTAAGTCTCTATTCTGAAATGAAATGATCATATCTATTGAAAACCCTAGAGAACCTACAAAAAATATGAGCACTAATATTATGTTCAGCAAAGTTTCAGGATAAAAATCAATATACAAAAAATCAGTTACATTTCTATACACTAGCAATGAACAATCTGAAAATGGCATTAAGAAAACAGTTCCATTTATGGCAGCACCAAAAATAATAATACAGGAAAAGATTAACCAAAATGTGTAAGACATATACATTGAAAATTGTAAAACGCTGAAAGAAATTAAAGAAGATCTAAATAAATGGAAAAAACATTTTGTGTTTATGGATTGGAAATCTTTGTATTTGGAGTTCCAGAAGAAGAGGAGGGAGAGACTGGGACATAAAAAATATTTGAAGAAATAGTATGTAAATAGTTTGCAAATTTAGTGAAAAATATGTCCACATGTCCTCTAAATCTCAAGGGGAATAAACACAACCACAACTAGATCATTGAAATACTACTAAAATTCATGAGGTGCCTGGGTGGCTGAGTCAGTTGAGCATCTGACTCTTGATTTCAGCTCAGGTCATGATCTCAGGGTCGTGAGATTGAGCCCCGTGTCAGCCTCCACACTCAGCGGGGAGTCTGCTTAAGATTCTCTGTCTCTCTCTCTCCCCCTCTGCCCCTTGCTCTCTCTCTCTCTCAAATAAAGAAATAAAATATTGAAATATTCCTAAAATTAAGTAAAAAGAAAACCAATACCCCAAATAGGCAAAAAGTTACACTTTATAGAGAATGACATACATATGGCCAATAGACACATGAAAAATGCTCACCATTGTTAATCATCAGGGATATGCAAATAAGAGATCATGTAGAGTGCTATAAAATTAAGCAGATTGTCAATACTCAGTATTGATGAGGATATAGGGCAACTGGATTTCTCATGCGTTGGTAGAGGGAATGTAAAATGGAAGAACCACTTCAGAAAACTGGAAATTTCTTATAAGGTTAAATTCCTATCCCTAATCTGACCCAGCACTCTCATTTCTAATCATTCATACAAGAGAAATAAAAATACATGTCCATAAAAACACTTTACAGAAATTTTCACAGCAGTTTTACTCATAAAATCCCGCCAGATGGAAATAATCTTAATATCCACCAGAAGGAGAATGAAAAAATAGGAGATACCACTCAGTAATAAAAAGGAACAAACTAGTGATAACAATGGGGCTGCCAAAGTGGGGATGAAAGGTAATTGACATGGGTGCTTTCCAGAATAAAAACTCTGGAGTGACATAAATATTCTATATTTTGATAGGCATGTGGGTTGCATGGGTGTACACATTTGTCAAAACTAATTGAACTGCACTCTGAAAATCTGTACATATCTCCATAAATAATAAAAAGAGAAATGCTTACTGGGACAAGATAGGTACAAATAATGTAAGCTTCAATTTTTTTCTCCCTAAATATAGTTTACTCTCTCTCACTTTTAAGATTACACCAGAGACAGTATGAGAAATTCAAAACTCTTGGTTAAGGAAAATAGTTGTATTTAGCAAGTCAGAGAAGCCTGAGAAATTCAACATTAATGTCGTGCTCCTTTTGAGTTCCTATAGTTTTATGCCGCAGAGATGGAAGTTAGGGTTTATTCAATATGCTTTATGTTCCCAAAATGCCTGGTTATTGAAGAGATGCTTATCTTCATTCTCCAACACCTGCAGAGGCTCATAACGCACTCCATTTGTATTTTTAAAGCTCCTGGTGGGTAAGCAGAAATGAGAAATATTTGAAAGCTCTATGACTTCCTTCCTGCTGATTTTAAGTTTAAGGAGAATCTTTAATCAAACAAACTATAATTCTTTGGGGACAATATTTTATATATTTCCTGCTAATCTTGAAGCTGTTTCTATGGAATTATCCTATTTTTTTAAATGAAAGCTGACATTTTGAATTAATCTTCAATATTCTATGAAAATTTAATTATTGATAAGATATCTCTTACTGAAACAAAGCATGGAATCCCTGAGATTTGTGTTCTGGAATCTCTTGGTGGGGGCAGTCAATTGTCATCTCCACACTGACCCAGGATCTAGTTTTCCCCCTCCTAAATCTTTCAGGTAAGAGTGAATAAAACCACCTCCTCTTGGTATTTTTAGTACAACTGAGATAGCTTATACTTTTCATAAAGATTTTAGTTAATCTAATAATCAATAAAAAAGAAAAAGATCAATGAATGCAAGAAATAAAAACAGGTTTTGGAATTCCATTCTTGGTAGTTTGACCCTACATCTTACCTCAGGAGGAAAGATTATTTTCCCCAAGACCTCAAATTTTTTCTAGCATCTTCCCCCGGGATATCTACTTCTCAGTCCTCAGCTGGCAAATTTGTGATGGTCAATTGCATAGTGAAACTTACAGTTTACACAGTGAAATCCCCCATTCTGCATAAAAAGATGTACTCTGATACAAAGAATCGCCACTTTTATTTGGAAATTCAGCCTCTCTCCCCTCTTCACTCCTGTCATCTGTGTGAAGCCCTGCTTACAAGGGCTGCAGATGGACATGTGAGACAGTTCTAAGCCAATCAGGGCGCTCCATTCCCCTGCCTGCATCAGATAGTTCAGAAATGGGCAGGTGACCTAAGCCATATAATCAGAGTAAATCTTTTTACAGAATGTCCAGAAAAGAGGTGTTGTATGACGACTCTACTTTTTTTTAGTTGGGTTTGACTAGGTTTACCAGTTCCATAAACTCTTTTGCAGCCCAGAGAAAAGAGCCCTTTGGAATGAATGAAATTATATATGGATGATGTTTTATCCTTTGTTTCCAGCAGGGCCTGATGTCATACGTACCCTTAGACTATTCAATTATTGGAACCAATGTATTCCATTTTCTTGCTTGAGGCTAGTTTGAATTAGGTTTCCTCTGCAACTGAAAGAATTTGTGCTGGTACAGGGAATATTATCTGTGACACAAAATTAGTAAGATGTACCGCTATAAGAATAACTAGGAAATAGTTTGTGATAGGGTATGATAGAATGTGATGGGAAGAAAAGTAGGGTTTAAATTCTCCATCACTTATTGTCTAGTTATCTTTTACTATAAATTTTATTTATCAAGCATTTATTTTCTGCCAGGCACTCTGAGGGTAATTTTAGACATTTCATCAAATTTATTGCTTCCAACTCTGCAATGAAATAGTTATAATTATCCTATTTCACAAAAAAGGGATTTAGGGGTTAGAGATGTTATGCAATATTCTTCAGGTAACATAACTGTTAAATAGTAGAGCCAAGATTTGAACTCCTATGTGTTTGACTCCAAATAAGTGCTATTTAACTTCACTGAGTGGCTTTCTATAAATTGTGAACAATATTTCCCAGCATTAATATACTAAAGCCTTTTTTAAGGGTATGACTCATATGACTATAAAGTATAAACCACTATATCATGTTTACATTTATTCTAGTGGATTTAAATGCAGTCATTAGCAAGATTATTTCCATGTGTAATTTGTCCATATATGAACTACAGATAGATGTCTGTGAGAGCCACTGTTAAATAAATTTATAATTTTTCACATCTGCTATACTCACCTTTTATTTTTGACCCTCTGACCTGAAATAATGAGCACAAAAGCTTAACTAGTTTAAAGAAATACATTAGCTTTCATGGCCCCCATTTGTCAACCAAGGGTTCAGGGGTGAGGCAGAGTGGGAAGAGCATGTAAATTAGACTTGGAGATGTAGACACAGGGAATATTATTTTATTTTTTTATTAATTTTATTTTATGACACAGAGAATTTTAGATTGAGAGATAAAGTGTAAAAGATGGAGAGGTGAAAAAGAGTTCTGTGATTCAAAGAGTGGGCTAGCTGTTACTTTCATTCCTGGCTACACAATGGAATTACCAATGAGTCTTTTACAAAATACCCATGCCTTGCTCTGGCTCACTCTGGACCAATGAAATCAGATTTCCTGGCTGATACATCTGGTATTTGTCTTTAAAACTCCACAGGTGAGTCCATTGTGCTGGCAGGATTGAAGGCCATTAGGATAATGGAGGAAAGTGGCACTTTTCTTTCAGTTTATGCAATTATAGTCATTTTTATGTTTCAATTATTAATTCACCTGTTAATTCATTAACTTGTTAATTTGTGCATGTATTCATGCATTCTTTCATTTATTTGGTTATTCAGTTCTTCATCTGTGCACTCATTCCCTCAGCCACCCATTTATTTGTTCACTCATCCACTGATTTAGAGCCAGTCACATGGTCAATCCAAAATAGTTATAGAGCATCTCAGCTCTTTGCTTCTGCAGATACAGAAGTGAACACGGCAAGGAGGTCATTGCCTGCCAAAGCCACCAGTTGGTACGGCCGTGTTTCTAAGGGTGTGTACTGAGAAACATTACTTCTCTGTCTAATTAAAAGGGATTATGAAAAACATTGGCTTATGGGCTAATTCTGAAGTTATGAAAACTTCCCCTTTAATGTCATTTGCATGGAATGGTAATATCTCTGCATCTCTGACACATTTAAGGATACTGAAAATTCTAATTTTAAATTTGCTGAAGTGAGATGATGACTGAGGAAAAGAAAGAAATAATGTATAATTACCACTTCCCTCCCACCTTACACCAAATAAAGTTAGTTTAATATCTTCAGCTGAAAGATGCAGAAAATGACTGTAATTAACTTTGGTTCAGTTCTTAGTCCCTTTTCTATTTCCAGATATTTCTAATTCCCATAAAAAGGCTCATTTATATATCCTTTAATCCATTCAACTAAAACTTCTTCAACCTCCCACCTTATCAAATTGAGCCAAATTTTGTGTTGATATGCTTTGTTTTGGTTGCTGCTTATTTATTTGTACTGATTCACTCAGCCTTAAATAGCTCCTGTTACAGTCGATGGTTGCTGTTTATTTTTGAGTGAGAACAGGATGTAAGTACTACATGTTCTTGGACATCAATACCAATTTGATCTTTCTCACTTGCTGAATCCTGGATTGTTAAAGAAATTTTACTCCTATTGTATGTTATACATTTTAATGTGATATTTGTGTTTAACATAAAAAGAAGTGTTTGTCAGGCTTCATCATAAATCAGCATGTCCAAACTGTGACAATTTTATACATTCTTGAATTTTTACAACTCTCAGGTTTCATATGCAGTTACCTTGAACAGAGCTTGCCACGTGAGTGAGTTACTAGAAATGTGCCTCAGAGGTATTGTGGTCTTGGCAGCCTAAGCTCTTTAGAATTCTTTTAGTTTAACCTGCCTTTATGAAATCATTAATTTTTAAAATATAAGTATTTGTTAAATTATTTTTAGTTTAAGTATAATAAAAACACATTTTTCAATTGTCACGAAAGGGTATAGAAAGGTGAAAATATATTGCTTTTGTTTTCTCCTTACCAATCCTACTCCATAGAAGTTAACCGATGTTGTTTCTTAAGTACCTCTTCCAGAAATTTTAAATGTAAGTAAAGCTGTAGGATGGGTTCCCCAAAAAGAGAGAAAGGAAGAAATGGAGGCTTTATCTAACTGCCTCTACCTCCAATGGATGAAAAGTTTACCCAAGAAACTGTAACTCCCTCAAACTTCCAGGTTGAGCATTCTGCATGCTAAGCAGTGTCTCTCCGAGAAGCCTCAGGGCAGGATGTGAGAGATGCTTGGTGTGGATCTGAGGTAAAATATTGTCGAGTTAATCCTCCTCCTCCTTCATAAATACTTGGCTTTTCCCTTGACCAGCTATCACTCTTAAAAGAGACAGTTGAGGCTGAGTCTGAACTGGTGCATTAGAGTTGCTAAATGTAGTTTGTATGTTATTAGTGCGTGCGCACGTGCATGTGCATGTGATCTTAGTTTTATGTACTGAAAAATCATGTCCTTGAATTCATGACTTATGGCTGTGCATTTCATAACTTTTAGCAGATTAGATATTTTTCACTTCATAAAAATTCCCAACTATCATCCACATTGGTTGTCAGAAAAATTATAGCCAAGCTGTAGAAAGTTACTCATGGCCAAATAACTTCAAAGGCAAAATTGTAAAAAATCTCTGAAACATTTTTATAGCAAAAATGATATTTACTGTGGCATGTGGATGTATTTTAATGAGTTTGTTTTACTTCATGTGGTGCCTTTGAAAATAAGAACCTTAAGTTCAGTAAAGATCTTAAAATGGCCTTGTGCTTACTGGGCCATTTCTGAACCCTAGAATTGATACAGATTTTCTTTGAGTCTTTGTTTGAAAATTCTTATTTTAGAAGCCTCATAATATTAGAAGAGAGCTACTGGCTAGAAATTAGGGGTATAGCTAATACACATGTATACATACATACATACATACATAAATACATAAAAGAACATGTCTTAGGAAAAGTGGCAGAAACTTGGAAGATCTAATACACTCAAAATATTAATGAAAGAAATGAGAAAAATGAACCTTGATGACCAAAGTAAACCTATGTGAATTGTGCAGATAATTTTCATTGGACTGAACTAAAAGATACAATGGGAAACATGGGGATGTCTGCCGTCTCAATTTTTTCTAAGCCATGGTATTGGTTGGTGTAGGTCATTGCATCAAAGATAAGAACATTGCTCATCTACTGAGAAGTTCTTTATTGAACTGGGAATAGAAACTGTGCTTCCAATGATCGCTTATATATTCACTATTCCTGAACTATGAAAGATAGTTCAACGGAAACTTTCCTGGATAATCTTTGAAATTGATGGAAACTAATTAAAGCTAAGGACTCTTACTTAGTGATTGATTCTACTCCATCTTTCTCCTTTATACACAAAATTATGGTTTTGTAAACCAATGGTGTGTGAACTGAAGTGGGAAGCTTAGAAACAAGTCAAAACTTTAGGTGATTTTTCAGAGTTTGCCTTCAAAATATGAATTCTTTCTTTACATTCTAACACTTTGAATTACAGATGAAATAACTTGACACATGATAAAAATGCAATAGTCTTTCTGAAATACTTTGATTACATATTTTTCTGAAGACTGCTTCTTTTTCTTTTTCCTTCAGATACAGGGTTCATTTCTCATTGCCTCCCACACTTGAGGACTATTCTCTGAATGATTAAGCTTGCTGTGTGCATGACAAGTGTATGAAATATGTGGATAGGAATAAGAATTTGTGATTAACACAAGGTAGGTTTGTGTTAGATGTCATAATTTGCAAACAGCCCGAGAAATATAATTTCTTTAGATTTATAGTTTCCTTAGGATCAGTGGGAATGTTAAAAAGCAGCAACTCCACTACCTCCACCCACGGTCACTGCAGTCACTCTTCAAGTTGCCTCCTTTACTGAAATTTTCTACAAAATTGCTTTGAGAAAAGTAAGTTCCTTTTTCTTTTACTAATGATTATAATAAAATAACAATCTGAAACAGAGGAATAGCGAGGGGAAAAAATACATATAATTCACAACACTCAGAATCTGCTAAATTCAGGATATTTAAGAATGGACAACAGTGCTCATCCTACTGTTTTATTTACTGTCTTATTTTTTAGCAAATCCAGTGAATATCAGTATTGTTCCTTGAATTTAGACATGACAGTAAGCTTTAAAAATATTTAATGGACACTGATCATAATTAAGACATACTGAGATAGCAATCAATTAATGCAATCTACTTATTTACTATCCTTAATTTCAAAAGTAAAAATTCCCAGTGCTAGAGAGTGCTGCTGGAATGTAAATTGATCCAACCCATTTGGAAAGCGATTTGTTACTATCAGTCAGAAGCCTCAAAGATGCCTATGTTCTTTGGCTCGGTAATTGCACTTTGGGGATTCTAACCTAAGGAAAAAATTATAATAGTGTAAATGATGCAAATATAGACAAACATTTATGTATAAAGATATTCATAATAGCTGACCACCATAAAGCACTTATTATTACAATAGGAATGGTGATAAATGTTTTAAGTGTGTTAGCCTATATAATCATTCTCAAAACAATTCTATAGGATATTTACCAGTATTGCTTCTATTTTATTGGTAAGAAAATGAGCTCAGTGAGATTAATTAACTAATGATTACACAACTAATAAGTGGTGAAACTGGAATTAAAACCTAAGTGTGTGGAAATTCAGGGTCCATAGTTTCCTTCCCATTTTGAAAATTTTAGGTCTATAGAAGAGTTGAGAGCTGAGAACAATGAACCATTCACCTATTCAATCAGATTTACCAGTTGCTAAATTTTTGCTATATCTGTTCTCTCTATATATACCTCAAAATATTTCAGCATGTATCACAAAGAATAAGAATATTCTTCTGCTTAAGTGTATGTCATTATTGCTATTAGATATTTAACCTTAATTCAAAACTATCACGTATCATACACTCTATTTTTTAGTCATGTTCCTCCCCCATTTTTTGAAGGTAAGATTCATGCTTTATTTCTCTGCTATACTGACTTCTTTACAGCAACATTGTGCTTTTTACGATAGCAAAAATAAGGAGGGGGTGTGATTAATAATAGATACGATTTAAAGAAATTGCAGTATAGCCATATGATAAATACTATGCCTCAAAAAATGAATTTTTGAAGGAATTTAATGACATGGGACAGTTCTTATGATATAATGTTAAATGAAAAAAGTTGGATATAGAATCACAGTTGAACTCACTTATACATTTGTTCTTTTAACAACAGTCCTGGGTTTAATTTGTATAGATGCAGGGTACTTGGTGTTAGGGCTACAAAGAAGAATTAGGATATCTCTCATTTAAAATTTTTGGTAAAGAGGAATGAGCAAACCTTTCAACAGATGCCTAGAATAAGATGCGGTAAGTAAGTGAGGGAAATATGAATATTCTGAGAGAGGCAGCTGTTTAGTCATGGTGAAAAGGCTCCCCAGAGGAAGTATGATGACCGTTACTTAAAAAGTATGGAAATGATATGCAAGAATGAGGTAACTATCCAATATGTTAGAGACTATTTTTAGGTGGTGAGATTATGGGTTCTTTTTATTCTCTGTTTTACTTCTAAATTTTTAACAATAAACATCCACACTCCTTTATAAACAGAAAAAAAATAATTTGATGATTTATAAAAAATCAATTTTTAAGATTTACCCAACGCCCATGGTAAGTTGGTTAGTTACATAACAGAGATAAAACAACTATTTATCTTGGAGTGCCTGTTAAGCAGCCATCTCTGGATCTCAGCTCAGGTCTTGATCTGAGGGTTGTGAATTCAAGCCCTGCCGTGGTCTCCACGCTGGGTGTGGAGCCTACCTAAACAAACAAAATCCTCTTGATCTTAAAATCTAATAGGTACTTTGAATAATGAAAATAATAGCTATTAGATTTCATCACCTTTTCTCATTGTTCAATAATATTTTAGTTAAGGATGTTGTGTTGATAGCATCTCCCTTATTACATTTTTATACAGCTTGGTAGGTAAAGAGTAACATAGAAATACATTAGCCCACAAAATAATGAGGCTTACTTAGATGCCTTATGCTCATGCACGGCCATTCTTCCTCTAGCCATAGTGATAGTACATGTACCAGCAGCTGAGTAGTCCAACTAGACTTAACTGTCTCACTTATATTCAACAAATACTGTGATGGCAAATGCTATGCATTTTGTAAGGAAACTTTCATGGAGTTATGAAGTAGTAGATTATATGGCATGTAGATTTTTTTACTTTCAGTATTGGTTCTTTTTAAATTTAGACTTTCTTTCTTTAGTCTTTCCCTTGGCATATGTTTAATGTTAATTTACATAGCTGTTAAAATACATAGTACAAATAGCTCATGTTTAAAATATTTATAGTCTTTGATATGGAATGGCGATGTGCAAGTGATGGAGTAACCTGGGATGTCTGTCTAGTCAAAAATGCCAGAAGCCAATTAGAACCTTGAACAAAAGCCAGAGTCAACATGAAGATCAGACATCTATATTGCTGTCAACTTAGAGGCAAATAGATCAGCTGATGGGGGGAAGAGGAGGAAGAAAATTGGAAAGTTGAATTGATCTCTCCAGTTGCTTCTTTACTACCTGCAATGAGTCTGACTCCTCCCCCATATCATTGTAATGTATTTATATGATAAATCTAATGGCTCTTTTAAAGATAATTTAATGTCTTTTAATTAAGGAAACATATTTTAATAGCTAGCACTTTGATACATGTTGTGCTCACAGCTCCCAACGCATTGAACACCACTGCTCATTAGGAAACCGTTTAAAAAGTCATTTAGTGCAGACAGTAGATTCTGCTTAGCAAATGCAAACCTATAATTCAGGCTCAACGTCACTGCAGTATTATTCACAAGCTCAAAGACAAATATTATAAACACCCAAAAAAGTTAGGCCTATGTGTAGAAGATCACTGGACACATATACCAGAATATATCTTTTAAATGGGCACTAGACGGTACTTGCCGTTTTAATTTTTCTTGCTTTTATTAGGAATCTAGGCACTGGCAAGAACCTAGCATTATCTAGAAACTAAGTAGTCAATGTGTCATTGCTTCTGCCTCTGCAAATGGCTTTAGATTTAAACATTTATTTTATTGATGAAAACAAAAGCCTAAACTCCAGAAGTCTAAATTAAATTTAATGACGTATTCTCTTTGCTGAGTCTTTGTCTCACCCAGACAGGTTAAAGTGCACGGGGAATGATTTGATCTCATTAACTTGCTGCTGCTGGCTGCGGGTGGTTATCACAGATGGTGAGGGTTTTCATCACAGAGCTGTGCAACCAGACACCCTGAACAAAGAGGGCCCGCCTAGCCTCCAGGTGGTCATTCCTGGTAATTAATGCCTTGGGGAAGGTTCAGCTCTGTAACAGTATAATAGCCGGTAGGCCTGCCAAGGAAGTGGCCCTTTCCGAAATTTTTTTCTTTAATACCTTTTTCCTGTCAGTCCTATAGCACAGTAGACGAGAGATTTGTTTTCTTACAGAGGAGCCAGTTAGAAGGAAGTATTCAGTGTAGTTTTTCCTCTTGGTCTTGCGGACAAAACCCAGGTATTCTTTATCTAGAGCGTTCAGCTTTATTCATCATATTCATTTACCGCTATCTGGATTTCCCTGGGAATGGCTTATCCATTTAAGGTGCCTGATTTGTGCCGTATACAAAATCTAGTGGAGCTAATCACTTATATGCTGTGAAAAGGAGTATTTGCTTTAGTACTTAACAGACTTTAAGAGCTTCTCTAGATGCAAAGGGCTAATTGTATCAGGGATACTGTTTCCAAGTAAGAAAGCTGTTAATAACTGTTATTTCTGAATCCCAACTTAGAATTATATATTAGCTGCTGAAAAGTCTTATGAGATATGAATAAGGAGGATTAGGCATTTGGGAAGCGTTGTTAAGCTAAACCTTTCAGAATGAACCATCCTGTGGCAACGACTGCCATTTACTGAATACTTAGTATGTGTCAGTCTCCTGGCAGATATTATAATTATGTAATCTTTATGGCAAACCCAAGAAATAGGAATTATTATCCTTAATTTTGCAGAAAAGGAAACGGATCCTTCAAGAGGTTAAATAATTTACACAAATTCATAAAACCAGGTGTGGACTGGGACTAGAACTCAGGCCATCTTGCCATAATTCATTTCTTCCTCTATACTAGTGGTCCTCAAACTTTAGTGTACATGAGAATCAAATGGAAAACTTGTCAAGACACGGATTTCTGAGCCTCAGTCCAGAGCCTGTGATTTAGAAGGTCTGGGCTGGGACCCCAGTATTTGCATTCCTTCCTTGTCATGCCTGAGTGATGCTGATGATGCTCATCTGGGGATCACACTTTGAGATCCAGCGCTCTATACCATACTATGTCTCCTAAAAAGTAAATTGAATTTAGGAAAGTGGGTTAACAGATACCAAAGTTTAGATAACATTAAAAGCTTTAGTTATAATTAACATTAATCAATAACTTAATGTGGGGGCTTTTTTATTTTTAACATTGTTGATAATGGAAAGTTTCTGCTTAGGGAGTATCAGTTCAAGTATACAAGCATTAATCTACACCATACATGTATCAAGTATCCAACTAGAAGCTGATATAGGAGGTACAATGATAAATTAGAAATGATACTTGTTTCTCAAGAGCTTAAAAATCTCCAGAGATGTATAGTTATAAATTAGTAGGCAGAACACCGAAATATAACTGAGGTAAAAACAATACATCTGAAAACACCAAGCTTGGAGATAATAATTCCAACAGGATATTAATTTCACTTCGGGGAAAATGATTTCTGAATATTAGGTTTATTCTTTTTAATTTCAGATGCATTTTATGCCATACTTCTGTTACATTTTTTTTTCTTTTGCTTTCATCACATTGTAGGTAAAAAAAATCTTTTTTATGAGTTTTATATAGAAGGTAGGCATTATTCAACAGGTGATTCCATCTTTGATTATAGTGTAGCAATAGTGACAATAGTCTAAAAATGAGTGATAGCCTTCCTTCTCTTGGGGATTTGGCTATTGGAGTTTGCCCTTGGAGTGTCTCCAAAGGGCCAGGGGCCAGGAGGCAGGGAGGGCCCAGAGCTCTCCGTGAACTTGGAGGTTGCAAATTTTGCTGCTGGATAATGCCTTGCCTGGGAGTCTGGTTCACTCTGAATGCCTCTCCGGAGTTTGATGTGTTCTCTGTGGGGGGAAGGGGGAACAAAGGCAGGCGTTTTGTTCTAGATAAGAAATCATTATTAAGGTGGAGTAAAGGGTGAAATGAATTCTGGGATTTAGTCAGAGGTATACTCAGACATAATCACATTTAAATTCTTCTCCCCAAATTAGGGAAGGTCAACACTTTGCTTTTCTACACAAGAAATTAGCAAATCCTTTTTATCTTTTTTCTTAACCCGCTCCTCCACTGTCCATTTCCTCTATGCAAATTGTTTTTAGAGATTAGTTATAGCTCAGGATGGAGTATTTTCCTTGAGAGTCCTCTCAAAGTGGAGAATGGAGTGCTTGCTCTCACCCAGGGCTGCCCTGCCAGTCCTTTGAGGCTGGACATGCTAAATCCATAGCCTTTGTATCAGATGTTTTCTCCATGTGGTCCCTGGACACAGTGAGTGACATTGCAGCAATTGTTCCTTAGTAGATCCTGTTTCCTAATATTTTTTTCATTTAGTAAATCATTCTCTTTTTTAAATGAAAGATTCTCTTGGTTTTTCTTTAAATGCCAAGGTTTTTAGTAATGCTGAAAATATATGCATTTTAATCTAGTGTTTGAACTTTAAGCAATTATGGGCCAAAGTTTTTGTTTTGTTTTTTTTTAAGAGAGAGGGGGATGGAGGTGCAGAGGGAGAGGGAGAGAGAGAGAGAGAATCTTAAGCAGGCTCCACGCCCAGTGCAGAGCCAACATGGGGCTTGATCTCACAACTCTGAGATCCTGTCCTGAGCCAAAATCAAGAGTTGGATGACTAACTGACTACCTAGCCACCCAGGTACCCCCAAAATTATGGGCCAAAGTATTAATATAGACCCTAGATTTTCTCAGATATCCTGAATTACATTTGTCTTGTGCTTACTCTGTTGTCTACAAAGGATGTGAAGTCAAAATATGTTTTTGTTCATTTTCTAACTTTTGAAACTAGTAACTGATATTATTAGTCTTCTTACAGTGCACCAGCTTCTATGTTAAGCCCTCTACATGCATTAAAAAAAAATTCATCCCCACTATAACTCTGTTATAGTTGTTATTGTCATTCCTACTTTCTAGATGGGAACCTGAGGCTTATAAAGTATATATGATTTGCACAAAAACATACTGATGAGGCTGGCTATATAATTTGTGGGGCCAAGTGCAAGATACAAATGTGGGTCCCTTGTTCAAAAAAGTAGAAAAAAAGCCTTCCCTTTTCTTTTGCAGTCTCTGTCTCAAGCTATCATAGCGTTTTGTTTTGTTTTTTATTTGCTGTGGAATGTTGCCCTCACTTGGGTATGAGGATGCTCAAATGATACGTGCAGATTCTACCAGGTGTCCAGAGCCTTACTCCACAGCTTGTTGCACTGAGGATACAGGCCTAACCTGACTGCCGCCCTGGCCAAGCCCCACAAGGGGCAGAAAAGAGCAGCAGTCGCTAGGCAGGGCCAGGAAGGGGAAACTGTGTGAGGTTTGGGGTCCTAAGGGAAGCTGGAACAGACAGCTGAGAACCAGCCCCAGGAAGGCGGGGCACTGTGGGAGGAAGGACCGCGTGTGAAGCCAGGCTCCAAGGCCTTGGTGCATGGGCCATTGTCCCTTTAGACTTTGCTTAACAGATCACAAATTCAGAGATAAATTTATGAAGAATTTCAGGACAGCAGCTGTAAAGCACTGAAATCCAAACACAGGACCCTCTTCTGAGCCTTTCCTTCAGAGGGGAAGAGTTCGTAAAAAGGGCTGAAGTTCATAAAACTTCCTTTGGTCAAACAGCCATGAAGCCAGCACTTGTTAGTACCAAGCGCACAGTTTGGAATCCAGCACAGTTATGAAGGACTCCAAAGCCTGATTCCTTCCCATCCTGGAAGTCATATCATATAGTAGAGGAAATAGCAGTCATACAAGTTCACTGGGGATCAAAAAATACCCATGGAAGGCTTTTACGGAGATAAGAGGAATCCTCATATAAGTCTGATGTTGGGGTGGGAAGACAATCGCCCACCTGTGAGGCAATCCATGCACTGTAGGCTTTGACTCTCAGTAGTCATCAGGCTTTCCTTCAAATGGTTTGACCTGCATATTATCTATGTGAAAGCATGCAGTATGAGTCGTGTTAATGCATCATTTTTATTGCTTAAAAAATTTTTTTCTATTATGGGCACCTGGAAGCTCTCCTCCCTTGCTTGTTAATTAGGTTTTTCTGAAGCAATGCTTGATGTTGACCATGTGATTCTCAGCCTCAGATGGTAGCACCTGGGGATGTGATGACTAACCTCCCCAAGAAGTTAGGCTGGAGTCCTCTGGTTGGAGTGGAGGCTGACACCTAGCCCCAACCCACTCTGCTGTTATAATTTAATGACAAATTTCCCTATTAAGTCTGTGTTCAAATTTCATCTGAGGAAAGAAAAGCAAATTCACCACCGGACCTGCACGTTTCCCATTACCCTTAATAAAACATATTCCACAGTGAGGAGTGACATTTTAAAAGAACAGACCTTTCAGCAGACTGTCTGTATGTCATTGTGCATAACTGAAGCCTGCCAGGTCACAAAGGGAGATGCTTGGGAAGTGGATTAATATGTAAACCAACCTAGGTGACTAAAATGATGAATTCTAAGGCATACTTTGTGAAATTCATTTCATTTTGAGAGCAGCTGTGCGCAGAAATGAATTTGTATTCATAAGGCTTCCCCCTTTTTCTCTTTAGAAAAAGAGAGGCTTTCTTTTTGAAAAGTTTGTTTTTAACAATGTGGCAAATTAATTCTGTAGAATAAATATTTGTAACCAAAGCATGATATAGAAAATTATGGATAGAAAATAAAATGTATTTTCCAAAAATACATAGAATGTCCCAGTTCTCCTGTGGTACCTGACTTTAAAATGCAATGAATATAGTTTATTGTGTGTTTTGGGATTTTTAAGGAACATATTAAAATTCATATATGTAAGCCTTGCTTATTTTAACATGATAGACAGGAAAGCACTCTTAATTTTTAAACTAATCACTGCAGCTAAAAGCACTGGGATTTCATTATTGCTTTGTTCTGAGCACATGGCAGTCTTTCGTATCAGATAGTGGAGGAAAGCTTAGGGGATTTGAACAGGCCTCCTGAGGACAGGATCTGCATTGACCTGACGTTCTTCTGGAAGCTTCTTTTTTGTATCACTCTAATCAGTGTAGTTTCTTTCTACAGGATGACAAAACATTATCTTAAAACTATAAATATTCGGGCGCCTGGGTGGCTCAGTCGTTAAGCGTCTGCCTTCGGCTCAGGTCATGATCTCAGGGTCCTGGGATCGAGCCCCACATCAGGCTCCCTGCTCCGTGGGAAGCCTGCTTCTCCCTCTCCCCTCCCCCTGCTTGTGTCTCTCTCTGTCAAATAAATAAATAAAATCTTTAAAAAAAAAAAAACAACTATAAATATTCAAGCCTTTATTACGTATAGTAGAATGTCTATGATAAAGTACATTTCAAACTCCTAGGCCTTAGATCCCACCTAATGGATTGTCAGGAAGAAATATGGAGTCATGGGTCAAGCATTTATCAGCTGGCAACTCCCTAAATCATCTTCAGAGTACTGTCTTCAGAGGGGAAAGTTCATCAAAAAAGACTGAGCTCTGCGAACCGTGCATTTTCTTTTTCTTTCTTTTTTTTTTTTAATAGGAATAAAGGTCCCTGTGATTAGTCAGAGAGCATAAAGGATGCATTTGATTATGTGATGGGCATGCAACTTTTGTTGGGGCAGTGACTCAGCTTTATCATTTTTCTATCCTGTAGTGCCTTGTTATTAAGACAATATTTCTACAGATTTCAAAATAATCCATTGACTAGAAAAATTTGCATCACTATGGCTTCAATGAGGAAAATATTCAAGATAGTGCTTAGAACTGGTGTTTGTCATTTATCCTGCCTACACAAAAGGGAAAGAATAGCCAGAGGAAGATAAATGCTAAGTGACAGCTCTTAAAGATGGCAGCCGAGTCCCAGGAACAATGTCGAGTCAACCTGCATTTCTGAAAATGTACTCAGAGCTCTTTGCTCTTGTATACTGCCAAAATGAAATTGCTTCTAAATTTGCCTTCAATTAAATTTGCCTAAATAGCTCAATGAGGTTTACCTGCCCTGGTACTCCCCCAAAAGAAACCCCATGTCAACCAAATATGCTGTGGATGAAGGATATTCCTGTTTGCCTACTTCTTTGGCTTGGATCCCACATAAGTCATCCTGCATCAGCACTGGAAGGGGGTGATTGACCATAGAGCCCAGTTAAACATAGAGAACTAAAAAAAACCCATATGTATTTTTCAAATGATAGGAGATTTAGATAGAACGTGTAACCGAAGCATGGCGGTCTTCTCAAAATTCTTAAAGTACCAATTATGTCATGGTGATCCCTTATCTCACATACCTGCACCTCCTTTCCACACTGCCCACTGGTTTTCTCTTCTCTGGCCTGACTGATGTATAGACCCTTCCCAGGGTTGGCCCTTCCTCTCTCTTCTCTGGTCTTTATCCTGCACAATCTACAAGTGGCTGAATTACATGAAATTGTATTGTAATTTTTAGTCTCTCCGATGCAGCCTCTTATGTCATAACCACATATTTCTTCCATAATCAGAAAAGTTTATTCTAAAATTAAATATTAAGTAAAACTAAGGGATATATGTTTAAAATAGTTTCCTTTGCAAGATTTTTTTGCTTATAACAGAACAGCCTATTCACATTATCTCTCTTCAGGAGCATGTTACTAAGTATTTTTTATAGCCACATGTATCACAGGATGCTCATTCATTTATGTAAGCATCATCAGTTTTTAATCCACATTACCTCAGCCATCCTTGAGCTGGTTGGCAGCAGGAAGCATCTCTAAACCAGAGGGTGCAAGTTTTAATGTGGGAGCACCATAGATTCATGGTAATGGTAATGATAATGATAATGATGGTGATGTCAGTCATGTTAGGAAGAAATAGCCTATTCCTATAGCTTGTTTTCTAACTCCTATTTACATTCTGAAGCAGAATGAGAAAATCTTCTTTGATTTAGTTTTCCTAATATAAGGAAAAACCATAGTCCTATGTCTCAGTGTAAAAAGTATTCCTCCAATTTTATAATCTTCTGCTAGAAGTTAGCAGAAAAATAAATTTTTTTCAAAAGATTTGTGGATTTTCAGATGTGATAGACTTCATCCTTCTAAGAAAAATTCTCTGGAAAAACTAGATAAGCACCATCTAATGTGTCTACAAGTTAGAATGAGGGAAAAGAGGGAAAAGAAAAAGTACTAAACATATTTTTAAGATTATTAGCTAGTGTGTGTGACTGTCCTTATTAAAGCTGCTTGAACTAAGTAATGTGTATGTGTTTCATTTTTTATCTGATTTGTCTAGAAAATGAGTAATTAAATAATAAGGAAAAAGGGAAAAAACAGATAAGAAAGTCTTTGACTTTTTTTTAAATCCTTTGGTTTGAAAGAGTTTGACTATGTCTCCTGAAGTGCCAGAATTTGAGCAAACACCACCCAAGTGGCAAGTTCTCAAAGGAGTGGGGACTGTTCTCTTTATAGCCATTACAGAGGTCTGTCTTTAATCCTGGACCACTTTTTCAGGGTGGGAGAATGTTAAACTGATTTACTGATACTCTGGCTGCAAGTTGGACTTTCAACTCACAGTGAAACCTTATTCCATGTCCCAAAACTAATTAACCGAAGGGATAGATTTTATTTTTGGAGGGAGGAAGCTATGTGTACATTAAGGTAACAGATACAAAATGCTAGTATACAACTATGGAGAATATGTGAGAAGCCTAATAAGGACTGTTGCATGACCATAGCACTACTTGAGAGCAACTATAAGTCAGTGATGATTCACTGTAGGTAAGATTGACAGGAACAGTGCTTGTTCACATTTTACCTGCCTCTTGTGAATTGGACTGACCTGGTGTGTTTTGGTCCCGTCCCACTGATTGCCCTTAGGTAAGCTCAGTTAATCGAGAAGAGTCTAACCAGTTCAGTTTGTATTTTATAACAAAAGGCCTATTTTTCTACCCATACCATGCTTCTCAAAGATTACACTTGACATTTCAGGTTGCCTAAGATTGTTATGTTCTAATGTTCATTGATAAGAATAGCTTTTCAGTAGGACCCTGTCCCTATGCCTAGATGCATGGGTTAGAACTCAAAATAAAGGCCGATGTTTCAATTGCTGCAACAGAAGCACAAGAGCAGTTTAGCCAGGTACTTTCTGAACAGCAATGTCCAAATATATTGGATTTCTCAATTCCCAATCTATCAAATCAACAGCATTCTCTAGAGAAGAATAAATGGACAGCTTGCTCTCATCCAATAGTCCACGCCAAATATCACATTGTTCAGTAGAGTGAAAGAAAACTTTATTGATTTTTTTTCAGGAGGAATGTGAAAACAGGCTAATAATTTAGCTAGATTGTCAGTTAATCTGACAAAAAATAGTACTGTGGAAGAACTTTTCCTCTTGAAATTATTAAATCAGAGGAGTCTGGAACAAAGATAATACAAATATTATAAGTATATTAAAAAACATTTTTATGAAGAGGAGATGCCTTCAAAAATATGTTTATACAAGACTCAGCTCATATTTCTCTATTTCTTCATTATGGATTAGGTGTCCACCCATAATTAATCTCTGTATATGTCTGTCACAGAACATTGTATTTTTTTGTCTTCAATATAACCAATCTCTTTGAACATAGAGATTTTGGCATTTTCTTTCCGTGAACCCAGAACACGGTATAGTGTCTTGTGTAAAGCAGTAGTTAGAGAATAGGTATTTTCTATTTCATATATGAATATGAAAACAATGGATCAAAATCAGGGTGGTTTTGTAATGACATACCTGATCTCAATTTCATCTAGTGGTTAACAGTGTAGGTTCCCCAATCAAACAGCATGTAAATCTAGAGCATTCCATACTAACTCTGGACAATTTACTGGGTCTCTCTAAGCATTCATTTCTTGATGTGTAACATGAGGGAAATTGTAGTGCCTACAGAGTTTTCATGAGGATCATATGAGTCCCAAAGTTTTCTTCCAAAGTTTTCAGAAGACTGCCTGACTAATAGTAAGTGCTTAATGAATGTTATTTATATGTAACCTTTATTTTTTTTTTAAGACTTTTTTTTAAAAAAATATTTTTATTTATTTATTTGAGAGAGAGAATGAGAGAGAGAGAGCATGAGAGGGGGGAGGGTCAGAGGGAGAAGCAGACTCCCTGCTGAGCAGGGAGCCCGATGTGGGACTCGATCCCGGGATTCTAGGATCATGACCTGAGCCGAATGCAGTTGCTTAACCAACTGAGCCACCCAGGCGTCCCTATATGTATCCTTTAAAAATCAAACATCACATTATCACTCTTCTTACAAATTATAGTTTTGCCCCTGTGAAATAACATAAAAGAATGAATTTTGGAGTTAAGACACTTGGCTTTGAATTCCGGCTTTGCCACTTCTTAGCAGCCAGAAGAATCAATAGGTTTGCTTCTCTATTTTGTAGATCAAGGATATTAAAATTTAATTCACGTGTTTGTTGTGAGAACTGAATGGAATGACATTTGCAAAGTGCCTAAAGCAGTGTGGTAGCACAACATATAACTCACTTTCCATTTAGCTAACTTGCTGATTGGATTAGTTAGCTTTGCAGTGCAGAAATTATATATCAATTTACCAGAAATTCAGAAAAAGTAGATTTGAAGACCATAGGTAATAATGAAGTTACATAGATACAAATTGTATTGCTGAGAGCAATGACTAAACTTTGACATTATTATAGGTCAAAGATACTTTCCCCAAGTTTTGGTTGTTTTGTCTTTCTGGAAATGTCTTCAGGTGGAATGGAAAGTTCACTTTTGTTTCAAGGTAGTAAGTCTTAAGGGCAAACAAGCTGTGTCTGGTAATTTTTATTTTCCAAAGTATCCCTCTCAGTGAGGAATACATGACAGGAAATCAACAAAGAATTTTTCATTAATGACTGATAGATTTGTGTTTTATTACACAGAGCAGCTGAAATGAGATACTACCCAATATGACCAATATACTAATGGTATAAAAATGAGTAAAATCTCTTATAATGCTTAAAGCCCATTCTAGTTTTCTTATCATTAAATATTTTTATAATTAACATATGAATCAATTTTCTAGATATCAATAGGCTGTTTGCAAGTATGTTTTGGGGTGCTCTATCACTCCCCAGATTGGATAGATGAACAGAGAAACCAGATATACAGAACACAAAGAGAACTAGAGAGCTAGAAAATTTCCAATTAATTTGATCATTGTAGATAACAGATATTTATCCTCTTTTTTCCTGTGTAGGTATATCGCTGTTGTGTTGGAATTTGATGCATGCAACAATAGGGAATAGTCTAATTGAGTACTTCCCATTTCATAAATATGTCATCTTGATTCAGAATTGGGAGTACATTTAATGGAAAAATCATTTAGATTTGAGCACTATATCTCTGCAAGTAATTCAGATTAAATCTGATTACTGAAGGTGTTTATTTCTACTTGATTATTCTTTATTACACTGCATTACCAATTTATACTGATTAAAATGCTAATGTTCTATGTTAATAAAGGATTATAATTAGATTTTTTAATTTTCCTAAATTAGCAAGACTGAAACATTTACAAAAAATTCTACTTGTCTGTGTACTAAATAATGGAATTATGAGATTTCAAAATAAGATGATCAGAAGCAATTTGGGGCCAGAAGCTGTTCTGGTGGTTTTTTATTTTTCTTGAGACATGTGTAAAGCTTGCTTGCCTAGAGACATTTAGATGCCACTTCTGTAAATATTAAAATATAGGGATGGAAGCAGAATCTTGAACTATCTATCTGTAGCCACTCCAAACTCAAATTCTCCATCTTCCCTCTGCTTAGGGTTTATTACACTAGCCCTTATTTATGCTAATAGTATCAAAAAGACATTGCATATCAGTAGGTATATTTGTCAAATTAATGCATTTGGAAGAAGCAGATATCAGTTCTAATTATCTTACCATTATCTAATTTTAATGGGAATTAATCTCAGCCACCATTAGTTTACTTAATGTACATCATTTTTATACTGTCATGTTAAATCCCCATAATGTGATATCACTGCACATCCTAACAAGAGGTATTCAGGGACGTACAGCTTGTTTATGATGGAATTGAATATTTATATATGCCTATATAGCCAGAGATGTTTAAGAATTTATATGAACCAAGAAATGAGATTTCCCAATGTAAATGGAATGTGCTCTCTTGCTGATAGTTCTGCAGGCTACTTAAAAGTTCTATGAAAAAGACCTTATTTATATTTGTTTGTTTGTTTCAAGTTCTTATTTACATTCCAGGTAGTTAACATATAGTGGAATATTACTTTCAGGAGTAGAGTTTAGTGATTCATCACTTACATATAACACCCAGTGCTCATCACAAGTGCCCCCCCCCTTAATACACATCACCCATTTAACCCATCCTCCTGCCCATCTCCCCTCCAGCAACCCTCAGTTTGTTCTCTATAGTTAAGAGTCTGTTTTATGGTTTGCCTCTCTCTTCCCCCACCTCCATGGTCATCTGTTTCGTTTCTGAAATTCCACATATGAGTAAAATTATATGGTATTTGTCTTTCTCTGACTTAATTCGCTCAGCATAATATAATCTAGCTCCATCCATGTCATTGCAAATGGCAAGATTTCATTCTTTTTTGTGGCTGCATAATATTCCATTGTATACATATACCACAACTTCTTTATTCATCAGTCAGTGGACATTTTGGCTTTTTCCATAATTTGGCTATTGTTGATAATGCTGCTATAAGCATCAGGGTGCATGTGTCCCTTCAAATCAGTATTTCTGTATCTTTTGGGTAAATACCTAGTAGTGCAATTGCTGGAGTTAAGAAATGGGCAGAAGACATTTTTCCAAAGAAGACATCCAGATGGCTAACAGACACATGAAAAGAGGCTTAACATCACTCATCATCAGAGAAATACAAACCAAAACTACAATAAGATATCACCTCACCTGTCAGAATGGCTAAAATTAACAACAGAGGAAACAAGAGACATTGGTGAGGATGCGGAGAAAGGGGAATGAACCCCCTTACACTGTTAGTGGGAATATAAACTGGTGCCACCACTCTGGAAAACAGTATGGAGGTTCCTCAAAAAGTTAAAAATAGAATTACCCTATGAAAAAGACCTTTAGAAATAACTTTTGATCCTGTTGCATCTTCATATTTATATCTTACTCTGAAATGTACTATTACCTAAGTCTAGGGTTGGGAACATACACTATGATGAAATGTTTGAAAAATAAAAGAATTTAAACCTAAATCTGGGAGAGATATCTTTATCACTTTAAATCTTTCTGAATTAACCAGGATAATAGCAACATAAAAGTGCCTCAAGGCACCACTAGCAGAAGTTAATGTGGAACCACAACCACTATTTAGAGAACCATTTCCGTCATTCACAGGGAAGAGATGGCAGTGAACTTAACAACTAAGGACTAACTGTTTCTACTTAATCTGTAGTTGGTGGGAGGTATACACACTAATGATGGCTTTCGTATACTAGTAAGTCTTAAAATTTCCCCTTTAATTTTTACTAAACTGTTTGAAAACCAGTTGGTATGAGCAGCTATTATCTATGATAGGTTCAAGTAGTTTGATATAAATTATCTCTAATCGAACCAGAACAATTAGCATGGGAGCAATAATGACTAGATTCCTTTTAAAATATTTAATTATGAGATATTTTAAATGTATGGAAAAATATATGGCAGACACTCATGTGCCCATAACCCATGGTTACTGGATGTTGCCATATATATATGCTATGGACTGAATGTTTGTGTTTCCCCAAAATTCATATGTTGAAGTACTAACCTCTAAAAATGACAGAATTAGAAGGTAGGGCCTTTGGGAAGTTTTTAGGTCATGAAGGAGGAGCCCTCATGAATGGGATTAGTGTTCTTACAAAAAACACCTTACAGAGATCCCTCACTCTTTCCACCATGTAAGGGTACAATGAGAAGGTGCTGGCTGTGAACCAGGAAGTGGACCCCCACCAGAACATGACCATGCTGGAGACATGATCTTGGACTTCTAGCCTCCAGAACTGTAAGAAATATGTTTCTATTATTTATAAGCTAACCAGTCTATGGTATTTTTGTTATAGTCACCCAAATGGACTAAGATTGCATTTTTTAGAAAAAGGAAACATCTCATATACATCTAAATCACCTCTTCTATATTTCTCCCTTCCTTCATTTTTTACCACCAGAGCTTATCAATGTTCTGTGGCTGCTGCAACTCATCCCTGAGTATGTCTTTACACTTTTTAAACATATGCATAGAACCATAAAGAATAAAAAGAATTGTTTTAGATGTTTTCCAATTTCATCTAAATGGTATAGAATACATATCCTTTTGTAATCTGCTAATTTAACTGAACTTTAATTTTTGAGATTTATCTTTTTTGATGCATGTATATTAGACCACTCATTTTAATATGTATAGTATTCCATTGTATGAAAAAAAGTCATTTTCTCTATTTCTTTATTGATGGGCATTATTAATGATTTCCTTCTATAAAATGATACCATAATATAAGCATCCTGTGCACATGTAAAAGAAATACTCTAGTATAAGGGCACCTGGGTAGTTCAGTTGGTTAAGCGTCTGCCTTTGGCTCAGGTCATGGTCTCAGGGTCCTGGGCTCAAGCCCTGAGTCGCGCTTAGGGGGGGTCTGCTTCTCCCTCTCCTGTGAGCTCTTTCTCTCTCTCACATAAATAAATAAAATCTTAAAAAAAAAAGAAATACTCTAGTATATTTATCTAAAACTAAAATTGCTAGATCAAAAGGTGTACATTTTTGCAATTTTAATGAATATTGCCAGTTGCTTTCCAGAATGATTTTTCCAAATCATACTGTCATCTGCAATGAATTAAAAAAAGCTCCTGTTACTTCACATACTAATCAGCACTTTTAATTTTTATCAATGTGATAAGTATGAAATGGTTGTTTTAAGTTATATTTCATGAGACTATTTCCCTTAAAGGTTCTTTTCGTTTGTAATTTTTAAATTAAAGTGATATCAACATATAATTGAAGGATTAAGCAATTTTTCTAGTTCTGTCCCAGGATATAGAGAAGCAGGAAAGAGCAACAATCCCAGCATTTCAAGGAAAAAGAGCCAGACATACTTTAATTTCAGTTTTTTTCCATATCCATTGAATACATGGCAAACAACTGGCCCAAAATATAAAGAGAGACAGTACCTATAGAAGAGAGGGGAGATGTAAGCACTCACTCACCTGGCTGGACAGAACGCAACACTAACATCCAGCTTTCAACAAAAAATTTTGAGACCTTATGAGAAGGCAGGAAAAGACACGCTCAGAAGAGACAAAGCAATCATTAGGATTAAACTCAGATACAACGCAGATGTTGGAACTATCTGACAGGAAATTTAAAATGATTGTGATTTATATATTAAAGATGCTAATGAGGAAAGTAGAAAACATGCAAGATCAGGTAGATAATTTCAGCATGGAGATGAAAATTATAAAAATGAATCAAATTGAGGGGCTTCTGGGTGGCTCAATAGGTTGGGCATCTGACTCTTGGTTTCAGCTAGGATTGTGATCTCGTGGATGGTAGGATCAAGCCGTGTGTTGGGCTCTGCACTTAGTTTGGGGAGTCTGCTTGAAGATCTCTCCCTCTTCTCCTCTCCCCACTCATGTATGTGCTCTCTCTCTCACTCTCTCCCTCTCTCAAATGGATAAATAAATCTTTAAAAAAATGAATCAAATTGAAATGCTAGAAATGAAAAACACAGTAATAAAGAATGTCTTTAAAATCAGTAGATGTGGCATAGTAAAAGAATCAGTACTTGAAGACAGGACGATAGAAATGATCCAAAATGCAACACAAAGAGAAAAAATGAAAGAGAGAGAAACAGAAATGGGATATTAAGAGATATGGGACAATAGTAAACATTTTAACGTAGTGTAATTGGAATCCCAGGAGATAAGAAAGAAAATGAGCAGAAGAAATATTTGAAGAAGTAATGAGCAAAATTTTCCAAGATTAATGGCAGGCTCAAAGTCTAAGATCCAGAAATTCAGAGATCAAACAGAATTAATCCCACCACACACACCCCCTCCTTAAGACATATCATATTCAAACTGTTGAAAACAAAAGACAAAGAGGAGATCTGGAAGGTAGCCAGAGAAAAAAATTAACATTATTTACAGAAGAACAAAGATAAGATTTATGGCAAACTTCTCTTCAGAAATCATGCAAGCTAAGAAGCAGGAGATATCTCTAAAATTCTTGGAATAAACAACAACCAAAAAAACCCACCTCTCAAACCAGAATTCCATACCCAGTGAACATAAATTTCAAAATTAAAAATTAGAAAAAAATTCTCAAAAAATCTAGGAAATTCATTGTTGGAATATTTGCTCTACAAGAAATGGTTAATATTTAGGCAGAACTAATAGAGAAAGTGAATCTATACAATGAAATGAGGAATACAAAGAATGGAATAGATAGGGCCATGAAACAAGGAATGCAGTTTGCCTCTACAGCCTGTAAAAGGCAAGGAAACAGATTTTCTCTTCAGAGCCTCCAGAGGGAACTGGCCTTGCCAATATCTTGACTTTAATCCAGAAAGACTGATTTTGGACTTCTGACAAGCAGAACTGTAAGATAACAAACTTGCATTGTATTAAACTACTAACTTTGTGGTAATATGTTATAGCATCAATAGGAAAATAACATAGATGTATAACTGCAAATCCTAGGGCAACCATAAAATATTTTTAAAGACATATAAATAATAAGAGACAATGAAATTATTAAAAATTCTTGAATAGCATAAGAGAAGGCAGAAGAAGAAAAAAGAAAGAATAGATAGAATAAACAAAAAGCAGCTAGCAAGGTAGCTTTTATTGCAACCATATCAATAATGACGTAAATGTGAATGGCCTAAACACCCCAGTTGAAACAGAGTTTGTCAAATTGGATTTTAAAAACATACCAATCATAAGGTATCTAGGTGAAACCATTTTTAATATATAGGTTAAAAGTAAATGAATGATGAAACACATATCATGTAAACACTATTCAATAGAAAGCTGGAGTATATTAATAACAGACAAAGTAGATTTAGAATAAGAGGGTCATTACTTAATGATAAAGGGTACGGTTCTCAAGAGAACAATTCTAAATGTGTATATACCTAACAACAGAGCTTCAAAATACATAGAACACATACTGAAGAAACTGAAAGGAGAAATATATGAATCCACAATTATAGCTGAATACTTCACCATTCTTCTCTCAGTAATTTATTGAACAAAGTAGAAAGGCAGTAAGGATAGAGATGATCTGAACAATACCATAAACCAACTACATCTAACAGATAACAGTCCATCAAGAAAAAGAGCATATACTTTATTTTCAATGTAAATGGAATATTCACCAAGACAGAGAATGTGGTAGGTCAAAAAAGAAACCTCAACAAATTAAAAAAAAAAAAAAAAAAAAAAAAAAGTCCTACAAAGCATGCTTTTGGACCAGAACAAAATTAAACTAGAAATCAATAATAGATATCTGGAAAATCCCCAAATATTGGGAAATTAAACAACATTCTTTATAGAACTTATGCATCAAAGAAGAGTGTCAAGGGAAATAAAAACATATTTTGAACCAAATGAAAATAAAACTACATCATATCAAAACTATGTACCTAATAGCAGTTCTTAGAGGAAAAATTATATGGTTAAAAGCTCATATTAGAAGTGAAGAAAATTCTAGGGGCGCCTGGGTGGCTCAGTTGGTTAAGCGACTGCCTTCGGGTCAGGTCATGATCCTGGAGTCCCTGGATCGAGTCCCGCATCGGGCTCCCTGCTCGGCAGGGAGTCTGCTTCTCCCTCTGACCCTCCCCCCTCTCATGTACTCGCTCTCTCTCATTCTCTCTCTCTCAAAATAAATAAATAAAATCTTTAAAAAAAAAAAAAAAAACAAAAGAAGTGAAGAAAATTCTAAAATCAATATCCAAGCTTCCAGCAGAATAAACCAGTAAAAAGAGCAAATAAACAGAAGGAAATGATAAATATAAAATCAGATGTCAATGAAACTTGAAAACAGAAAAAACAGAGACAATCAATGAAACGAAAAGTTGTTTCTTTGAAGATAGCAATAATATTGATAAATCTCTAGTTAGAATGTCCAAAAAAGTAAGAGAGAAGACATAAATTACCAGTATCATAAAGGAGGATATATTACTATAGTTCCCACAGACTTTAAAAGGATAAGTGTATAATGCGCCCCTCCACAGCCCCCCCCCCCCGCAATGGCTCCCAATGATCAATACCTCTTGATATTCATGCTCTTATGTAATACTCTCCCTTTGACTGTTAACTTACTGACTTGCTTCTAATGAAGAGATTATTCTAGAAACAGTGGTCTATCTCTTCTGAGATTAGGTAATAAAATGATGTTGATTTTCACCTTGGGCCTTCTCACTTGCTTTTTCCTATAGTCCTTTTCTGGGGGACTCCAGATACCATGTTGTGAGACATGGCAAGAGACTGACACTTGCTAACAACCTGAGTGAAGTGGATTCCCCCCACTACTAGATCAAATTCAGATGAAACCATTGCCCTGGTCAACAGCTTACCTGCAACCTCATAAGAGATCATGAGCCAGGGACGTCTAGATAAGTCAGGCTCTTTCTTTGATTTATGGGTTTCTGACACACAGAAACTGTGAGGAAACAAATGTTTAGTGGCATAAGCCCCTATCTCTAACTTTTAGTGTAATTTTTTACTCAGCAATAGATAACAAATTCATTAAAGAGATAATATAATTCTATACCCATAAATTTGATACCATAAATAAAATTTATACTATAAATAAAATGAGCCAATTTCTTGAAAGACACAAACTACCAAAAATTATTCAAGAAGTAACAAATAACCTGAATAACCCTATACTTCTTAATTGAATTTTTAGTTAAAAATCTTATACACATGCACAAACAACAGGTTCAGATAGCTTAATTGATGAATACTAGCAAACATTTAAGGAATAAATAATAACAAACAAAATCTCTTCTAGGAAATATAGAAGGAGGGAATATTTTCCAACTCAGTTTCTGAGACCATTATCCTAATAGCAAAACCATTAAAAAAAAATAAAAAGGAAAGGAAAGAAAACTACATGCCTTTATGGACATAGACACAAAAATCCTCAAAAAACTTAGCAAATTAAAACTAACAATGTATACAAAGAATAATATATCATGACCAATTTGGGTTTATTCCAGAAATACAAAGCTCATTTATGAAAAAATCAATATAATACATGATATTAACAGACCGAATAGAAAAAATTAATTTTAATATATGTAAAAAAAAATTCAATAAAATTAAACATCCGTTTATGATACAAACTTTCAGCAAACTAGGAATAGAAGGTAACTTATCCTAATTAGGGACATCTACAAAAGCCTACACATAACATCATACTTATTAGTGAAAGACTGAATGCTTTCTCCCCAAGATCTATAGCAAGGTATGAATGTCATTTTTCATGACTCCAATTTAATATTGTACTATAAAATCTATCCAATGCAATAAGGCAAGAAAAAAGAAAAGCATACAAATCAGAAAAGAAGAAATAATTCTATTTGAAGATAACATAATCGTCTGTTTAGAAAATCTCAAAGAATACAAAAATGCTCCTACAGCTAGTAAACCAGCTTATCCAGGTCACAGTATACGGTAAACACCAAAAAAAAAAATTATATTTATGTAAATTAGTAGTAAGCAATTATAAGAAGAGTATTGTTATGATTACATCAACAAATTTAACATGGAGATATAAATCTGAAGGGAAAAAAGTAATATATAAGGTGAAAGCTATGAAAGATTGACAAAAATTAATAATAAATAAATTGAAAGATATACAATGTCCATGGATTAGAAGACTCAATTTTGTTAAGATGTTAAGTATCCTCAGTTTCACTGATGAATTCAACTAAATCTCAATCAAAATCCCAGCAGAGTTTTTATAGATGTTGACAAGCCAAGTCTAAAATTTAGTCTTTCTCAAACATCTGGTGATCTCTGAAGCCTTTTAAAGTCTAAGTGTTAGGCTCTGAAAAGCTCACTGAAACCTCTGTGTGCTTTGGTGAGGCTTGTCCATTAGTGAGCTTCACTTGAGGATGACAGTGCAGTGCTTCTGTGTTTTGTTGGAAGACACACATGCCAGTATTTGTTGAGCTTATCTTTGGGCTCTTCAGTTTCTCTTGGGAAGACCCATTCAGTTTATGACTCAGGAGGTGCTGATAAATACCCAGCTGTAAACATTTTATTCAAATGAGCTGGGAAATAAGACTAGGGTTGGGGGAGTGTTTCACTATTTACAGGATAAAATTTCACTTAATATCTTATTTTTATTGCAATACCTCACCCCTACTTTCAATTGACTAGTTTCTCTGAATCTAGAGTTTCTATAATTCAATTTATCCCAGAAGAAGCTTTTGGTTTCTCCATAGGGAGTTGGCAGGGAAGCAGAGCAGACCTTGGTTTTAAATTGGCCACTGTACTTTTCATCCCATCTTTCATTTGCTCTGGACATAAATGGTGCTTCTATCCTGAGCCTTTTATAGGTTTTACTTGCTGAATTAGTGTACTCTGTTATAGGCATCCTCTGTGCTGGTATTGAGGCTTAAAGTCTTTTTACTCTTTTATGTCAGTAGCCATAATTTGTCCACTTTCAACAATATATCTTGCAAATATTTATGGATATCATTCATTGACTGTGGCTTTCTTTTCCATTGATACCAATTTACTGTTATTTTAGTGGAGTTGCATAGGCAGTAAAAATAAATGAACATTTTAATTCAAGCCATTTAATTTTATGTCTGAGGTTGATAGGCTTTCATATGATTATTGCTCATTCTCTTTTTCTCTTGTGAATTGTCAGTTCATAGTCTTTCCCCATTTTTCTTATTGGGTTGGGTGTGTATGTGTTTGTGTTTTATTGTTTGTAGGCAATCTTTACTCCCTGGGAGATGAAAATAATTGGAACAAGAAAGAAAGTTGGGTCATAAGACACATAAACATGACATCCCTTTGACTAAGAAAGGCAAAATATATTTATTAAAAATCTTTCTAATTATTTAAAAAAGTATTATGAAGCTCCTACCAAATATTACACATTATGCTAAGAAGTAGAATTGTAAAACTTAATTTTCATTTTTCTCAAAATACAAGATTCAATTTCTGTGGCCCCTTAGATACACTCAGCCCCATCTACCCACCTAGTCTTAGTTGTTTGCCCCTCCCCTAGCCTGAGCATCCCTACATACAATTTTGATTGAGATTGCATTGGATCTGTAGGCCAGTCTGGAGAATTTACTTCTTTATAAAATTGTATTTTTCAGCAATGAACATTTGCCATTTTAACCACTTTAAATGTACAGTATAGAGGCATTTAAGTACATTCACACTGTTTTACAATCATCACTACCATCCATCTCCAAAACTTTTTCATCACTCTAAACTGAAACTCCATATCCATTAAACAATAATTCCCCATATCCTCCTCACAGCTCTTGGTAGCCACAATTCTATTTTCTATATCTGTGAATTTGGCTATCCTAAGCATCTCATTTAATGGAATCATACAGTAGTTGTCCTTTTGTGACTGGCTTATTTCACTTAGGATAATGTCTTCAAGGTTTATCCATATCTTAGCCTGTGTCAGAATTTCCTTGTTTTTTTTTGTTTTGTTTTTTTTTTTGTTTTTTTTTTTAAAGATTTTTTATTTATTTATTTGAGAGAGACAGAATGAGAGAGAGCAAGCACATGAGAGGGGGGAGGGTCAGAGGGAGAAGCAGACTCCCTGCCGAGCAGGGAGCCCGATGCGGGACTCGATCCAGGGACTCCAGGATCATGACCTGAGCCGAAGGCAGTTGCTTAACCAACTGAGCCACCCAGGCGCCCAGAATTTCCTTGTTTTTAAGGCTGAATAATATTCATTATATGTATATACCACATTTTGATTATCCATTCATCTGTCAATAGACACTTGGGTTGCTTCCTCCTTTTAGTTATTGTGAATAGTGGTGCTATGAAAGTGGATATACAAATATCTGTTTAAGACTCTGTTTTCAATTATTTTGGAAGTAGAATTGCTCAGTCATATGGTAATCCCATTTTTAGTTTTTGAGGAACTGCCATGACATTTTCCATAGCAGCTAGCCATTTTATATTCCCAGTAACAGGGCTTCCAATTTCACCACATCCTTGCCAACACTTGTTATTTTCTGTGTTTTTGAAAATAGCCATCCTAATCGGTGTGAAGTGGCATTTCATTGTGGTTTTAATTTGCATTCCCTAATGATTAGCTGTGTTGGGCATCATTTCATGTGCTTATTATCCATTTGTATATCTTCTTTAGAGAAAGGTCTATTCAAGCCTTTCCATTTTTAAATTGAGTTGTATATGTTTTCTTGTTTTTGTTGAGTTGTAGTTCTTTACTCTGGATATTAACCCTTTATCAGATATATGATTTGCAAATATTTTTTCCATTTTGGGGGGTTGCCTCTAATTCTGTTCATAATGTCTTTTGATGTATAAAAATTTTTAATTTTGATGTAGTCCGATTTACCTGTTTTTCTTGTGCTTTTTGTGTCACATCCAGGAAGTCACTGCCAAATCTAATGTCACAAAGATTTTTGCCTATGTTTATTTCTAAGAGTTTCATATTTTTAGGTCTTATATTTAGGTTTTTGATCCATTTTGAGTTAATTTTTTGTATATAGTATAAAGTAGAGGTCTAACTTCATCGTTTTGCATGAGGATATCCAGTTTTTCCAACACCATTTGTTCATTCATTAATTTTTGAAAATTCTTGGACAGCTTATCTTCAAATGTTGCTTCTGTCATATACTCTCTAGCCTCTTTTTCTTTTAGAAGTTTAAACAGTAACCACTCTTTTCTAATTTTCCCTCCTTCTCTGTTTCAATCTAGTATTTTACAGTGATTTATATTCTAGTTTAAAGTGATCTTTGTTGTGTCCAACCTAATAAGGCCATTTATTCTTAATTTTGGTTACTGTATTTTTTAGCTTTTATGTCTTAAGAGAATGAACATTTAGGAAAATGATGAGAGGGATGCCGGGAATGGCCAGCAATCCCTGTACCGATGGATGAAAGATTACTCCAAACTTTGCTGTGAAAGAGAGGAGAAGGCAAGAGGGTCAATGCTCAGAAATGAAAACCCTTTGCTCTTCTTTGCTCCCACTTTTATTGGTCCTTCAGGATAATCACAAATCCTTATAACTGTTTCTCAAGCACGTGATGTGTGACAAGGGAAGATCTGTTTAAGGGAAAGATACAATATGCTAATCTGCATGTTCTACAAGTTCTGCTAAACATAGCCTAAGGGACAATGCATACATCTCTTAGATCACAGGGCGGCTCTTTGGGCTAAGAAAGCTTTGGGGAAGGCAACTTCCTGAGGCATTCCTACAGCAGAGTGGTCAGCAGGCCTCGGCATTCCAAAGGCCTATGCCTTTCTCTGAAACCTTCCATCGCTCCCAGCGGCCTCCATGTTACATTTTAGCAAGCCAGGTATTATGGCTGATTTCATGCTCTACATTAACCCCAACAGAGGGAGACATTCTCTCAGAATATGGCCACTTGTAGATGGATGAGGAGCAAACACACCAGTTTATCCAGCTTCCAGTGCTTTAGAGTTGCTGTCTGCTTCAGATGCTTCTTGAGACCATGAGCCATGGCTGTTCTAGTCATGAAAATAACTGCTTTTACAGCTTCAAATTTTACATTCAAATCTATGATTCATATGGTATTTCTTATTATATTAGAAATGAAGTATTACTCATTTTTTTCCAAAATTTTTATGGCTATTTTTACTGGTTTATTTTCTGTTTGACTTTTTGAATCTGTTTATCAAATTAAAAACACAATACTGGTATTTTTTATTGAACAAATATAAAATTTATAACATTTATAGATTAATTTAGTGATAAGTAAAATCTTTGAGTCCACTTAGTCATGAATATAGTACTCTTACCAGTTGTTCAAGTCTTCATTTGTATTTCTCACTAGTTTTTTTTTTTTAAGAGTTTTCTTTGGAGAGGGTTTTTTACAGTTCCTGTTACCCTAGATATTTTACACAGAGGTTACTGTAAATGTCTCCTTCCATTATAACTTGTAGCAGGTTTTGATTTACACATATGAAGCCTAGTGATTCTTGATATGACTACCTTAATTTTGAACCCAGCCACTTTTTTGAGTTATGTTTATGTTTGTAATAGTTATAAATTTTCCAAGTTTTCCTTTAACCAGCCTCTGATAAGAGAAAAATAGAAGAAACTTTCAGACTTTGTGTTCAACAGAAACTTTAAGCAGGATGTGACCCTTTAACTGAGTCCCCAGGTTCAAATGGGATTTTGATAGTTGCAAATAAAGATAAGAGGCATATGGGAAGAATGTTCTAGATTAAGAAAGGAATAGTTTTTTCTCTGTGGAATCACCATGGCGGCCAGGACCCTGTACACATATCCTGAGAACTGGAGGGTCTTCAAGCCTCTCATTGCCGCTCAGTACAGTGGGGCTCAGGTCTATGTGCTCTCTGCACCACCCCATTTCCAGTTTGGCCAAACCAACTCCCCCGAATTTCTCCGTAAATTGCCTTCCAGTAAGTTTCCAGCATTTGAGGGTGACGATGGTTTCTGTGTGTTGGAGAGCAATGTCAGTGCCTACTATGTGAGCAATGAGGAGCTGTGGGGAAATACTCCAGAGGCAGCAGCCCCAGTGGTTCAGGGGTGAGCTTTGCTGATAGTGACATAGTGTCCCCAGCCAGTACCTGGGTGTTCCCCACTTCAGGCATTGTGCACCACAAGAAGCAGGCCACAGAGACTGCAAAGGAAGAGGTAAGGCGAATTCTGAGACTACTGGATGCTCACTTAATGACAAGGACTTTCCTGGTGGGTGAATGTGTGACACTGGCTGACATCACAATAGTCTGCACCCTGTTGTGGCTTTATAAACAGGTCCTGGAGCCTTCTTTCCACCAGGCCTTCCCTGACACCAACCACTGGTTCCTCACCTGCATTAACTGGTCCCAGTTCCAGGCTATCTTGTGGGGGAGGGGAAACTCTATGAGAAGATGGCCCAGGTTGATGCTAAAAAGTTTGCAGGGAGCCATCCTGAAAAGGGTACCCTACAGAAAGAGAAAGGTTCTTGAGAAGAGAAGCAGAACCCCCAGGCTGAGTGGAAAGAGGAGAAAAAGGCTGCTGCCCCTGCTCCTGAGGAGGAAATGGATGAATGTGAACAGGAGCTGGCTGCTAAGCCAAAGGCCAAGGATTGCTTTGCTCACTTGCCCAAGAGTACCTTTGTGTTGGATGAATTTAAGTGCAAATACTCCAGTGAGGACACCCTCTCTGTGGTGCTACCATATGTTTGGGAGCATTTTGATAAGGATGGCTGGTCTCTGTGCTATTCTGAGTACTGTTTCCCTGAGAGCTCACCTAGACCTTCATGAGCTGCAACCTCATCACTGGAATGTTCCAGAGGTTGGACAAACTGAGGAAGAATGCCTTTGCCAGTGTCACTCTTTTTGGAGCTAACAATAGCAGTTCCATTTCTGAAGTCTAGGTCTTCTAAGGCCAGGATCTTGCCTTTCTGAGTCCAGACTGGCAGGCGGACTAAGAGTCATATACATGGCAGAAACTGGATCCTGGCAGTGAGGAGACCCAGACACTGGTTCAAGAGTACTTTTCCTGGGAGGGGGCCTTCCAGCATGTGGGCAAAGCATTCAATCAGGGCAAGATCTTCAAATGAACATCTCTTGCCATCACCTAGCTGCCTGCACCTGCCCTTCAGGGAGATAAGGGTCATTAAAGGAAACTGAACATTGGAAGAAAAAAAAAGGAAGGAACATTAGGTAATGATTAAAAGAGACAAAGCACACGGTCAACTTGAGGACTTACATGTCATTCAGTATCATGCGGCAATGGGCTATGAAGTGGAAAGTTGTGAGACATGAGAAAGATAAGAAACAATGAGTTCATTTAGGGCCCTAAAAGAAGGAGCTTAGGAATCACACTAAGAACAATGGAAGCAATTGACTTTTAGCAGAAGAGCAAGTAAGATGACTATCAACATGGAGAATGAAGTTTTGTGGTTCATATGGCTGGTACAAGTGTGTTGCAGTAATATGGGAGATTAACTTTGTGACAAAAATAAAGAGGAATGCATGGGCTGAAGGCCTACTAATGAGGTAGCATCTGCAAGGGTTGGTGACTAACTGTCAGGAAGAGGAAAAGAGAGGGAGAGGTGAAGGATTCTGGCTGGAACAGTGCATGGAACAGGGAAGGATTTGTGAGAAGGGGATGAGTTCAGATCTGTTGAGGTTGCATTTGAGAAGCCTGTGGAACATATACATACTAATTTATAAAATATGTCTATGTGTTAGATCCAGTCATCTTTTATTCAACAAATATTGATTAAATGCCCTCTCCAAATCAGATGTTTTCTCCCTGGCAGGAGGAGAGATTGGGCTATGCCTCCTGACTATTATAACAATCAAGATAGGATGGTATGAAAATATTTGTTATTTATGTATTTTATACCCAAAAAGAAAACAAAGTCACTGTTATGGGCTGAATTATGTCTCTTTAAAAATTCATGTTGAAGCCCCAACCCCCAGCATCTCAGAATGTAGGTGTATTTAGAGATAAGATCTTTAAAGAGGTGATTAAGTTAAAATGAGACTGTTAGAGTAGTGCTCTCATCCAGTATGACTGGTGTTCTTTTAAGAAGAAGAAGAGGCATCAGGAATGCCTACACACAGAGGAACAAATACATAAAAAGTAGTAAGAGAGTGGCCATCTGGAAGCCAAGGAGAGAGGCCTCAGAGGAATCTAACCCTGCTGCCACCTTAGTTTTGGACTTCCAGCCTCCGGAAGTGGGAAAAAATAAATTTCTTTTTTTTTTTTTTTTTATGAGAGCCAGTATGTGGTCTTTTTTTAATGGCAGCCCTAGCAACAAATACAGTGACTAATAATTAAAATGTGCATGTACATGCACACAGAGCAAATTAATGCTAGAGATCAAGAACTAGACAAAGAATATACATAAGAATTCTTTTTTTTCCCCAAATTTATTAAGGACTAATTGACAAATATAATCATATCTATTGAGAATGTACATGATGATTTGATGTATACACACACACACACACACACACACACACATAGAATGATTTCTAGGATCAAAATAATTAAACATCACCTCACATGGTTAGCTTGCCTATGTGTGTGTGGTGGGAAGGCTTAAGATATACTCTCAGCAACTATCAAGTAAACATCACTGTATTATTAACTAGAGCAATTTAGTTGTCTTAAACATTTTTCAGAAGGTAACTAAATATTTAAATGGAATATTAAATTGGACTGATTCTCTCAGCAAAGGATATAATTTATTAATAGGACTTTGAAATGTTTGATTCACTTCTTTTATTGCCATTTTCTTTGGTCAGATGAACTTTGCATTATTCTTGAGAGTCTCAGAATGATTCAAATCCAGGGATAAAATATGGAAATTAAAATGTTTCTTATTCTGTGACATGAAGTAATTAGATGATTTGCTTCAGTATGTTGACCTTTCATTTATAAGCTATTTTTTGAAGCATATTCTTAATGTATTATACAGAAGCAATGTTCTCAGAAGGGTAAATAACAAAGTTAATGACTTACTATTTTTTTTTCTTTTTAGTAAATGCCAGTTCTTCAGCCTTTAACAAATTATTGCTAAAAGCTAAGCTCATACGTCAGTGTTTCTGGAACATATAGTTTGTGATATCACCATGAAAACACTAGCTGTGAAAGAAAGCTGGATCAGTAAAGATGAAGTAGCCAAGAGGGTAGCTTCTGTGGACCACTTCAATTCAAGGTACTTTATTTACAATCACTGCCTCTCTTCTAGAGTGTAGACAAATTGTCCAAGAGAGTTCACCCTTAAATGTTTCCAGAGGCCAAGATTTAAGTAATGTTTTTTTCTCATTGGTGAATTTACTTTTTAAGAAGCATCTCTCAGACTATGTTTTAAAAACATCTGATTTTCCCTTTAAAGGCTTGAAAAATAGCATGATGGCACAGTTGCAGAGGTGAGGCAGGCCTCTGTGACCCTAGGTCTCTGATTTGGGTAATTCAATAGTTTGGAAGCCAATTTAAACTGACTTAAGCAATAGAAAGAACCTGCTGGGACACACGCTGAAAAGTCCTGAGTGTTGGCAGAATACAGGTACAGCATAATTAGGCTTCTACTCCATCTTTCAGAGATTCTTTTCAGAATTCCTCCTTAGCTTGTTGGCTATATTCCATCAAGGGCTCAAAAATGTTATAGCAGGTCCTGACCTCACTAAATGAATTGTGGCCAAACAGGATCCACCCCTAGAGCCTGAAGTGGGTATAATTCCTAATAGTAGCCCAAGGAAAGGAGATATTGTAAGGATCCCTTTATCCTTAGATGTGAATATACACTGAGATCTTTTTTTTATTTTAAATAAAAATGATCTAGGTTCATTTTTTTTTTTTTTTTTTTTTTTTTTTAAAGATTTTATTTATTTATTCATGAGAGACAGAGAGAGAGAGAGAGGCAGAGGGAGAAGCAGGCTCCCCGCGGAGCAGGGAGCCCGATGTGGGACTCGATCCCAGGACCCTGGGATCATGACCTGAGCCGAAGGCAGACGCTTAACCATCTGAGCCACCCAGACGCCCCGATCTAGGTTCATTTTGAAAGACCTCACTAGTTCATAAATTTGATTCTAATAATGGCCAAATAATTTTGCTTTTAGAATAATATACACTTACACAGTATAGTATATTTGGCCCATAATGCCCAAGCAAGTCTATGACATAGATAGTATTTTTATTTCCAATACTACTGTGCTTATTTTGAAAAGGGTAGAAGACCATCTAAGCCTACGTTTTCTAAGAAGGACCCACTGGTTGATTTTATGTAGAGATCAGGCAATTACAAATCGATACTTACAAGGCTCCTTTAGGGAAATACATTTTATTAGGTGCTAATTTGGCTGATTAGGCAGCAATCAGACTTCTTTGTATTCTAAATAAAGCAGTTAATATCACAATATTGTTTCATTTACTCTGATTAGGACTCTTAATTAGGTCATGAAGGATATTTAAGATAAATGATGAGAAGTCCAGGAAGAAGTTGGGAATCTGATTTAGAGCTGATGTTGTTAATGCCACAGAAGAACGAAAGGAAACATTGTTTGTATTCATGTCTTAATATTTATTGCATGGATACCCAAATGGCCAACAGACACATGAAAAAGTGCTCAACATTGCTCAGCATCAGGGAAATCCAAATCAAAACCTCAATGAGATACCACCTCACACCAGTGAGAATGGCTAAAATTAACAAGTCAGGAAATGACAGATGTTGGCAGGGATGCAGAGAAAGGGGAACCCTCCTACACTGTTGGTGGGAATGCAAGCTGGTGCAGCCACTCTGGAAAACAGTATGGAGGTTCCTCAAAAAGTTGAAAATAGAGGTACCATATGATCCAGCAATTGCACTACTGGGTATTTACCCTAAAGATACAAATGTAGCAATCCGGGGGTATGTGCACCCCGATGTTTATAGCAGCAATGTCCACAATAGCCAAACTATGGAAAGAGCCAAGATGTCCATCGACAGATGAATGGATAAAGAAGATGTGGTATGTGTGTGTGTGTGTGTGTGTGTGTATATATATATATATATATAATGGAATATTATGCAGCCATCAAAAGGAATGAAATCTTGCCATTTGCAATGATGTGGATGGAACTGGAGGGTATTATGCTGAGCGAAATAAGTCAATCAGAGAAAGACATGTATCATATGTTCTCACTGATATGAGGAATTCTTAATCTCAGGAAACAAACTGAGGGTTGCTGGAGTGGTGGGGGGTGGGAGGGATGGGGTGCCTGGGTGATAGACATTGGGGAGGGTATGTGCTATGGTGAGCGCTGTGAATTGTGCAAGACTGTTGAATCACAGACCTGTACCTCTGAAACAAATAATACATTATATGTTAAAAAAAAAAAAAAAGAAGATAGCAGGAAGGGAAAA
The DNA here is from genome assembly GCF_004348235.1 of Phoca vitulina. Lineage (NCBI taxonomy): Eukaryota > Metazoa > Chordata > Mammalia > Carnivora > Phocidae > Phoca > Phoca vitulina. The sequence goes on along the minus strand of NW_022589704.1, from coordinate 75,817,332 downwards.
ATAAAGGGGGGGAATCAGAGAGGGAGACAAACCATGAGAGACTATGGACTCTGAGAAACAAACAGAGTTCTAGAGGGGAGGGGGGTAGGGGATGGATTAGCCTGGTGATGGGTATTAAAGAGGTCACATACTGAATGGAGCACTGGGTGTTATATGCAAACAATGAATCATGGAACACTACATCAAAAACTAATGATGTAATGTATGGTGATTAATATAACATAATAAAATTAAAATAAAATAAAAGATTCTCACAAAGACAAAAAAGTATTTATTGCATGGATACAATATTATCTCTGCGGCATATATATATATATATATATATATATATATATATATATATATATACTCATCCAACCATCATTTCCTTACATTCAAAGATCTTATTCTTCAATGGGGAAGATATATACATACACGAATATAAGTCTAAATACTTAAAAGAAATATAAATAAAATTATGGTAGAGGAAGGAAGAAAGAGGTGAGTCAGGGCTCCACCTACCCCTAAGAAGAGTGATGCCATAAAGGAGCAATATATGTAAATGTACATTGATTCCATAATGGGAAATGATGGTATGAAGGGAATATTCTGACCAAATTTACAATGGAAGGTCTTGAATCTCGTGTTAAGAAATTTAAGCCACATTTTATGGCTAATGAGGAATCGTCAAAGAATGTACAATGGGGGAGTAAAAGATCCTATAGAATATTGATTATATAGACTGGTAACTCTTATGGCTGCATGAAGCATTGAACGTTGAGAACTTCCAATACTCAAAGGAAAGGAGGAAAAGAAGGCAGGAAAATCAGTTATCAACTGATTGCAGTAGTCTTAGTGAAAACAATTTCCAGAATATCATTAGAGTGAAAGGAAGAGTCAGAATTGAGAGACATTTAGGAAATGAGAGTAAGAAATTTTGATGATGCAAAGGATGAGGTGAATGTTAAAATCAGACATAACTGTGGCTGAGATTGCTACTTATCTTTCAGTATTTATTCTCTTTTTCTTATATTATAGCAGTGCCCAGAATTTTAGCTGGACATGTTACTACCCAGCTAAAAGATGATATTTTCCAATCTCCACAGCTGGGTGTGGCCATAGGGTTAAATTCAGGCGTGTGAGGCATAAGTGCAACTTCTAGGCCTTCTCCTTAGAGGAGAAATGTTTCCCTCTCCCATGTTTTTCCTGCCAGGTGCTGTGATGTGGATGGGCTAGGCCGCAGTGCCACCGACCCATCCTGTACTCTGGAGTGGGAGCCAAGTGCTGCAGATGCTGCCTCTGCTTGTGAGGAGCAGGAAGTGGGAGTGAGCCCCTGGTGACGGTGGGGCAGCCTAGGGATGCTCGCTTCTGGCCACCTTTTACCTGACACAGAAATAAAGGTGGACGTATCTTTTTGTCATTCACATTTTAACTCCCTATCTTATACACACCTAAGCTTATTCCTGACTAATTCAGCGACATCAGATTTCATATTTGAGAAATTATAGAGTTGTCACAGTAGACTCAGTTGCATTTTAATAATAAACAGTCCCCAAATTTCAGTGGCTTAAATCAACAAAGGATTTTTTTCCCACTCTGTCACATGGCCATGCCTCTCCTTAAGGGAATGTAGAAGTGGCATCCTCTTTGTTCCCAGAAGGACAAGAGAACCAGAACACCATTAATCTTTACCATAGATTTTTGAAAAATGATGATGTCATTAACCAGAAAGAGAAAACAAGAAAGGAGGAAGAAGGTAGAGATAATGAATTTAAGTATGGATATCTTGCCCATGGAATTCAGGTTCATTGCATGTACTGTAAAACTGGGAATATGGATCTGGAATCTGATTGCCAGTGGAAGTGAGGCTGAGATTCATCTATATACATCTAGAATTTGAATCACTGGCTAACAGAGTAGCTGGAGCCAGATTGCAGAGAGAAGATATGTGATAGTATCTTGGAGAATTCCTACGTTGAAACGTGCACAGAAAGGAAAAGCATCTAGCAAAAGCATGTGAAGACTGGTCAGAGAAGTAGCAGGAAAGCCAGGGCAGAGTGGGGTCACAGGACCCAGGAGACAGTTTTGCAGAGAAGTGATGTCAAACAAAAAATAATACATTATTCGAGAGAGCAAGTTTCAGAGCAGTGGTAGTCGGGGAGCCAGATTGCAGCAAGTTACGAAGCTAGTGGGATGAGGCAGAACACATGATCTGAAAGTAGCAGTGTTAGTAGGGTGTTTAGAGAATGACAGGAAAAAAAAAAAAAAAGATTCATAGAACACACAGGAGCCCAGCCAACCTTACAAATGTCTAGGAAGATGCAAATTTTAGGAATTAACATTTTATTGGACAGTTATTTAAACTTTATAAGCATCCACTTTAAACCAATATTAAATATTAAAGCAGCCAACCCCCCTGCATTTATACTGTGAGACTTTCTTTGGCAGAAACAAAACAGAGTTATACAAAGGACTCTAATCATTCTACCCCGGTAGGATGGTAGCATGCAGGAAAATAATGCCAAACCTAATGGCAAAAAAAAGTGTGAAAACACAGTGTAATTCAGTGAGTATCTAGAAACAAGCAATGCCAGTACTCAAGATTGAACTGCTAAACCAAGGGGAGTGATTTTCAGCAAGGCTAATAAAGAACTCTCTGTGCTAGGGATGGTCTCTTGACAGAATCATTTTCCTCCCTGCTCCTGCCTTCCTCTGTATTATCCACCTACTTCAGTACTAAATCATTTTTACTTAGCAACAGAGTAAATTTTCCTACTTCAGTTATTTTCTTCAACTTATATTTTACTGAGCATATAACAGAAATACAACATTGAGGTCTGAATAATAAATGTATAAATTAGGGGCAAATCTGAAGTGGTAGACAGTAAATACACTTCTACACAAGTCCAAATTAAATTTTACTCACTATGTGACAAAATCATGTATAATGTGTGTGGCAGGCTGAAAAATCAATCAATGATCAATTAAAAATTGGAAGTGTAATGGATTACTAGTGGAGAGCAGCAGTTATAAACTCTAGGTGAATCAAGCTGAATTTTCTTTCTTTTTTTTAAAGATTTTATTTATTTATTTTGAGAGAGAGAACAAGAGAGCGAGAGAGAGAGAGCACAAGTGAGGGGGAGGGACAGAGGGAGAAGCAGACTCGCCACTGAGCAAGGAGCCCGATGCAATGGGGAACTCCATCCCAGGACCCTGGGATCATGACCTGAGCTGAAGGCAGACGCTTAACCAACTGAGCCACCCAGGTGCCCCTCAAGCTGAATTTTCTATTTAATCTTATGAAAAATCTTTTCCTGTTGAAAACACTAAACAATATCATTATTTATATGTTGCAATTAGAGGAATCATTAAAGAACTAATTTTGAAGTTAATTTCTGTAGCTATCTATATTTTAATTTATTTAAGAAGCTGGTTCACATATCCGGGTTCTTTCAGTAGCAAATTTATAAACTACACACTGCCTCATTTTGAAGCAAATTTGAATTAAATAATTTTACCTTGTAAAAATAATGAGATCTCTGGGAAAAAAAAAGATTACAGTACATATTATATTAAGAGAAAAGGAAATTCTAATATCTTCCAAAGTGCTTAGTAACCATTGCTAAGGAAACAATTCAGAGAGCCTATTTGTTGAGCTTACAGAAATATGTAATAATCACAGACACATACACATAACCCTAAGAGGGTTATATGCAGTCATTCCAAATATGGCCACTCTGAAATATCCATATTTAATGCAGTAACTGTTCAGCTGAATTTATTTCCTAAATGAGAAATTCTTTTTCATTGGTCTTGAGAGTGTTTAAAAAATTAACTGAAGTTAATTATATAGAAGTATAATCTTGAATCAGACTGGGACTTGTTGTATGCCATGAGCTAAATTAAATTGTACCTGAAAACAACCTAAACGGTATATTGCTAAAGAAGCAGATTATAATGGGGTTGAAGAAAGAAAAATATGGTATGTTTTCAGGTTTATCATTGCTTTTGTGCATTGCCTTCTTCAAGTTACTTAATTGAGTTTTTTTCTGATTCATCTGAATTGTCATGATAATATGTATACCCTAAGAATAAATGTGTTCCCTGATTGATTGTTCAGTAAATTGCATTTAAGATGTGCCACAGTATTAATGAGAGGAGAACATTACCAAAACACTGTGTCCAGAACTAATATGAACCCCTGATGAGTGGCCGAAAAAATCAAATGAACTGTAATTCTCTGTAAGACAGAGGATACAAAAGAAGAGTCACTGGGAAGGAGATAGAGAGTGTGCTGTTGTGGGGTATGGTATTTGAAGGGGTATAGTGGATTAAAAAAGTGAACGTGGGTGAATATAAAAAATAAGACACGGACATGGGGAGAGAAGTTCTAAATTCTTACCAGGAGAACTTTGGAAAGTGCATTATGAGAGAATTTAGATAGAAGACACCCTTTATCTGCACATTTTCATGGAAAGAATATTTCAACTTTGGTGATGGTGGTAGTTCTTGTTCTCATTCTTGTTCCTCCTCCCCCTTCCCCTCTAAAATAGTGACTAGCATTGATTCTCTGTGGTTAATTCTCTGTTTACAAGATCTTCGTTACTGGGGAACTGATTGTGTCATTGAACAGGTAGGTGATTAATTACTGTGACCAAATGAAATCTGAAGACAATCTATTTCTCTGCAAAACTTTGCCCTTGTAGGCTCTTTCTGGGTAGTACTGAAAGCAGAGAGCATTTTAAAAACGACATATTTTTCAAGTGGTAAAGAAATGAGTTATTCCTTGAAGCAGGGATTCTTAATCTGGCAGGTAAAGTAAACGAGTGAGGCAGGCTGGATGAAGACAATAGGGGGCTGTAGACAGCAGAAAATTGGAGAGGGTGTCCCTGTTCAAAGGGGATACCACTCCAGCTGATAGTTGCCATAATGGAACTAAGTTCTGATCTTCCAGCTTTTAAAGGCAAAACAAAAATCTGGAACTTCATGTAAAAATCTCTTGGTTTTTAAAAGAAAAATTTCCAAAAAATGTAAAACATAATATCTCATCCAAAGAAAATACATTTCTGCCCCTAGTGTTGCTAGCTGACAGGCTGCTAGCTTGCTACCTCTGCTTTGAAGACATTTTTGTTTCAGATTTTTAAATATACTGGAAAGAGATCAAAGTCTCTTTATCTTCAATTAAAAAAGTAGCTATTAAGTGTACAATTTAGGCATGACAATGTCCTATCTTGAAGTTACCCAGGTATTGTGAAATACACAAAAAAATGGATAAGGTTTGACTACAGGCTTTGAAGAATTTCCGAGGAGAAATATGTATCAAACTAAAAACATAAAATGGATCACCAGTGCTCATGTTGCCTACCTCACTATGTATTTTTTAAAATTTTTCAGTGATAAATTAATCTGTTTAAAATCTACTCTTAAAAAATCTGCTCTTAATGTGTATCTAATATCCTATCATACAGAAGCAAGTGGTTACTTCTATATAATGATAAAGTTTCTTAATTCTGGGAATTTTTACTTTCTGAAGTATCAATGTCAAAATACCATCCTATCCCTTAAAGGAGGTTTGTCTGATTATTTTGAAGTTCTTTTCTTTTTTTTTTTAAATTTATTTGAGAGAGAGAGTGAGAGGAGCATGGCGGTGGCGGCGGAGGGGGGGGAAGGGCAGTAGGAGAAGGAGAGAGAATCTTTAAACAGACTCCATGTTGAGAGCAGAGCCCAATGCAGGGCTCAATCCCAATACCCTGAGATCATGAGCCAAAACCAAGAGTCAGATGCTTAACTGACTGAGCCACCCAGGCGCCCCTGATTATTTCAAAGTTCTAAATTCAGTATTTAGTGTTCCAACATGTGTTAGATTTTTAGGAGATTTGAATAACTTCTAAGCATGAAGGGGAATTTCCTGTGAGTTGACATGACAGCAAAACAGTGAACCCTTCTTTTAGTAAGCAGAAGAAAATTCATCTTACACTAGTTGACCTCAACTAAGGGCCATGGCAGTTGAGTAGCTCATTTGTAAGTCTTTCTCTTTATAGTTAAGTAGGGAAACAGGATTAAAGGGAATGAGCAATTTTCAGGTGGCACAGAGTTGGAAATGTTTGTTGGACTGGGAAGGACCTCTGTAATTATTCTTCCCCCAGAATATAAAGTTTGAAGCATATCTAGGTGTCACTCCAGTATTATGCTCTTTCTTCAAAATCCATCAGATAGCAACTTAATAATTAATTGCTAAATATCTAGTATGTGTTGAGTGTTTTACAGGGTCTAGTAAAAATAGGATCTCTAGAAAAAGAGTTAACACATACCCAGATAGGCGAAATGAGCTTTTAAAAAAGAGTAAGACAAAGCAATGAAGAAAAGTAAAAGATGAAAGCAAGTCGGTAAAGTGCTAATGCGCTTCTCAGGACTTGGGATGAGATGTGAGTGGGAGCTGGAATATGCAAAGGGGGCTTTGTGGTGGATATGGAATCTGATGGGCTTGGAGGAATAGAAAGGAGAGAACATTCCAAATGGAGAAAATAACACAAGGGTAAGTGGGAGGGGTATGCTTAGCCCATTTGCTCAAGCCTCCACTTTCAGTTTGGACACTATTAGATTCATCAATGCTAACAAGGCTCAAGGGCAAGGTCAATATTCCGTCCCCACATATGTTTAATATAATTGCACTTCTCCTTGGCCGTAGACCTTCATCTCCCCAAGTATCAGTGGCCAGGTCTCTAGGGATATATGTTTAGATTCAGGCCTCCTGACAACTGTGTACTTTGCCTATCCCCTCCAACTCTGCCCTCCATCCCTACCCAAGCCTGGAATGCTTTAGATAAAAAAATAATAATAATAGTAGTGTCAAGAAACTAGCTCGGGTTTACAGTGTTGAGCAAACTTCAAAAAATACACTCCTGTCCTTCTCTCTCAAAGCATTTTATTGTCAACAATCCAGTCTCAGGAATTATTATTTGGAGAGGGAAAAAGAAAATTGATTGTATTGATCATTACCTCATAGAATTTGGCTCTTGGTCTTTATTCTAGAGACTAAAAGTAAAGACGTGTATTTGGAAGAGAAGACATGAAAGATAATCCTTAAAGTGGAACCACTTTTCTTTTTTTTTTGACACAATGAAAGGACAGAATGATGTGACTCTATAAAGATCTCCTTCTAGTTATTTTGGTTTCTGAGCAGATTTAAATAATATCCAATATTATGTTTATCCCGTGATGATCAACTTAAATAGTCAGACAGAGTTTGCAGCAAGTGTAATACACACAAGCACACACAAACATATACACACACATAACTAGGTTATATATGGGTATCTATTCAATTTGCTACCAGTGGGTACTTTCATTTAAAATATGCCCCCATTCCATGCTCAGTGTCCTGGCGGCTGGGTTTCTAATTATTGCATTTCTGTCTGCTGCTTTGTTTTGATTTCATCGACTAACTTTGTTGTAAAGGAGTTTATTTTCACTGCTTAAGGTATCAATGCACTTTCTTTCTCTTTAGAAGAGTAGACATCTCAATTATTATTGATAAATTTATGCATTATTAGCAACCCAGTGAATTTATTTTCAGTCTCTGAGATGTTCAGAACTGTTTAAGATGCAGGAAAAAAAAATGTTTATTTTTACTTATGTGAATAAAAAGTCACTCACCACAACTTTTAAATAGTAGCTAAAACTTTAAGTTTTATGCCTTCACGGCTGTAAATTTCAATTATTCCCTTTATCCATATGTACAAAGAGATGAGTTTTTAAGAAGTGAAATGGTGTAATTAAAAGCACCTGCTATAAGGAAGCTCCATATTCTTCTCGTTTGAATGTGGTCTATGGATAGTCATGCCTGAATCAGTAAAGAAAAAGAAGGCTAAAAGGAGTATTAAAAAAGAGTCATCAGGTATTGCACATAATAATCTTTTCTAATATTCATGTCATACCATATAGTTATTTTGAGAATTGTGGAATGAAAGAAAGAAGGGAGGAAGGAAATAGGGACCCTCATCCTCAATTTGTCACTTCTTAATTTCTCAAACTTCCCTCGGTGTCTTTATCCATATCTGTAAAATTAGGGGCTGAAATATGAACTCTAAGTTTGCCTTAGCTCCACATTCTCCTCCTCATTTGTTAAGCTAAATACAGAAAAGCTCCACTGGTCATGAAAAGCAGTTGGTTATGAGAGGCTATGTATGTAGAAGGAATAAAGAGAGAGGAGCTGCCTGAGAGTCACACATCCCTTAGGCAAGTTTCTCCTGAGCCGTAGTTATGTCAGCTGTAAAACAGAGTGTTCTGGCCTCACAGGACTGAGGGGACGGCTTGCAGGGAAGCATTTAGTTTGGTGTCTGGCATTGGGCTCATTATCAGGATTTCGGGCATATGGCACATTCCTGATACATGGAAAAACCTTCATTAGAACTTCCGGGGCCTAGCAAGGGAAGATTAACCATGAATCACCCATAGCATAGATTAATTGGATTTTAGAGTTTGAAGGGACTTTGTAGTCTTTCAGTCCAACCCCCTTATCATATACTGAAGGAACAGGGATCGCCCAAGTTTTGGTGACATTCAGTGGTTAATTTGCCAAGCCGGGAGTAGAATTCTGGCCTCCTCACTCCCGGTCCAGAGTAGTTTTTCTGATACAGGTAGGCCTTAGAAACCCTGAAGGACAGGCTAGAGCAACGTAGCTTTGTTTGCTTTGGTGTCCTGATACTTTTTTCTATCCATGTTATACACTAGGGTTTTTAGTGTTGTTGTTTTGTTCTTTTTGTTCTTGTTGTTGTTTTTCACTTTTGAAGAATTAAGGTGGTGCCTGGGGTCTACGCGGAAAGAGTAAAAGTAGCCCTTCACATAGGGCTCCCGGGAATTTCCTCAGGGACCACAGTGGAAAAGCCTGACCATAAGAAAGTGTGTTAGGTCCTTGGTAACATGGCTCATGTCCACGGAGTTCAGCGTATGCTCTGAGGGATACTAGCTCAACTCGCTGCCTATACTCATGTAGTTGTTACTTTGCTAATACCAGCTAAGAATCTCCATATAAAGTACCCACTCGAACTGTGTTTTCTCTCTTCCTCATTTGTACAGTGTTTATGTGCAGTACAGCCAATGTGAGAGCGATCGTTCTCTGCCAATATTTGAGTTATACACTGGACGTAAAAGTTTTAAATTGGAATACTCTCATTTGTGATAGTTTGGTTCAAGTTGTCTTGCTATGCTCTGGAAGAACTTTACATGCAAGTAGCATGGGATGGCAGGGAGATAAAGCCGGACAATGGGATTCCCAAGCCAGAAACTCAAAAGAAGAAAAGGTTCACACAGGCAGGCCCGAAACCTGCACTCACATCCCATGACTCCAAACTGGAAATACAGCTCCCAAAAGGCATAGCATCCAGAGCCAATCACATAGCTCACCAGTTACATTGGACCCCTATTACAATACATTCTGTACTTTGATGCCATCAGGATGAACTAAAAATTAACATTAGGAAGGCTTAAAGGATGAAAGAAGGCCCTGAAAGTCCATTTTTCAATTTGTGAAATACAAATGTGAGAAAGAGTCCCACACATCTTGCCTTGGTGATGGTGGAAGGGTTCTGAACCAACTTGTATAAATAGGACTTTCTTCATGGCAGCACTTGGTGGAGGGTATATTTGAGAGGGCTCTAGACCAGGAATAAAACACCAGGGCTTGTTTATTCTTAGGTAAATTTCTTAAATTCAGTTTCTGAAACTCAGTTTCTGAGACTCAATTTCTGAATCCTTAAAACAAAATAATAATTTTTACTTCATAAGTTTATTGTAAGATTAACAGTGCTTATAAAAACACTTTGGATATTTACCCAAAGAATATGAAAATGCTAAATCTAATAGATGAATGGGTAAAGAAAATGTGGTGTGTGTGTGTGTGTGTGTGTGTGTGTGTGTGTGTGTGTGTACCTATATATACACAATAGAATATTACTCAGCCATAAAAAATAAAATCTTGGATTCACAATAACACGGATGGATCTAGAGGGTATAATGCTAAGTGAAAAAAGTCAGAGAAAGATAAATACCATATGATTTCACTCATGTAAAATTTAAGAAACAAAACAAATGAACAAAGAAAAAAAGAGACAAACCAAAAAACAGACTCAACTATAGAGAACAACTGATGGTTACCAGAGTGGAGATGGGTCAGGAGGATAAGTGAAATAGGTGATGGGGATTAAGGAGTGCAATTTTTGTGATAAGCACTGGGTGAGGTATACAATTCTTGAATCACTATATTGTACACCTGAAACTAATATAACATTATATGTTAACTTTACTGGAATTAAAATTTAGAATTTTTTTTTTTAAATAAAGAACTTCCATATGCCCTTCACCCATATTCCTCAGTTGTTAAAATTTTACTGTATCTCTACTGCAGGGAGTGGAGTAGCGGTTACTAGGGGTTGGGGGTTAAGGAAATAGGGAGATGTTGGTCAAAGGATACAAACTTCCAGTTTTAAGATTAATACATTCTGGGAATCTAATGTACATCATGGTGATTATAGTTAATAATTTTGTATTATATACTTGAAAGTTGCTATGAGAGTAGATATTAAATGTTCTCACTAAAAAATGGTATTATGTGAAAAAATAAAAATAAAAAATAAATACACTTTGGGGATGATAAAGATCCATACAAATGTGAAAATTTTTTCTCCATCACAACAAAATCAGTTATAGGCTTCTTACTTTCTATAGCTAGGTTCTGGTTAGACTAGCATTCAGATTAGAAAGCAGTGATTAATATTAGTATTGGATTCCGTTTATTAATATTGATTATAATGGTACATTATTATTAATATTTCTTCCTACCAATAACTCTCTGAATCTCTGCCCATTCACCAGTTACTGCAGTCATCTTTTTCATCCAATACATATTTTTGAGTGCCTACTTTGTATAGGCACCGTATCTTTGTCTAGGTAGCTGTATTACTTACCAGGCCAACTGCCCTCATTAAGCTAACATTCTAACAAAGGGATGAAGGTAGGGAAAGATGAGAAACATAATAAATAAGAACATTATACATCAGATGGTGGTAAGTTTTATTTCTTTATTTTTATTTTTTTTTAAGGATTTTATTTATTTATTTATTTATTTATTTATTTATTTATTTGACAGGGAGAGAGAGCACAAGCAGGGGGAGTGGCAGGCAGAGGGAGAAGCAGGCTCTCCACTGAAGAGAAAGCCGGACGTGGGGCTCGATCCCAGGACCCCGGGATCATGACCTGAGCAGAGGGCAGATGCTTAACCGACTCAGCCACCCAGGTGCCCCAGATAGTGATAAGTTTTATAGAAAAATATATTATAGAAAAATTTTAGTATAAATACAAATTGTATTATAGAAAAAAGAAAAAGTGGAACATAACTAGGAGAATTAAGAGAGTCAGGATTGGGGGCAATTTTAAATATGGTGATAAGAGGTGGCTTTTTTAATTAAGAAGGTGACATTTGAGCAAAGAGCTCAAGTTGGTCCGGGCATTTGCCGTTCTTATACCTGGGGAAGAGCATTCTAGGCAGAAGGACTAGAGGGATTATAGAGCATTGGTCATAAAAGATCTTGTAGGTGGTTTCAAAGATGTAGGCCTTTATTCTGAGGGAAATAGGGAGTTGTTGAATGGTTTTGCACACAGGAATGACATGATCTTTTTCTCATGGTATCACTCTGAATGCTCTCTTGAGAATTGACCTTTTGACCTTAGGGAGACAAGGGTGGCAGCAAGAAATCTCAGTTAAGAGGTAACTGCAGGAATCTAGGAGCAAGATGATGGTAGCTCATCACATGCTGTAGAGGTGGATACATTCCTGACACACTGTTACTTTGGTAATGATTGCATCTTTATTTAGGGTTCACTTAGTCCTAGGACCAGGTTAAGGCAGCTAGGGCTGACTTTTAAGGTATATCCTGAGATAAGAGAGATTTTAAGACATTTCTGCTGGCAATACTGTGGGTAGGTAGAATGTTTCCCTAATTTATCACCTTGGATTTGAAAGTAAAACAAAACAAAACAAAACAAAACAAAAAACTTTGTAATAGGACTTGCCTTGAAGTCCTTTTTCCAAACCACATGATCTCCTCCAAGAAAAGAATGAATTTTTAAAATTTGTGGTAGAGTATGACCTCACTAGATACAATATGACTCCCGTCTATAAGAAATTGCAGAGATTATTTTTTTATAGGTAGGGCTTGTGTCTGTGCCTTTTCACTTGCAGATTTTATTGAGCAGAAGGATAGTTATGTTGTTTTCAGTATTGATATTGAAATATCAATATTTGAAATATAATTATTTCAAAACTACTTTGAAATGGAAAAAATCATAATTTCCAAGCCCTATGTCTTCCAACTAAATGAGAGAGCTATGATTGTGAACCTACCTTTATCTTTTCAAATATATATTTTAATAACATTTAATCATATATTTAAGTATATGTTTTATATATATTTATATTATATAAATTAGATATATGCTTTAATTTTACCATTTTACCATGACTTAAATATTATTACAGTACTTTCATAAATTTTATAAGTAACCTAATTTATTAGCATTATACACATTTTGTCTTTCAGCTTTTAAAAGCTGTGGGATTTTTGAATTATTTAAATTTATTATCTTTAAACTTTTCACTAAGAAAAAGAAATCAAATAATAATAAAAAAAACCTGATATTTTAAGACCTGGGACATAATTTTCCTTCTGTAAAAAAAAGTGCAGGAGGGCATTTATTCTCATGTCAAAGCAAACTAACCTCCTTGATTAAAGATCTTTATAATTTCTTAGGGAAAGATGTTGACAGGGTTTTACAATTAAGAAAGAGCTATGAAAGTAGACATACCCTGTGAATTTCTGAGCATAAATATTCCATATCCCTCTGAATCCCAATTTGTCTGCCCTCTTTCTCCCCAATTAAATCACCTTCTTGAGATCTTCAAGCAAACCTTGTACCAGGTAACCATGAAGCTGAGAGCTGCATCTGTCCTTATAGTTGGTATATACACACTATGCCAAAATCTCTCCAGCTGCTCACTAGACATTTAATCTTAATTTATTTTTAGTCCCAGTAGCTGAGTCATCAGTGTCTAGTTTTTTGTCCTGCTCAGGGAAATAGATAGTGACAAAACAGGTCTCTCTAGCTTCCTTGATTGGTTGCATTTGTCTTTAGTGCTATGCACCAAATGTTTCTGGCTCCTTACCTACCAAACCTATGGTACAATTGTAGCTCCTTACTTCCTTAGAAATTAGGTATGGGGGCCGTTGAAAGACCTAAATGTGAGACAGGAATTCATCAAAATCCTAGAGGAGAACACAGGCAGCAACCTCTTTGACCTCAGCCGCAGCAACTTTTTGCTAGACATGTTTCCAAAGGCAAGGGAAACAAAAGCAAAAATGAACTATTGGGACTTCATCAAGATAAAAAATTTTTGCACAGCAAAAGAAACAGTCAACAAAACTAAAAGGCAACCTACTGAAGGGAGAAGATATTTTCAAATGACATATCAGATAAAGGGCTAGTATCCAAGATCTAGAAAGAACTTACCAAACTCAACACACAAAACCCAAATAATCCAGTCAAGAAGTGGGCAGAAGACATGAACAGACATTTCTCCAAAGAAGACATACAAATGGCCAACAGGCACATGAAAAAATGCTCAACATCACTTGGCATCAGGGAAAAACAAATCAAAACCACAATGAGATACCATCTCACACCAGTCAGAATGGCTAAAAATAACAAGTCAGGAAACAACAAATGTTGGCGAGGATGTGGAGAAAGGGGATCCCTCTTACACTGTTGGTGGGAATGCAAGCTGGTACAGCCACTCTGGAAAACAGTATGGAGGTTCTTCAAGAAGTTAAAAATATTAGCTACCCTATGACCCAGCAATTACACTACTGGGTATTTACCCCAAAGATACAAATGTAGTGATCTGAAGGGGTACCCCAGTGTTTATAGCAGCAATGTCCACAATAGCCAAACTATGGAAAGAGTCCAGATATCCATATCAACAGATGAATGGATAAAGAAGATAGATAGATAGATAGATAGATAGATAGATAGATAGATAGATAGATAATGGAATATTACTCCGCCATCAAAAATGATGAAATCTTACCGTTACATCAGTGTGGATGGAACTGGAGGGTATTATGCTGAGCAAAATAAGTTAATCAAAGAAAGACAATTATCATATGGTTTCACTCATATGTGTAATATAAGAAATAGCGCAGAGGATCATAGGGGAAAGGAGGGAATACTGAATGGAAAGAAATCAGAGAGGGAGATAAACCATGAGAGACTCTTAACTATAGGAAACAAACTGAGGGTTTCTGGAGGGGCAGTGGGTGGGGGGATGAGGTAACTGGGTGACAGGCATTAAGGAGGGCACGTGATGTGATGAGCACTGGGTGTTATATGCAACTGATGAATTACTGAACTAATATTCTACTATATGTTAGCTAATTGAATTTAAATAAAAAAAAGTTAGGTATAGGGACCATGTGATGGTTAATTTCATGTGTCAACTTGGCTAGTCATAGTCCCAGGTATTTTGGCCAAACGCTATTCTAGATGTTTCTGTGAAGATATTTTTCAGATGAGATTAACATTTAAATCTGTAGACTGTGAGTAAGGTAGATTATCCTGCATAATGTGGTGGGCCTTGTCCAAACAACTGAAGGCCTTAAGAGAAAAGAATGACCTCCCCAGAGAAAGAGGGAATTATGCTGATAAACTGCCTTTGGACTCAAGTTACAACAACAGTTCTTTCTAGCCTGCCAGCCTACCTTGCAGATTTGGGGCTTGCTAGTCTCCACAATCATGTGAGCCAATTTCTTAAAATAAATCAGTCTCTACACACACACACACACATACACGCACACACATACACACACCCTGTTGGTTCTGTTTTCTGAAGAACCCTGACTAATACAGGCCACATGACTTGTTTTAACCAATGAAATGTGTACAGAAGTGATGTGTGTTTGTTCTAAGCAGGAACTTCAACCACCAGTGAATGATTTGCCATATTCACTTTCATGCCTCAGGAGATGTGAAAGTTGAGCAGAACTCTAGCCAAACAATGATGGACATAGCATTTAAGCAAGAATTAAACTTTTATTTTTGTAAAATATGATTCAGAGATTGTATGTTACTACAGTATCACATATATTTTCCTGACTGATACAACAACCTCTAAATTTACACTTCAAGGTCAGAAATGTTCTTCCCTTTTTAGTCAAGAGACTGACTATCCTATCATATTCATGAACTCCATTCCCACTTAAAGGCAGGGGATTATACAAGGTGTAGACACCAGGGAATGAGTATTTGAGGATCATCTTAAAATTCTGCCTACCACATGGGGACAAAATTGTACAGAATAGGTAGGGGAAGCTGGAGTAACAGATCAGGAGGTATAATCATTTTTACCACATGAATGCATAAGACCTCAATACATATATCTCCATGGATATCCAGGGATATCTCATTTGGATATCCTTCCCACTCTGCTTCTTCTTATTTCCAGAAACTCTCTCTTGCAGCCCTTTCCTATTTATTCTTTTAATCCTTTCTTCATCCTAGCAGTGCCAGTTCAAGAATTTCCTCACAGAAAGAATGTGGGATTATAATATTGTTGGAGATGTCTGTTTATGGATGTATGGGAGAGTAGGCTTGAAGCTTCATTGTGAAAGGTTTTTTTACTTGAAGATTAAGAAAACATTATATATGCATATCAAAAAGGGATCAGCTGATGAATATTTCAGGGAAGGAGTCAGAGAACTGACAAATTCCTATGTTTAGGATGATTTCTTTGGGGGCCAGTGAAGAAGACAACTGGGGTATGAGTGTGTAAGAAAGGAGGTGATAGTGCTGGATGAAAAGATGACATAAACTGTTGGGATTGACCCAGCGTTGGCAAACATTTTCTATAAAAATCAGATAGTAAATATTTTAGGTTTTGTGGTCTAGACAGCGTCTTTGTCACAAAGATTCAACTCTGCTGTTGTACTGTGAAAGCAGCCATAAATCCCATATAAACAAATGGGTGTGGCTCTGTTTCAGTACAACTTTATTTACAGAATCAGGCGGCAGGCTGGATCTAAGCCACAGGTTGCAGCTTGCTGACCCCTGTAAGAGACCATAATGGCACTAAAGCAATGTCAGTGAGGTTGGACAGGAGATAGAGGTGACTGACTTAATTATATGTGTTTTGAGCACCTGGTTCTCTTCCAGACACAGGAAATATACATGAACAAAATAGACCAAATCCCTTCCCAAATAGAGTTTTCATTTTAGGAAAATTAAAAACACAAACATTGTACCATAAAGTTTGTCTGTTAGCAAGGAAAGATAAAAATAAGTTGGAGAGAGGGACAGTAGTAAATAGCTAATTCAGTTCACAAAAGTCTACTATGGCTGGTCAAGGATTGTGCAAAAAACATGGTATTAATTAGAGAAAGCTTCCTCAGTTATACGTGGACTAATTTTTTTTGTCTGCAAACATATGTTGTGTGTTTTCTACTTGATGTGATATCTATAAGATAATCAGCATTCATAAAAAAATATTTCCATGTGAATGGTCTAGAGCTTCATTCAGAGAATGAATTTTGCACAAAGATGAATAAAATGTATACTGAATTGTATTAAGAGCCACTCAGCAAAGAATAATAAAACAGATGCCCCTATCTGGAGATATTAAACATGCAGTCATTCCTCTGGGTCAAGTGGCAATTTTCATAGAAAGGCTAGATGATTTCTTGTCCCTTTATGGAAAATGTGAAGAGGGTTTCAGGTTGTTAGGAACATTAGATTCACTCTTTCTTGTTTACCTTTGCATCGTCCAGCCTACTGAGGTGGCCATGTGTAGAGGAAGTCCAGAGAAAAATTTCTCTCACCAGTGATGACCCTTCGGTTCCAATATTTTCAGTAAGGTGCTCCCAACCTGGCACCCATAATTGGAATTAGTATGAGAAATCATGCCATGCCCAGGTGGGGGTGGGGGTGGGGGGGGTGGGGGAGGAGCGCCTGTGGAGGCAGAGTAAGAAAGATATTACCGAGGGGGAGGAACTCAGAGTAAAGAGCTAAGAAGATAAAATTAGCTGCTCTGGTTGCTACTGCTGGTTGATATATGGGGTCTATTCCAGTTTCCTCCGTGCTAACAGAACTCCAAACTGTTGAGGTATCTGCATACACCCTGTATGACTCAGAGAGCTGTGGATTCACACCCATCTGCTGATTTCCCGAATTTCCCAGGTTGTAAAACTCCGAGCAGACACCAGGACCCACCCTAGTGTCTGACTGCATGCGTGCTCCCTAGGGGAAATGGTGCCTGTGTGCATGTGCATTTTCTCAAAGGCTTTTGTATATACAAGTGACCTACAACACTTTGGGGCCTGTGTAACTTGGCTGAAGGACACTCCTTGACTTCGCACAACACAGGAGAGGATTCTCCCTCACTTTGCAAGGGTGTGTAGGGTTGTCCCTAGCAGTTAACTAGTGCTGATCAGTTTCCCACACAATCATCACTGATGCTATTGTTAGGAAGCCCAACCTCAAGGCGGGTACCTAAATTCCTACTCTCGTAATGAGCACTGAGAGTCACTGGGAATGATTTATAGGCAAGGATTCTCAGAAATAGTTAAAATTGGAAACCTTAAGAAAATACTGGAATTTCTGCCAGACAAGGAGAGGACAGGGAAATAAAGGATTTTGAAGGACTAATATAAATATGGTTTTATTGGTACTATAAGCTGAGGAAACATGGGACGTACTAATTATGCTTACAGGACAGGGTGGTGGTGTGTGATACTACCCTGCATAGTTTTGACACTTCAACTTTTTCCCAACTCAAATCTTAAAACTATGAGTTGCCCCTGCTGGAGCTAACAGTGTTAGACCCAGACCAGCAAACAAAGATGCAAAGTGGGCAGTATCCTAGCTCATAAGGTTTCAGGTATGAGGAGGGTAAGATTGATAGGTGATGTAAACCAGAGGAATGAGTACTTCTCTCTCTGATCCCTGAACGAGGGAGGGGGAAGTAGCTAGAAGGAAAATGTTAGAAGCAGCTATAAGCAAGCATTCTAACACACCTTTTTCCCCAACCCCATGAGTAGTATTGGAAGAGGGGAAGTAGACGGGAACACAAAAGAATCTCTCATGTAATTTGGGGGGTTCGGTGTAGGTATGACATCCTCGACAGTGGCTTTTGTACACAGAAAATATCCAGAAGCTTCTTCTTCTTTTTTTTTTTTAAAGATTTTATTTATTTATTTGACAGAGAGAGACACAGCGAGAGAGGGAACACAAGCAGGGGGAGTGGGAGAGGGAGAAGCAGGCTTCCCGCTGAGCAGGGAGCCCGACGCGGGGCTCGATCCCAGGACCCCGGGATCACGACCTGAGCTGAAGGCAGACGCTTAACCGACTGAGCCACCCAGGCGCCCCCAGAAGCTTCTTTTTTTAAACTATAACTTGTTTCACTGATATTTCAAAGTAAATCTAGCTCTTCTTTATACTTTGAAATCCAAATTATAAATCTTATAATTTTACTTACTTATATGTTTATTAGTATAGCAAATTTTAACATCACCTTTAAGGGAGATTTTACAATTTGGTTAATTAAATTCTCTTAAGTACTTTGAAATTGCATGTACATATTTAGTATATTTGGTTTTGTCTTTAAGTACTTTGTCTAACAAGCAAATCTTCCCAAGTTCCAAAACACATCTTGTAAGTCTCATGAATTAAATGTATATGTATCTTAGTAATTGGATTATAACAATTTTAAATCTCTTAAATATTCTAATATTGTTTTCACACCTGGTCAAACTCTTGCACCTCTCAACCTAAAACTCTAAGTCTAAATCAACAACTCAATTGCATATTTAAATTGGAAGCATAACGCTGATTTTTAGGTGCTCTAATATTCTAAATTCTCTTAAAGATTATAAGCAATTAAAGACTATTCCAAAATATAACAAAAAATATTAATCTTACTAGTTTTGCTTAACTTCCATTTCTGTTTTTTAGACCTTAAAATGTGGTCCCAGAACCATAAGCATCAGCATCACCTAGTTACTTGCTGGAAATGTGAATTGTCAGGCCCTACCCAGACCTCCTGAATCTGAAATTATCATGAGACTCAGCAATTTGTGTTTTAATAAGACCTGCAGGTCATTCTGATGCATGCCGAAGTCTGATAACTACAGCTGTATTTAATTCTAAAGCTCCTCAAGGATAAGGCGTTCACCATAAAAATAATTAAACTATCCCAAGTAGTTGGGGTTCTCTTTTTGAGTAAATTTAGGATGAAATTCTCAGCTGGCTGAGGTTGTATATTAATGATCTCTTTCTTTCTTTCTTTCTTTCTTTCCTTTTCTTTCTTTCTTTCTTTCTTTCTTTCTTTCTTTCTTTCTTTCTTTCTCTTTCTCTTTCTCTTTTTCTTTTCTTTTCTTTTCTTTCTCTCTCTCTCTCTTTCTTTCTTTTCTAGGCAGGAAATGTGGGGTATTAGGTATCTCAGGTGATTTTCCTAATGAAAATGTATTACACTTAGGGACTAGTTCATGGTCCTCAAACATAGTTACTGCATAGCCCGCATCTGCTGGACTCAAATCAGACATTAGTTATTTACCAAATCTGATGTAAGTTTGTAATTCCCATCTGAACAACTTCACCACTTGATCATACTCAAATCCTTTTTTGCTTGATCTTGGTCTGCACTTTTGTCATGTATTTTTTTTCATCTGTCGGCTACAATTCTTATTTCGGTATTTAAATGATTCAGGTATTTAAATGATATATTTATCTGACAATATACTTTGATTCTTAAGTGACATCTACTTTTTGAGTCTGTCCGTCTCTAAAGTTTTTGCGTCTCTCTGGACTCAGTGTCCAAATGATGCTAGTAATGGGAAGATTCAAGAGTAAGGCTTGTGAGTTGCTTTTATCTGAAATTTTCTGAAGGGGCCCTTGCAAAGATATCCCAAACCACAAGAACAGAAGGGACAGTAGGGCAGGTGTCATGGCATCCAAAGGCATTATTTATAGTAAAAACATAATGGGAATGGCACCCCTGGAGTTGTGTGACAACGCAGCCTTTTGTCTGAGCAGGAGTGGACAGAGGACCCAAATTTCCATTGGCTCCTAGCGAGTGCCCAGTGGACTGAGAGAACCCGCAGGCTTTCCAGGAAAAGGGTCACTGGGATAGGTGACTATGTTACGGAGACCGAGGGCTCGTATCATGCACTGTGGAGTTAGGAAGACAATGTGGCTCATCTCAGAAGGAATTCCAGGCCAGAGAGCTGATTTCTGGTTACCTTTATGGAGAGCTAGCAGGGTAGGTTGGGGTTGGAGGGGGAGGGGCATGCACTGAAGACACCTGTGCAGAACTGCTGACAAAATGAGCTACATCTGGAGTAAATGGCCAACATACGAGCAAGCTAGAACACCACCAAGAAGCAGAAAATAAACAAAATCTGTAAGCAAGTATGGAAAGGAGGAAGGAAAGAAGGAAGTGGAAAGAACATAGTAAGAGTAGTTAGGTCTACTCCTTCCATAGTAAATATTTCCTTATTTTGACAGTCAAAAGGGTCCTGGCTCACTGGCTTTTCCTCACTGCGTACTCTAATGGAAATCTATCTGATTGTGCTATCCCCATTTGCCCACAAAGCCCTGAGCCCACAGTCGGCCCTCTCATGCTAGGGACTAGCCTTTTGTAAAAATGATACAGGCAAATTCTGGGGAAACTCATACTAACTAGTTAAGCCAATCAGCTGCTTATTTCATTTATAAATATGAAACAATAACCACAGATCATAAATGTTTGGGGGAAAGCTAACAGCCTGATAGAGAGTATAAAAAAGAAGTCAAACAACCACAATAAAAGCAAAGATGAGACAAACAGTTAAAGATAATTTTCAAAATTTAATAAATTCAGAGAAATTCAAGAAAATATTGCTTTCATAAACACAAGAACCGATTGGCATGAAAAGCAGGTAATCAGAGAGCAGGAAAGAGTACAAACACATTAAACGTAATTGCTGAAATAAAACACAACCAAGGCTGAGTTGAGCGGATGGACAGAGCTGAGACTATCAGTGATCTGGAGGAAATTTCCCAGGGTATAGAATAAAAAAAAGTATGGGAGAATGATTAAGAAGAAAAATTGAAAAAACAAATTGATAAAAAAATATTTCTTGAACTGAACACACATGCATGCTGTTGGATGTGAGGCTCATGCAATATGCCAAGCATGTGTAATGGAAACTGATCCAAACCTGAATATATCTTGGCAAGAGTTCTGAACTTCAAGGAGAAAGGAAAAAAAATTCCTAAAATTTCTAGGGAGAAATATTAGAGTATTTATAAAAATGAGAATCAGACAGTTTTTAGT
Organism: Phoca vitulina; assembly: GCF_004348235.1. NCBI lineage: Eukaryota > Metazoa > Chordata > Mammalia > Carnivora > Phocidae > Phoca > Phoca vitulina. Next base: position 75,795,938 of record NW_022589704.1, on the reverse strand, counting down.
GTCATATGTAACTTGGGATACTAGGAGAAAATCTGGGTCAGACTCTTCAAAGTTCTGAATGGAAATGCTTTTGAATCTAGAATTCTGTACTCAGATCGTATTAAAAAGTAAGAGCTGTTAAAAGATAAAGTGAGGCAACTTAAGAATTTTAAGAGTTTATTTGAGCAAAAAATTGATTTGAATCAGGCAGCATCCAATCTAGCAGAAAGGAGCTCTAAAAAGCTGTACAAAATGAAAACCTTTTATAGGCAGAAAGGAGCAGGAACAAGGAAGTTCTATGAGGCCAAAAAGTGGGTTTGTTGTTGCAGGGTCACTTTCTTTTAGGAGATGGCTGGGGTCTGTCAGGCAGATTACCTAACTAACTAGTACTGATCACACACTTCCTGGTTGACTGGCTTCAGATTCCATTTCTGGGAGAGCCAAAACTATAATTAAATTGTTTTGGTTTGGTGACATGGAACTTAGCATAAGGCAATTTATATTGGGCCTGTTGTCTTATTTTTAACAGAGTACAACAGAGAGGTTTTCAAACATGCAGTGAGTTTTGGAAAAATTTGTTTTATAGGCCAAGATCAATGGATCAATCAATCAATCAGAGACAAAGAGAAAGAGGAAGATAGAAGAGAAAAAGCAGGGATTATAAACCTTGTAAAACTTATGAAGTTCAATAACTAGATTAAACAGTATTTGGTGTGGTAGCCATTCTCTTATTAAAGGATTTCCAAAAGCATGCAGACATGTAAAAATATTAATATCAATTAAAATTCCAGGTGGTTTGAATAAAACAGGTAGGGAATAGAGAGTAAACAACAGTAAAAATCATGTATTGATTATATAGTCTTAGCACTAGAGATACACATTTTAGAATTTGATTGAAAAATAATTATACATCTTTTTAAAAAGAGGGTAATACATTCCAGAGTAACACCATAAATTTATTCACTCACTTAATAAATAATCATTGAATACTTGTTCCATACTGGCACTGGGCTCAGTACAGTGGATACAATAGGAAGATGTGACCATGCCCATAGGAGCATAGGATACATTTCGGTAAATTAAGGATCTGACACAGGAAGCTCGGGACACTTCAGGAGCATACAGGCGTGGTACTTGACGTAGACCTGGTAAGTTGTGGGAGGAACAACTCATTCCTTTAGGAAATGATGGCTAAGATGAGATCAGAAAAAGTTATCCATGGAAAGAAAAAAATGGATGTATGAGAGAATGACAGTGAGAGAGCTCATGGTGCTTTTAAAGAATTGAAACCTTTCAGGCTGGTTAGAGTACAGAGTCAGTGGGATGAAGATGCATGAGATGAAGTTAGAGAGGCAAGCTGGATCATGCCAGTCTTTCTAAGCTATGTTGGAGCAGTAGTAATAGCCACTGAAATATTCTTTAGCAAAGAAAAAAGTGGCATGATAGATTTGCATATTAGAAAGTTAACTTCTGGTTAAACATGGTGGAAATACGTGCTTTTACCTCTCCAAAACCAGTAAAATTTTGCTGTGAAGAATGCATTTTAAGGTAATTGAGTTTGTAATTTTGGGTGCAGATCTCAGCTCTGTCAATTACTAGCTGTGTGATATTGAATATGTTACTTAACCTCTTTGAGCCTTAGTTTTTGTCTTGTAAAGAAAAATACTGATAGGTTCCCTGAAGGGCTTTTGTGGAGTCAAGAACTACAAATGAGAATTTAATGTGAAAACATTAAGCACAGTGCTGGCTGTATGTGGGATCTTTTGTTCCAAGTAGCAGAAGCCCATCTTAAACTAGGTGAGAAGTCAAAGGGAGGCAATTGTGAGAACACATTGGCACATCTCAGAAGCCATGGGGGAGAATGAAGCTTGGCCTCAAGAACACCTAGAATCAGGGATTTGAAAACTAAAGATCCTGCACCTCTCATCTCATTGGCTTTCTTCTCATTCCCTAAAGGCTAAGTGCTTGTACCTGCCAAAAGCTTGGGATTGATGTTTCTTCTGCTCAGAGTAATAGTCAAACTGAGTTGTAATTTCTTAGTTTCATTTCCAAATTTCTAGAAGGGACTCTTCTTTGCTCATCTTAGTTCTGGTGTTTTTTTCCATACCCAGTCAACTGTGGCAGTGGGTGAGTTCATGTACTAATATGGACATTGGGATATTTCCCAGGAGAGGAGTAGTTCTTGAAAAGGAGACATAACAGGACCTTAACAGAAATCACATGACCCATACAAATGATGATAACTCAAGAAAGGTTTCTACAAAAAGTGGCTAGCCACAAAAATGTGGGTAAGTTGTAGAACTGTAGGAGATCATGCCCAGATCTGGACTAGCTACATCTGTAGACTGTTAAGAATGAGAGAAGGGAGGGTTTACCAGAGCTCAGAATGAGATCGTTGGATAGCTCAGGCTGCCTTCAGAGTAATGGTAACCTTCTGTTCAGAGACATGGCCCCCCCATAGCAATCTCATGGGGAAGGAACCAGGAAATATATGCCTTCCATACCTTCCCTCCCATATCCTGTCAGAACTCCCCATTGGCTAAAACAACATGGGAGCCCAAGAGCACAGGATTCTGTTGATGCCATTCACACAGGTTAGCCTCTTGGGGGATAGCAGAGGGAAGAAGTTGTCTGCCTCAGGGAGTTGTCAGGCAGATACAATAGTTAATGTCCACTACACTGCCATATAGAATACATTTATTAAACTTTAATGTCTGTCTTCTCAAGCAAAATCCACATTATATTCAGAATATATGTGTATGTATATATTTATACATCTATGCATATAGGTATATTCTGCACATACACATATATACTGACTGTTTGGACATTGACTAATTTCATTCATTGACTGATAGACAATAAACTGCATTTTTTAAACATGAGTGGTATAAGTTTGAGTTATAAAACTGCCAGGGTTGGCCTTTATTGAGTCAACTTCACATAGAAACTCATACTTTCAGATCCCTAATACTCAAAATATCAGAGGTTAGACTTCAGTTGGAAGATTCTGTGAGTAATGTTGGTCTTTAAAGACAAGTGCATTAAGGCAAATATTTATAAAAAAGTAATTTTCTGAGCAATTTCATTGTATCTTGGCTAACATAGCTTGTATGTGAGTGAATGCTGAGTGTTTTATCCAGAATTTCAATATAGACATTTTTGAGAATTCTAATCCCTCATAATTTAGTATCTAAACATTACTTTCAATTGACTTAGATTGTTTAAAAATATAACTTTATCATATACTTAGGACAAATCTATACAGTCTGTGACTATTCTAAAAATAATGAATTTATAAGGGAACATGGGAGAAAAAAGCCAAAAAGCTTTAAAGTGATTCCTCTGTTGGAATAAGCTATATGAGAAATCTAAAACAGCCCTTCATTTTAAAAGTGGTACAGTGTCCTTTTTAATTAGATTGGACAAAATGGTGGGCATCTGAGTTAGGAACACTAGTAGTGTAGAAAGATTTTATTTTTTTTTTAGAGAGAGAGAGAGTGTGCATGCACTGGAGAGGGGAGGGACAGAGGGAGAGGGAGAGAGAGAAGCTTAAGCAGGCTCCACACCAGCATGGCAGAGCCTGATGCAGGGCTCAATCTCATGACCCTGAAATCATGACCTGAGCTGAGATCAAGACCTGAGCTGAGATCAAGAATTGGACACTTAACTGACTGAGCCACACAGGTGCCCCCATCCTCATTCTTTACATTGATATTTGTAGCTACTGAAAGGTTATAATGTGGCATTTTCCTTAGACTAGTTGTTGATGTTTACAAATAAGTATTTTTTTAAATGTTTTAGGTCAACCGGGGAGCAGAACCCTGGTAAGCACAGGGCAGTGTCCTTGGGAACAATGAGGGAGTTTTAGAGACAGTCTATTATAATTGCTTTGCTGTCCTAGGTAGTAGAAATTCCAGACTTTTCTGGAAAGCACTGGCAGTATATTATTTATGGTCTTGGTTTCTTAATATGTCAATTTGGCCTTTCTATAATATTAGCTACTTATTAAAAATTTTTCTTAAGTTTCAGAGGACATTGGAAAAGCTACTGGCTTGTTAATATCTTCCAGATGTTAAAAAAAGTCACAAATGGTCTTGTTCATTCAGAGAGACCATCCAAGGCTAGGGCTGGACGTGTATGATTCCATCATCAAAAGGATGCCAATTGGTTGAGCCACAATATCTCACTGTACTTGGGAGGCTCATTAGTTTACAATGTCTGATAAACAGGTTCCATGTCTGAGCCAGGATTACCGAAGAGAGTAACAGGCCGATGCATGTTATGCAGCCTGACTGACTCCCTGCACTGCAGGTAAAGCAATTTAATGAAAGTGGTCCTTAGCTCTGATTTCATCTAAATGAAACCTTAGATTCTGATTACTTATAGACTATTGTGTTAGACCTTAGTTCCATTTGGGTCTGTATGAAAATAGGGATACATGTCAGTTTTATAATATAAATAAAATACAATGCATTTATAAAATTAAAACTATGGAGTTTTTATATTTTTGAAAAACATATGAGAAAATGCTCACAATATAAAATTGAATTACAAAATCAAGAAGCAAAATAATATTTAGGGTAAGATCCTAGCTTTGCTGAAATAAAGTTTAAAATTTACTGTAAACTAACTATGAAAAAATAGAGACTTTATATGGTAAGAATAGGGAAAAGTTTCTTTTTTATATTCCTCTATATTGTCATTTGTTTTACAATGAATTAACAAATTATTTTTATAATCAGAAGAGAATGAAATAAATGTTATTTAAAAAAGAAGAAAAGCAGAAAATTCTGAAATAGCAGTAACATAACCCATTTAAGAATGTTTATTCTAGGTAATTGTTTAAAGAACATATACTATAAATAAACAAGCCTACCACCAATTCTACTGGAATTAGGGCTATATTAGAAAAAGTATATGAATGTTGCTTATAATTAAAAATGGCAGTACAAAAGCAGCCCCCTGGTTTTGTAGCTTGTGATTCATAACCAATCATTTTCTTATTCAACATTAATAAATACTCTTACAATTACTATTGTATTAAGAATAGAAAAAATGTATTTGTGTACTCCTTGAAAAATGCAAAGTTCCAAGCCATGTGACTGTTTCTATTTTATCAGAGTGGTCCATAGTGTCTTGTTGGTCTGTTCCAGACACCCTGGAATAGAGCCAACATAAGAATATTAATAAAGAGTAAGTACTGAACAAAATAATTTAGTTATCAGTTGTTGGCTTCTTCCATTTAAACTACATGAATCTTGGGGCGCCTGGGTGGCTCAGTCGTTAAGCGTCTGTCTTCGGCTCAGGTCACGATCCCAGGGTCCTGGGATGGAGCCCCGCATCGGGCTCCCTGCTCAGCAGGAAGCCTGCTTCTCCCTCTCCCACTCCCCCTGCTTGTGTTCCCTCTCTCGCTGTGTCTCTTTCTGTTAAATAAATAAATTAATTAATTAAATAAAATAAACTACATGAATCTTTATTGCAAGGGCACAAAGGCATCATTTTATTAAAACTGGCAAATACTGCTCACATAGTTTCCTATAGAATAATTAGAATTTGCCTTGTCCATTTACATGGGCATTTGTTTGTTTGTTTGGCCTGTTAAAGGCATTCAACTTTTGTCTATCAGAGTTGTGGCAAATATTTTCCTATATTGCTGATTAACATTTAATTCTGTTTATTGTACTTCTAAAAATACATAAAGGTTTTTTCTTTTATAGGGTCATATCCATTGGCCTTTTTCCTTGTGTTTTCTACTGATTTTATTAGTTGATTCAACAAATATTTACCCCATAGCATGCCAGATACTCCTATGTGCTATAGATGCAGTGATAATCCAAAATGACAAGAACTCCTGTCCTCATTGAGCTTACACTCAAATGGAGGAAGACAGATGATAAACAAGTAAAGAAGATCCAAGTTTTACAGCACCTGAAGCTTAAATAATTTGGGAGCTGTCTTTAAGAGAAGGATTAGAAAATAAGGTACAGGATCTTGGAAGGGACCTGTGCAAATGAAGGGTTTCTGAGTATATTACATGAGAATGAGTGCTGGGGAGGAAAATAAAACTGGTGGAGAAGGCTAGGAAGTGCTAGGACAGAGACGGACCTCATAACTTTTTTTTTTTTTTTTTTTGAATGAGTACATGCCTTTTATTCACTGACACTTCTTACTGTGACATAGGAAACCTCTCTGTCTGATGAGCAACATGCTGCAATTTATCCCACCGAGGGATTATTTCCTAGAAATAATGACTAACGGGCAACTTTGGTCTAATCCGTGTTTTCCTGGCCATGTGATCACGGGGAAAACCAGGGTCAAGATAATGGTCACAGGCAGTTTTCCTAGGGATCTGCTTACACCCGCTGTTCTGGGAACTCATCCTCTTCTTCTAGAAGGGTCCTTCCCCCACTCTTTCAAGAGGACCCCGGGACAGTCTCAGCTGGGACCTCATAACTTTTTATTTGGTAGTCAGAGAAGGCCTTGCTGAGATCCAATTTAAACAAAGTCCCAGAGGAAGGATGAGAACATGCCAAGGGGAACATCTGGGGCAGAGCATGCCAGGAAAGGAAGAGAGAAAGTACAAATCTATACAGGGAGAGCATGCCTGTTGTGCTCAAGGTTGGAAAAGGGGTTTAGTGTGGCAGGAGCAGAGGGAGCCAAAGAGAAAGTAATAGAAAAAGAGTCACAAAAGTAACAAAAGAGAAGTTGAAGGAAAGGGAGAGCAGGTGATGTAGGGCCTTGCAGCCCTCTGTAAATTTTCTTATCTTTTGTCTCTGAGGGAGGGAAAGTCACTAGAGGTAAAACGATTGACTTATGCTTTCATTCAGGTTGCTAAGTTAAGAATAAACCATAAAAAGAAAGGAGGCAAGCAGGGAGGTAGATGAGGATACTACAGTGTCCAGTCAAAAGATCATGATGGCTTCAACTAGCCTGGTAGTGGGGATGAAGAAATGTCATTTGTTTCAGAAATGTCATATGTCTTGAAGGTAGAACTGACAAGATTTTCTGGTGAATTAGAACACAGGTTGTGAAAAAGACAGACTTCAAAGGAGAGTTGTGGGTTTTGTCCTGAGTAAGCAAACTTGGAATTTTAAATTAATGAGATGAGAAACTCTCTCAGAATGAGCTTTTGGATCTAAGATAAATGAAAAATTCCTTTTGGGGTATACTGAATTTGACACACCCATCTGAAGTACTGGTGTAGATTGTCAAATATGCAGTTGGGGTTCAATAGAGAAGTCCAGACTGGATATGTAGATTTGAACGTCACCAGCATATACTTGGAGTTTATAAACCATGATATATGTGAGCTATATGGGTCACTGTATCAATTAACCTAAGGAGTGTATAGATACAGAAGAAAACAAGATCTGAGAATTGAGCCCTTGGAGCTGGCCAATGTTTGTCTTACAGAGATGTGGAAGAATCAGTGAGGGAGAATGTAGTAGGTAGATTAATGGCCCCCCATAGATGTCCACATCCTAATTTCCCAAAATCTGTGAATATAGTACCTTACATGACAAAAGAGATTTTGCAGATTTAAATTAAGGCTCTTGAGATGGGGAGATCTTTCACGGATTATCTTGTCCAAAGTGATCACAAGAGTCCTTTTGAGAGGGAGGCAGGAAAGTCACAATCAGAGAAGGAGATGTGATGACAGAAGCAGAGGTCAGGGGGATGTGATTGCTGAAAGAGACCACAAGCCAAAGAATGCAAACACCTGTAGAAGCTGGAAAAGGCAAGGAAGTCAGTTCTGCCCTAGAGCCCCCAGAAGGCTTTACTTCTTGATACTAGCAAGGGAGCCCATGTTGGACTTTTGACCTCCAGAACTGTAGGATAATAAATTTGTATTGCTTTAGACTACTAAGTTTGTAATAACTTGTTATAACAACAACTGAAAACAAGTACAGAGATGAGAAAGGGCCAGTTAGTGAAATAAGCAGGGAACTAAGGACCAGTTCGTGAAAAAAATAGGGAAATAAGAGACCAAATGAGGAAAGTGTTTCAAGAAGGAAGGAGTGATCAACTATTTTTCATGCCATTGATAGGCCAGGTAAGATAAAGCATGAGAAATCACCACTGTATTTAGCAATATGGAGGTCATTGATGACCTTGAAAGTAGATTGGTAGAGACACTGTGGGGAAAGCCGAATTAGAATTGGCTTCAATAAAGAATAGAGGGGAAGAATTGTTTTCGTTCCTTTTGAATGAGAATGTCTACTGTGTCCATGCCACTGGAAAAAAAGAAATAATATTAATATACACAACAATTTGTTTGGGTCTTAGGGATAAGAATTATGCTGAGTGAAAAAAGGCAAACTCAAAATCATATACACTGTATGACTCCACTTACATGATGTTCTTGAAACGACAAAATGATAGAAATGGAGAACAGATTAATGGTTTCTAGGAATTGGGAGGGAAAGGGAAGAGAAAGATGGGTGTGGGTAGCAAGACGAATTTGGGGGATATAACTGTTCTCTATTTGAATGTGGTGGTAGTTACACCATCCATACATAGGATAAAACGTCATACACCTGAATACACACACACACACACACACACACACACACACACACACGAGCACATGTAAAACTGGTGAAAACTGAATAAGGTCAATGGTTTGTATCACTGTCAATTTCCCTGTTGAAGTTTTGTATAATAGTTATGCTGATATTACCATTGGGTGAAATCAAGTGAAAGGTATATCTTATAACTTCACATCAACTTATGATGATCTCAAAATCCAAGTTAAAAAAGTTTTAAAAGTTTTAAGAAACCTTAAGAAGTTAAAAGAATGGTAGAAATAAATCCAAAGTAAATTGACTAAATTTGCAAGTTAAATGGCAAGAATTCTTAGAGTAGATTAAGAAATAATCCATCTGCCTGTGTTTTATTTATAAGAGACCTACTTAAAACATAAAAGACACAAAAATGTGAGTGTAAAAGAATGGAAGATTATATTTGAGATAAATACTAAACAAAGAAAGTTGATGTCACTGTAATAATATCAAACAAAATGAACTTTAAAGCCAAAAGTATTCTTAAGGAAAGAGAAGGTTATAGCAAATTAATTAAAGGAGCAGTTCACCAATATGTACTCAATAGTGTTGCTCCAAAGTATATGGAGCAAAATTGGACTGATTTACAAAAAAATAAAAATAAAATCTATAATTATCATGGTATAATTTAACATACTTTTTTAAAAATTATTTTATTTTATTTATTTATTTGACAGAGAGAGGCACAGCAAGAGAGGGAACACAAGCAGGGGGAGTGGGAGAGGGAGAAGCAGGCTTCCCGCTGAGCAGGGAGCACTATGCGGAACTCGATCCCAGGACCCTGGGATCATGACCTGAGCCGAAGGCAGATGCTTAATGACTGAGCCACCCAGGCGCCCCTAATTTAACATACTTCTCTATGCAATTTTTAGATCTACCATATACAAATTATGTGTATGTGTATATGTACATATTATACATATAAATGATTATGTGTAATATTCACTATATATATATAATTGACTATGTATAATATTCATTATATGTATACATTAAGTACATATAAGATCTATAAAAAGAAGTTACAAAGTGGACATATATATGAGCCTGTACCCAAGAATTAAAGTTTTTTTTTTCAAACATATAAGGAACTACTAACAAATGACAACATATTTAGGCATAAAATAAACCATACAGATCATGCATAAAATTAGGAAAATTAAAAATTAGGAAAACATAGGAAAAAAATCACCACATATTTGGGAATAAAATTTATAAATAACTCCTGGATTTCAAGAACTCATGGGGGGCGCCTAGGTGGCTCTGTTGGTTAAGCACCCAGCTCTTGATTTCAGCTCAGGTCAAGATCCCAGAGTGGTGAGATCAAACCCTGAGTCAGGCTCCCTGTTGGGTGTGGAGCCTGCTTGGGGTTCTCTCTATCCTTCTCCCTCTGCCCCTCTCCCCCAACTCCCTCTGCTCCCTCCCCCTCCAACCCTACTCACACTCATGCAACATTTCAAGTGGAACTGGTGATGGAAATTAGAAAATATTTAGACCTGAATGATAATGCAAACACCATGAATTAAATTGTGTGGGATTTAGTTGAAACGACTCTTAGAAAGTGAAGCCTTAAATGCATATATTAGAAAAGAAGAACATTAAAGTGGTCATAGTGGTTATCTCAAAAAAAAAAAAAAAGAGAAGAAGAAATACTTGAAATCATAGCTTTCAATTTACACAGATTAAAAAAGCAATAATGAAGTTATCTAAAGAAAGTAGAGGAAATAAAAATGTAAGGATAAGAACAGAAAAATTTTAAATAGAAAATAAAGAACCAGTAGGGTTCTTTAAAATACCCAAAGTTAAGTTTTTAAGAAAAACTAATAAAATAGACAAATCTCTGGCAGGTTAAGCAAGAGAGAAGCTGTAATGAAAATTAGACCACAATTACACATTAGCATTTTTGCCAATGATTTTGAAAATATAAATTTCTTAGAAAAATACAATTCACAGAATAGATTCAAGAAGAAATAGAAAATCTGAATAATTCTGTTAAAAGAAAAGATATTGAATCAACAGTCAGTAATTTAACCATTGGGAGAAACAACAACAAAAATGATAACAACAAACAAAACAAAAAAAATCACCCAAATAAGCAAAAGTGACATGAATCCTAACTATATTTACAGGATAATTTCACCAATCAAGGGTTAAATCATCTCTATTTTATTCACACTCTTCTTTTTCTTTTTTTTTTTAAGGTTTTATTTATTTATTTGTCAGAGAGAGAGAGCACACAAGCAGGGGAAGCAGTAGGCAGAGGGAGAAGCAGGCTCCCCACTGAGCAGGGAGCCTGATGTGGGGCTCGATCCCAGCACCCTGGTATCATGACCTGAGCCGAAGGCAGACACAACTGACTGAGCCACCTGGGCATCCCTATTTCCACTGTTCTAAAAATGAAGAAATAAGAAAGCTCTTCCACAATTTTATGTTTTGGTAAAGCAAATATAACATTTGCTATAACCTTGATATAACCTAACAAGGACAGTTAATAAAAGAGAATGTCAGACAATTGTCTTTGATAAGCACAGATGCAAAAATCCTAATTAAAACAATAACAAATATAACAAAACTATGTATAAATTATGACAAAGAAGGATTTTTTTTAAAGAATGCAGGTTTAACAAAGTTAAAATATCTATTGGTATAATTTATGACAATAGGTTTAAAAGTTTCCAAACATAATTATCACAATACTTGCAGGAAAATTGTTCAATAAACTCAGAGCCCATTCATGGCAAACCCTCAGCAAACAGGAATAGAAGAGATCCTATTTACTATGTTAAAAAGTTTACCACCAAATATTACTTACATGAAACAAGATACCTCATAATAAAATGCTAAAACATTGTCTTTAAAGTCAGGACCAAGACTTCAAGTATTCTGCTCAACATTATGCTGGCATCTCTTTTAAATCAATAAGGCATGAAAAATAAATGTATAGGGATTACAAAGAAACAAAACTGTCATCATTTGTAGATATTATGATTATGTATATGAAAGTTAAAGATAAGCTATTGAGAATGATCAATATTCTAAAACAATCAAAGAAATTATGGTATAAAAACAGCAAACAATTTAAAAATATAGTTTGAAAATATAGCAATCACCATAATTTAAAACAAGAATATATGAAACACTGTGACCACTTAAACATTTTGGTTCCATAGGATCACTGAGAACTACACATGAAAATCAAAACTATTAGGTTTCAGTGAGTGTGGAAAATGCATTTGGACTTGGTGCCAAGTCATTTGGTGTATGTGTATATATATATATACACATACACAAAATATATATATATATATATATATGCAGGAAATTGATAATGGTATATTTGGTGTATGTGTGTGTGTATATATACACACACCATATATATATATGCAGAAAATTGATAATGGTATATTTGGGGTGTGTGTGTGTCTGTGTGTGTATATATATATATATATATATGGTGTATATGATATATATATATATATATATATATATATATATATATATCAAATGCAGGAAAGGAAATTGATAATGGTATAATTCTCATAGAAATATGTATTTAAATCCTGACTTATGATGTCTTCTCCATTCTCTGTCACACCAAAAAAGAAACATCTGAGATGCTATACTAAGACTATGAGAAAATTATTCAGAGTACACATGTGTTATTTACATGTAAGTTTCAGTAATTCTATATATGTGGCATGGGTATACCTGACCGTAACAACAATTTAATAAGAATGACAAATAGTGTCCTAATCCATGGTATAAAAATTTGTATTATTTAAAATATTGCAAAGTATGATGGGCAGTTATAATCAATACTTCTCCCATTACATTCTACTGGAGTTAAATCATTTAAGTTTGGCTTTTTTCTCTTCTGAGTCATTCTGCTTTACTATCTCATCTTCCTTCAGCAGTCATTATTCTAATTGGTCATGGTGTTGCAGGGAAAAAACCTCTTAGCTCATCGTGGTGCCCTAGATTTCCTTAGATTACACCAATTTTGTTTATTAGGTAGCATAAGGTCCAATTCTAAATTAGATGAGTTTATGTTGTAGCTTTAATAGTGAGAGTGAATATAAAATATGAATGATGACTTGACCATTGCATTATTCCATTAAAGTGGAAAGCTCTATAAACACAGCAGTTCATGTTACTTCCATCCAGTCTGTCTTTGCTTCCATTAATCAGCACTGGGGATTTTGAGTTTTTAGACCATTGTTTTTTTAGGTTGATACTTGCTCAATTTCATAGCCTTCATGTCTTGAAAACACACAAAACCGAGATATTAAAAGTAAAAGACCACAGGGCACAGAATTTCCATCAAGCAAAGAGCACTGATTTTCATATATTTTTATTTTACTAACAACACAGATTCAGAGTTTGTGCTAACTTTAGGTGGGATGCTTCACCAATGGCTCTCCTGCATCCTGAAGTTTTGTGTGTAGGAAACCCAGTGCTGCAAATTAAAGCTAACATTGTTAAGTCCTGATTCTTTACTGTGATAAAAGAACTTTTAGTAAAAGAAACTGACGTGGTAATCATTTATTTATACCATGTTCATGCAGCTTAATCTGTACAATAATCTTCAAAGTTATGTTTGTTACTGGAATTCTTTCTGTAAACCCATATCTGGTGTCCGTTTGTCTCCATTTTGGATGTTTTACCTGCTTTGTGAGCATGCACAACTTGAGCTAAGCCTGTGTCATGAGATTGAAACAAAACTCTGTGTAGACTTGAACAATTCACAGCAATTAGTCCTCCAGTTCTCTGACTCAGTGGATTCAAAAAAAATTTTTTTTCAAAATGTTTAAATACAGTATCCTGCATTATGAAGGTAATTTTGTGTTTAAAATAACAAACACTCTGAAGAAATAAGTTAAAATAAATTTTGTTGGAAATTCATGCACTCATATGTGTTTTTGCCTTTCCTTTTGATCATCAATAATAGGAGTATGCTCACTTTCGTGGAGTTTCAAGGTGTCTCAAGAAGTAAACTGCTAGGATTGATGAAAATCAAAATTTACTTTTCTAGAATATCAAGGAAAAGTTTAAAATTCTAATTAATTTGAAATGTATTTATTTTTGAAGTTTTTTTAGTATCTACTCTATGAATGGTTAATTAGGTCCCAAGATGAGATTAAACAGTAAATGACTCTTGTGTTGCTATCATGGAAATTACAATATAATTGAGATGACAAGGAATATGCACAGAAAGAGTTAAAGAATAATTGGCCAGTGTAGACTAAATAACCATGAGAGTAATAAAGAATACCTCCATTAGGAATATTCAAGACAGAAGAGGTCACAATAGGTTGGAATGATGAGGAAATCTATACAATTTTGAGCTGTAGAAGTTTAGGGTGAAAAAAAAGTTTTTAAGATGAAACTTCTGGAGAAAGTACATTGAATAGGTTAGGAGAAAGGAGACGAGGAAAAAAGGAACAATTAATAAAGAGTTAGCTAAGAAGACAAGGTCAAGGAAAGTAAAGGAGAAAGGAAGTTAACAGGTAAAGTTAGAGGTTAGCCTTGGAAAAAAAGATGGGTATCTATTCCCTCAGAAAGATGAGAAGGAAGAGAAGACGGGCAAAAGTGTGGGATATTTGGAACTTAAACAAAAGATTGTATACTGTACATTGAATCATATGAAATTGCAGATATTAGACTATTTTTTGACTGTAAAACATCAAAACCATATGGTTCAACCTACCCCATCAGCACTTCCTGCTCCCTATCCTTCATGCTATGCCTCATTCTACATAGTTTTTATCACCACTTTACATATTATATACTTGTTTATTGCCTCTCCCAGATAGAAAATTATTTTAGGAACACAGACATTTGTCTAATTTGTTATTGAAAAACTTGCACCTAAAACAATGCCTAGCACTTAGAGGACTCAATAAATATTTGTTGAATAAAGGAACCAGTAAATTTCTTTTTTTATTGTTTTTCCTTTTAATTTCCTTTTTTCCTTGCTTTCTAATTAAAGAAGGATTTGGAATTATCAAAACAATGTGCATTCATTACAGAATCAAGGATGGTCAAAAGGATTACATCCTCCAAAGAGGCTCCAGCTGAAACCAAGAAGCATGAATGTATAGTGAGCAAGATGTCTGTATTTCTAGGATGATCTCAAGAAATACTCTATTATAAGATAGTCTTTTGTAAAATTCCAATAATGGACAAAATATTGAATTGGAGATAATTAATATGAAAAGGAATTGATTAGTGTAGGAAGTTGACAGAGCCCAGGCAAGTTTTTCTGGTATAGCCTGGAGGCTAACTAATGTGATAGCCGGGAAATCAGTGCACAGTTGATCCTAAGAAGGAAAAGAAAGCTTCAGGGGGTCCAGGGAAGTGGAAAATTATGTTTGGAAAAGGGAAGAACTAAGTTTGAAGAGGCAAGAATGGTAATTAAATGGAATTTGTGGGTCAACTCTGTAACAAAAAAGATAACATGAATCTTCTTTACTATGAGATAAACATTGCCTGTATTTTAAGAAGCTAAGTTCCCTGGACGTAGGCAATATTCTTTTTCAGTCATCAAACATTTCCTTCTTCCTAGTGAGCTTAGCTACTGTGATTTACATATATTTCTTTTTAAATTCTAGTAATCCCTGCCCCACCGTACAAAGAGTGTCTACATACATTATCACATATGATCAACAGAATAATGATGTTTTTTAAAAATCATCAGATACCTCCTGGAGGTCCACTCATCACTAATTTAAAGAATAAATGGAAAAGCTGTTTTTATTTTTTAAATTAATTCATTTTATTATATTTTTTGCTTTTTTTTGGTAGATAGTAAACATTTAATTGTAAATATTAAACAACATACTACTCCACGAGCAATGAGCCAAATAGGATATCAAACAACAAATCAAACTATGTCTCAAAACAAAAGAAAAAGAAAACATAATATTCTAAAACCTATGGGATGCAGCAAAAGCAGATGTTAGAGTGAAATTTTGTGGTATAAATGCTTATATTAAGAAAAAAAGTTCAAATAAACAACATTACATCACAAGGATGTTCTTCACTAGAAAAAGAAGAAACTTAGCTGATATTTAGTAGAGGAAGGAAATAACAAAGAAAAATCAGAAATAAAGTGGAGATCAGAATAAATAATAACATAACATTGAAAGTAATGAGAAGTTTTTCCAAAAAATAAACAAAATCGGCATTGCTTTAACTACATTAACTAAGAAAAAAAAAAAAAGACAAAACCAAAATGAGAAATGGAAGAGAAAACAATATAACAGATAACCACAGAAATACATAGTGTGATAACAGATTACTATAAACAATTATATACTAGCAAATCAGATAACTTGAAGTCCAAATAATTCCTAAAAATGCACAATTTACCATGATTGAATCATGAATCTTGAATCCAAGAAATAGGAAATCTTCTTAAACCAATAACAAAGAGTGAAAATTAAATTAGGAATCAAAAATCTCCTAACACAGAAAAGCCCAAGACCATAGGGTTTCATTGGTGAATTCTACCAAACATTAAAAATAATAATAAATAGAAATCTTTATCAAAATCTTACAAATAATGAAATAGAGGGAACATATTCAAAATCATTCCATGAGGCCAGTACTACCCCAAAACCAAAGCAGGATAAAAACAATACAAGAACAAAAAAGTCTAGTTTGTTGGATATAAGTATTGCTACCTTGACTTTTGACATCCATTTGCATGATAATTGTTTCTCCGCCCCCTCACTCTCAATCTGGAGGTGTCTTTGGGTCTAAAATGAGTCTCTTGTAAGCAGCATAGAGATGGGTCTTGTTTTTTTATCCATTCTGACATCCTATGTCTTTAATTGGAGTATTTAGTCCATTTACATTCAAAGTAATTATTGATAGATATGTATTTATTGCCATTTTATTACTTGTTTTGTCTTTGTTTCTGGAGGTTTCTCTGATCCTTTCTTGTTTTTGTCACTTTTGGCCTCTCCTTTGCACTTAATATTTCTTGCAGGGGTGATTTAATGGTCATGAACTCTTTTAGTTTTTTTGTCTGGGAACCCTTTATCTCTTTTTCTATTCTGAAAAGTAACCTTTCTGAATAGAGTATTCTTGGCTGCAGATTTTTCACATTCAGCTCTTTGAATATATCATGCCACTTTCTTCTAGCTTGTCAAGTTTCTGTCAAGAAATCTCCAGCTAGCCTTATGGGTTTTCCATTGTAAGTTAAGGATTTCTTTTGTGTTGCTGTTTTTAAGATGTTTTCTTTCTTTCTTTTCCTTTTTTATCACTGTCTTTTGCAAATATAATTACAATTATGTCTTGGTGTTGGCCTGCTTTTATTGATTTTGATAGGAGTTCTCTGCCTCTTGGATTTGGATGTCTGTTTCCTTCCCCAGATTAGGGAAGTTTTCTGCTATTATTTCTTGAAATAAATATTCTGCCCCTTTTTCTCTATTCTTCATCTTCTGGGACTCCTTATAATATGAATGTTATTATGTTTGATGGAGGCACTGGGTTCTCTAAGTCTATTCTCGTGTTGCATAATTCTTCTTCCTGTATTTTGTTCAGCTTCATTATTTTCTCTTATTTTGTCTTCTAGGTCACTAATTCATTCCTCTGTTTCTTCCAGCCTGCTGTTCATTGCATCAAGCCTGTTTGCAATCTCATTTATTGCATTCTTCGTCTCTGATTGATTCTTTTTTAACTCTTTTATCTCTGTGGTAAGGGTCTCCCTGATGTCTTCTTTTCTCAAGCCAGTGAGTATCCTTATGACTGTTGCTGTAAATTCTCCACCAGTCATGTGGTGAGTTTTAACTAGGTGTGTTCTGATCTGCTTATGAAATGAGATCTGACACCAGCTCCACCAGAACTGACGCCCTGCAGAACTCTGGTTGAGAGACACGGTGTAGGCAGGGGTTTGTGCTGGTCTTCTGGGGGAGGATCCCACTATACTGGGACTGAGGCAGGCTTGATTGAGAAGGGCAGTCCTGCCAGAGCACAAGGGGGTGGGGCTTGGTGTAAGCAAGTTAGGCAGCCAGTGTCCATGCTGAGCTGCTTCCCTCAGGTGGCTCTATGTTTATGCTGAGGGATGGGGGAGGGAAATGGTGCCAGCCAGCTCCTTTGTTCTCAGAGAGTTGTCTCCCTGAAGACTGCCTCTCAGGGAAGTGCTCCTGGAATACCAAATAATCTCCCTCCTATGTGCCCCAAGCATTTTTCAGACTGCTGTTTCTATGGGTTGTTGCTTGCCTACTCTTCAGGAGCAGCAGAATGCTCTCCTGGCTCTGTCCCAGCCAAACCTGCTGATCTTTAAAATTTTAGGCTTTAGAGATTTGGTGTGGGCAGAGGTTTGTGCTGGTCTTTTGGGGTAGTGTCCAGCTGTGCTGGGACTGAGGCAAATTGACTGAGAAGGACAGTCCTGCCAGATCCCAGATCACAGATCACAGGGGGAGTAGGGGTTGGTGTAAGCAAGTCTAGCAGCCAGTGTCAGTGCTGCACTGCCTCTCACTGGTGGCTTTGTGTTTGTGCTGGGGGGCAGGGGAGGGAAATGGTGCCAGCCAGCTCCCCTGTTCCAGGAAAGTCCTCTCTGTGAACGTTGCTTCCCAGGGATGCTCTCTGCTTTCCAGAGAGGAGTGAATAATCTCCACACCATCTGCCCCCGAGTTGTTTGTCTGCCTCTCTCCAAGAGCAGGGCAGTGGCCTTTGGGCTCTGTCCCAGCCAAGCCTGCTGACCTTTAAAATTCCAGGCTTTATGCCCTGCTGGTTGCAAGAACTCACAAAATTCAGCTGCTCTTTTTTTCCAAGCAAATGGTTTTGGGGAAATGTTCTTGTGCATTCCCTGTATGCTCCTTTCTCTTACCCTTCTCTGCGACCACGGTTCCCTCCCCTCCACAGCACCCATGATCCATTTCTCCCTTAAACCACATCTTTGCACTTTCTACCTTATTTGATATGGTCTCTTCTCTCCCTCTAGTTGTGGAGTTTGTTCTGTCAGGCCAATTTCTGGGGTATTTAGGATTTGATAGTTATCTAGTTGTGTTCACAGGACGAGATGAGCCCAGGGTTCTCCTGTTCTGCCACCATCTTTGATCTCCCTGTTTTTCTTTTTACATTGCAAGGATTTTAGTCTGTCAAAAGGTTTAAATCATTACTACATATTTTCTTTGTAGAAACATAAAATATGCAAGATTTGTTGGCATAAAGTTTATTTTAGGAAATCAGAGCGTATCTACTTTCTCTTAAATGTCCTGATTTTTCCACCTTACTAGTTGGTATATCATTCACCTATAACAAATACAAGTCCTGTGACTTATCATGGACCCTTAGTAAATTGGAGAGCTTTTAACATGATTTTTGTCTATTACAAAGACGTATAATTAACTATGGAATTTTTATGTCTTACAGGTTTGGAGTTAATTTGACAAAAATAATTGGCACATGTAAAATATCATGTTAAATACTCAGAAAACTAACTTTAAAAGAGGGCATGGTGAATTTTATCTTAGTAGATCATACTTTTATCACCTTGGCAATGCTATTCTACAATATCAACTACCTTACAAAGAAGTAAAGAGCAGCATTAGTTGAAATCCCAGACCAAGATTAATCTCAGACTTCAAACATGAAAACAGAAGAAAAAATATCAGTTTTATTTATTTACCTACTGTTGGTACTTATCTAAAGAAAATTAGAATATTTTTTGCCTTCTTTTTCATAGAATGACTTCATTTTATGTGCTGCCTATTTTTTTTTGAAACTCAGCAATCTTTCAATGTCATAAAATATTTAATAAACTTTTAAGTAACTTTGAAGTTTAAAACTTCTCTATCCCATATTATTGTTAAAATAATGACATCTTGCATTTATAAAATATATTTGCCTTCTTTTAAATTTTTTGACATATATTACTTCATTTTGCCCTACAACTATTTTTGTCAAAATGTTTTACCCAGATTTCAAATATAAAAAAATGTAACAAGCACTTAATATTACATTTTAAGTCATCACAACAAATGTAAATTGTATCTTCACCAGGAGAGTGAGACACTAATAGATATAAGAATATGTCTATATACAAGAAAACTTACAGGAAATTGCTTTGTGTGCATTTATACTGATAGTGGGAACTGCAATCCTTGAAATTATGTTAATCATTAGTTTTTCATAGTATAAGATGCCTTGTTTCAATCTTGGGTAACAAGTTTTGGATTGGACCCATTAAATGTGTAATTATATACAGAGACACTAATATGGATTATTGAGGTTTGAGAAAATTTTCACATACTTTTAATCCTAGCATACATGCCTTCTAAGAAACAACCGGAGGCATAATTTTCAAAATGAATAGCCAATTTTAATCTGTGTTTTTCTGCAGGGTAAAATGATTTTTTTTTTTTTTTTATTTGACAGAGAGAAAGACAGCCAGAGAGGGAACACAAGCAGGGGGAGTGGGAGAGGGAGAAGCAGGCTTCCCGCGGAGCAGGGAGCCCGATGCGGGGCTTGATCCCAGGACCCTGGGACCATGACCTGAGCCGAAGGCAGACGCCTAACGACTGAGCCACCCAGGCACCCCAGGGTAAAATGATTTTTAAATATTATAGTGAAAGCTTGTTAAAAGTTATAGCTCTTTTATTCTAAATTTTGTTTTGTTTTTTAAGTAAGTAGTGGGTTGTCAGTGAATACCGTGTCTTGAAAAGGGGAGTTATCAGTGGGTTTGATGTTCTTCCTTACACACCCCCTGCATCTAAAAGGGAGTCAATGTATCATTATAATGACAGATACAGGTTTACTGATTTTTATGACAGCTAAAAATTCACCTTCAAATGAATGTCAAATGGACTTCCAAGTCACTTCCCTTCCTTTTATTATTCAAATTTACTTATTATCATGTGATTTCCAGTCTTAACTAATCTTATGTTTATCTGCTTTCCAAATAAAATAACTAAAATTAGGCCAATTCCTGGATTTGTTTCCTGGGTTCTACTAACTTTTACTTCTCTTTCTTCTGTTTACCCTTCTTATCTTGTAGTGGTTTTTTTTTGGGTGGGGGTTGTATGCATGCTATAAAGTTAGAATATCACTTATTTAAGTCCAAAAGCCTCCATTTATTGTTGACAAGAGGCAAAATGACTTGCTGGATGTCCTACTAATTAAGGACAGATTGCTATTACTCCTAATTGTAATAACTAATATTTATTGTGCACTTACTGAGGTCATTCTTTGGAGCTGCTATCCCCTGTCTCACTGTTAATATGCTCTAAAGAGGGCCTATATGCTTCATGAATATAGATGTAAAGTCCTCCGTAAAATATTAGCCAGCCAAATTAAACAATACATTAAAAGCACCATACACTATGATCAATTTATTCCACAGATGGAAGGATGGTTTAACATCTGAAAATAGTCAAGGTGATATACCACATTAACAAACTGAAGAATAAAAAAATCATATCATTTCAATAGATGCAGGAAAAACACTTAACAAAATCAATATTCATTTATGACAAAAACTCTCGACAAAGGGGGAAGGTACCAAAACAGTAAAGGACATACAGGACAAACCCACAGCTGATATCTCACTAGGTGAAAAGCTGAAGGCCTTTCCTCTAAGATCAGGAACAAAACAAGGATCACAACTCTTGCCACTTTTATTCAATATAGTATTGGAAGTTGTAGCCCGAGCAATTAGGCAAAAAAATTAAAAAGTAAAACTTCATCCAAACTTCCTGGAAAAGAAAAAGTAAAACTGTCACTTGCAGATGATGTGATATTATATATAGACAAGTTATAGCTGTTACTTTAAGGAAATAGCATCTTAGTCTTTATAATATCTGCTGATATGATAGTCTTTACAATATCTGCTGTTGTAACATTATAATTAGACATGGAAATAAACAGCATTTAATACTGTAATGATTGACCTTTTATATATGTGATTCATAAGGGCATTTGCCCCCTAAAATGCAGATGATAGATAAACAGGTAGGTAGGTAGGTAGGTAGGTAGGTAGGTAGGTAGACAGAGAGACAGACAGACACTAAATCTAGCTTATAATTTCAGGGGAGTCACAGATCATTGGAGTCTCTAAGTAGCCATTGACCTCCCATGATCCTTGCTTCAAACACTTGAATATACCAATAAACTGCTTAGACCTTGGGTATAGAGAAGTCACCTGAAGATAGTTATATTATCTTGATACAAGACCCCCCTGATTTACTCAATCATTTAAATTTTTATGAGTGAAATATACTTAATTAAATCTAAATTCTCATCAGTTACTATTACATTTTTATATAGAAGTTAAACCACTTAGGATTTTAAAGAAGAACAATAATTTAGAAGTCTTGATATAATTAGGAATATTCTATTTTACTAGGACAGTCTTTATTGATGTTATTATCAATCCTAGGGTTGCCTAGTTTAAATTAATAACCTACTTTTATCCTTCCTTTAATTTCTTGGGCCTCAAGCATTGTTCCAGATTTTCTCTGCTGAGCTCACTATTATTTTGGCTTTGAGACTTAATGTGTCAGAGGTAACCATGAGATATGCCATGTGTTGACGTGTTTCAACTAAGAAATGATGGTCCTCACACTAAACTTGGAAGTGATAGCTGTTTATATGAGGGCAGGGACAGAGATGGTGTATATATACTTTCTGTCTGATTCAAATTATGATTGCACACAAAGGTAAAGATGATGGCAGTTGTTTTGTCCCTTGGTTCTTGAGACCATGTTTATCCCATGAAAGAAGACACAGTATATGTCAGTCATCCTCCATTCCCTGTTAGGGATTCTAACCCCTCATTCTTTGCTGTAGGTAAGAGTGCTACTGAATAGACGAGTAGCATGGGACTGAAAGTTTTTCTTCAGCATTCCACTTCTGCCAATGTCATGGGGAAGATTTGCTTTATCCGTTGTTTCTTAAAGGAGATATTCTAAAGGGGTCACCCATTTCTTTACTTTTTTTTTAATATTTATTTATTTGACAGGGAGTGAGAGAGCACAAGCAGGGGGGAACGGCATGCAGAGAAGAGGGAGAAGCAGACTCCCCGCTGAGCAGGGAGTCCCATGCAGGGCTGGATCCCAGGACTCTGAGAACATGACCTGAGCCAAAGGCAGGTGCTTAACTGATTGAGCCACCCAGGGACCTCCACCCATTTCTTTTAAATGTCTAATATAGTCCACATGGAATGGCTGTGAAGAACTAACCAGTTACATGCATAACACTACTGCTTTCTCAACAATCACTGAAGACAGTTGGATTTACAACCAGAAGACAGTCACATTATATTGAACGACACTTGCATACTTCATTTACTTCCCCCTCAAGCACTGCAGCTGGAATAGCTGCTAGGAAGCTATAAAAATATGCAAGAACATTTTAAACCTCTAGGAATACTCAGATTTCAAACTACTTTTTCTTCTTGTATAACATGTTTAAATAATTAATTATTTCTTTTGTTTCTTTTTTGGTCTTCTGGTTTGGGAAACATTAAGTTAACTGGAAATGGAAGGCAAAAAATCACAGAGGAATTTTTATTTGTGATTTGTCAATTTCCATAAAATCAACAACTTTACTTCTGAGACTGCTAAAGTGGATTCTAACCCAGGTCAGTAGTACACTTGTGTGTCATGAAAATTTGTTAGCACTCTCATCTGGAAGCCACAGGACAGCATCTGATGCCTATGTGAACAATGATGTGAGGGATCTCCAGGATTCTCAGTTTTTATTACCACTAGTGGATTTTTTTTCAGGAGCATTTTTGAGAAATGGTCATAAGCTAACATCAAATGGTTCGGAACGAATCTGTTTTGTTGAAAGAAAGGGTTTAATTAACTTTTGAGCTGCACAAATTAATCTGGACCTGAGCAAGGGCCTGAAAATTGATTAAACTGTGAACACCTATTCAGAAGTATTTGACCAGGAAATAAATTCATTTCTTCAAGGTCAATGACCCTACAAGTTGATGGGTGGTTTAGATTAATGCACACTGGGTTTCCAGTTTCAACTATTGCTTGGCAGAGCTTTCTCACCCTCCCCTGCTGCTTGTCATCTACCTGATCTTGCTGTCTCTTTTTCCTTTGGACCCACATTTTCTTACAGAAACCCTTTTTATTGTTTTGTTTTATTTTGGGAGGAGGTGAGTAAGGCATTGCAATCAATGCTATGTTTATTTTAATTGTCTTATTTTTATCCAAGGTTGAATCATAACATGTTAAGATTTAAAAATAAGACAAAGAATGGCCTTACCCAGATTAATTTTTCCTTCTGAAAAATGTTAAATGACCATCAAATAGAATGTATTTATCAGTTTCATAAAATCCCACTTGATATAATGATCTATTTTCCAACAATGTCTTTGTTTTTTTAGGCTAAACATCACACACACAGTGAGCATTTGGAGACTTTCTTCTGTACCACTAGAAGACTTTCCTTTGGGTAATGCAAGCTGGGGGGTCAGGTATTAACTGTAAGAAAATATTGAAATGACTAGAGAAATTTTGTTTAAGGATGAGTGAAAAGATCCACTGTTCATTCCAAGAGGAGAGGAAATGGAAAAAAAAAAAAATCACATCATTGACTTAAGAGAATTTGAAACATGATTCAAACTTGCCACTCTCATTTATAAAGTAATAAATTGTGGTCTTACGAGGTTCTCACCTACTACATTCTTGCATAGTTTACATGAAGTGGCAACGGGATGGTTTAAAGTGTTTCTGTTTCCCCTTGATTTCATGTCAGGGGCATAATTTAGTGGACGATTATATATAATCCTTCTAATCATTACTTTTCCATACCAAATTAGGTTTTAGCAACCTTTCTCTTATCCTTGTATAATTTTTCTTATAGAATAATCTACTCTTTTCCTTTTTTTATATAGATTCTTAATTACTTTTGAAGTGTTACTATTCTACATAATTTCTAAGGAAAATCTTCAGATTTTAATAATACATATGTTTCTTATTATAGAGTGAAGCGTACTCTTGGTAAAAACAAGTTAGTGAATACCTAGAGAAGCATGTCAGAGTTTACTAAAAGAGTTGTTTTTTAATTTTCTAAATTTAAAAGAATTAAAACAATTTTTCACATGCTTTAACAACTTCTCGCTCTCCTGGAAGAAGAGTTTTAATATGGCAAATCCAAAAATACATTTTAAAAAAAGCACAAATAATGTGCTTATCAGATAGTGGATATTTATGCTTTTTTAAACAACTCAAAAACTTCTTCTGAGTTAGTGAAAGAAACAAATTATAACTTTGTTTTTCATAGGATAACTTTTCTTCTGTCAGTAGTAGCTTGAGTCTCTGGCTCAAAGTATAGGTTAAATACTATTTTGTACCTTAATTTTTATTCCAAGTATATGACTTGTGTCCCCAGTCAAATTGTGAGCTTAAATCAGAGACAGGGCATACTTTTTTGGATTTCCTGTTGCATTAACATAATGCTCAGCAGACAACAGATTCTCAAAAAACAATTGTGAATTTAGTCGAGGAGACTAGGACAGCACTGAGAAGCAGTGAGCATCTGGCCAAATGGGTAGCTGCGCTCTCGTAGCTTTAGCCTCCAGATTGGCTATGCCAATTCAAGGGAACTGGAGAGATACCAGATAAGAGGAAAGGTGTCAGGTCCTAGCAATGATTATTTTCATATAGCTTTTTCCCGCTGAAGTATTAGATGGTCAGTGTGGAAAATATGCACTACAGAGAAAAGTGGAAGGGGGAAAAATGACATCCATAATCCTAAAACTCAAAGACAACACCTATTAACATTTGCTGCATTTTCACCCTGGTTTTTCATATAACATTGCTCTGATATTACCCTATATTATTTGTTTCATGTTATAAATTCTCCTTACAATCATAGTTTTTATTGGTTATATAGCAGTCCATTATATCTCTATCATGGCTTCTTTAAGCATTCTCATACTGTTAAAAATGTTAGATTGCTTCTAATTTGTAATATTATAACTAATGACTTAATATTACCTTTATGTGTTAAATCTTTTCCAGACTTTTTATTTCCTTCAATGCCCAGAAATGAAATCAATGGATCAAAATACACAAACTTTTAAAGGCTTTGGATATATATTGCCAGGTCTTGGATTGTTCATTGAGATTGAAGTTAAATGCGAAGGCACTATATTCTAGGAAACCCCACTTAAAGGGCCATTGTATTCTTTATATGGATTGATTACTGTTGATTTTGATTAGCCATTCGCATTCCTCCTTTGTTACCTGAAACAGTATCTGTTGAATTTAACCTGAAAGTGTCTTGATTGATCTACAGAGCAATTGTAGTTTCTCCTATGAAGGTTTGTAAAGCCAGGACATTAACTGGAAATGAGGTTTGTGCATTCATGTTTGGACTGTGTGTGACTTCTCAGATTTAGGATACTGATTGAGATGAAAGACTTACCCCTTTCGCAAACAATGATGGTAGGCTTTCTTTGTCTTTTGGTTCTATTTAAGTGAGAAATTTTGGTTTTCTGTATTTGTCAACAGCATGTGCAACCATGTGAGTGGGTGGGATGAGGGATTTTTAAGGAAATCTTGAAGTCAACCTATTTTTATGTGTTTTCCAGTTTATTAGAATATAATCCTATTTTCATTTTATTCCTATAACAGTTTTTTTTCCATCAGGCAGACAAATTTTTGTTGTCTAGAAATAAAATTTCTGTAATGCTCCAGTAACCATAAAACTTCTGGTTTAAGGGGAGGTTTTTTTGGTAATAAATTAGCCATTTTCAGTAGTCAAGAATTGGATCACAAGTATTCAATCCACTGACATATAGTGATCTGCCATTATAGTAATTAAAGAATACATATTTCACCAAGTTATATTTAAGTCTGCTCAATTCTATTATTTGTTTTTCTCTAGGTTCAATCAAAAATCGATTAAAATAATACTCAGGGATATTATATAGGTTAACTAACACCCTCAGATCTGTTCCATCTTCCCCACCTTTTCTATATCTCAGGACATTCCCCAGGATCCCATACCCATACGCATCTCAGTAGATCCAGTCAAAGGCAGTGTTACAGACTGCATGTTTGTGTCTCCTCAAAATTCATAATTGAAGCCCTGACCCCCACTGTATTTGGAGACAGAACCTCTAAGGAAGTGATCAAGGTTAAATGAGGTCATGAGGGTGGGGTCCTGATCTGATAGGATTAGTGTCCTTATAAGCAGGAGGCACTAGAGAGCTCTTTCTCTTTTTTTCTCCCTTTTTCCTTCTTTCCCTTTCTTTCTCTCTTACTCTTCATGCCTGGAGGAAAGGCCATGTGAGGACAGAGCAAGAAGGCAGTCATCTACAAACCAGGAAGAGCCATCTCACCAGAAACATTGATTGTGGACTTCTGGCCTCTAGAACTGTGAGAAAACAAATTTCTGTTTTGTAAGCCACCCAGTCTATGGTAATTTGTTATGGCAGCGCACGTGGACTTATATAGGCAGGCACTGGCCATAATTAGAGGGCAGAAGAAGGAGGAGAGAAGTCTGCTCTTTCTGCCCCTTTCCTTCTGCCTCCTGAGGTGTCTCTAGCAGTGACTGCTTCTCTATAACTCTGGTTCTCTCACTCTGAGGTGCTGGTTCTGACCAAGACGTTTCTGCCATGGCTCTGGCTCCCACCAGATTGAAAAAATCACCTCCATTGTCCCTCCTGCCCTTGAGGTAGTAATGGCTTCCTTCTGTTGCCTTACTCTCCTGTTTGTTCCTCAACAATTACATCATCTGTGAAATAGTTCTTAGCACTAAATCTTTCTAGATTAGAGACCTGGATTGGCTTCAGCTTTCTCGGATAAATTTTTGCTACTACAAGGGCATTTTGCTTAGTAAGGCTTATTCTTTCAGAGGTTAGAGTGAGTCTTTTAGGTAGTAAGTGTTCGAAAGTCCTTGCAATCATCTCTGACTTGACAAGTTGGCAATGTGAAATCTGTTTCTCACTTTCTACTAAAGTCTCTCATTTTTTTCCTCATGACTTATATACATTAAAAAAAACAGTAGGTTAAAAGCTTCTTCTAGCTTATTATACATTACAGCATTCACTTTTTACTTTCTTTCATGTTTTCCCTCCTTCTTACTTATTCTTTTGTTATAAATATCTGTCAGTTCGAATTTAAAAAAATGATGGAAACAAAATTGATCCATGCTAAAACTGACTACTAAAAGACTCTGAGAAATCATGAACTCAGACACTGATTTTGTCACTGTGATTGCTTCTCTAAGATCTTTGATGGTCCTTCAGATGATGTATTAGGTGATGAGTTCTGATTCCCAGATAATTGAGTCCTGTATCCCTAGGTCTAAAATTTTTTTGTCCACACTTTAAATTGTGCATAGAATATTCCCTGGATGGAATTTGATTACAGATGTCTATTATATTTTGATGAATTCCTATCAGTTCAGTCTTCCAAAGCATTTTCTATTAAAGTGAAGATGACCTTGTAATATAGTAGCACATAGGCCATTGAAATGTCTCTCTTGTGTAATACTAGCCAGTCACAATTGACTAGGAGAAGTTTTGATGGATATCCACTGGAAACTTGTCTGAGTATGTTCTTCACTTTGATTTCTTTCCTCAGGACCTTGAGTTTTCTATAGCATATTTCAAGTAAGGGCTGCAGGAAATGTGATATAAGATTTTAATTAAGACCCGAGAAGTATCCCGCAGAGAAGATTTTCTATAGATTTGGACCATAGGTATGAAGTGTTTATTGCACACCATTCAATATCCTACTTCAATATTTGTCAAACACCTCTAAGAGATATGTTCTTTCTTCTCAGCTGCTAAATGCTTTCAGCCTCATTCAACTAAAACAAGTGTTGTGCAATTAAATAAATACTACTATACCAATTATTTAATTGAAACTGAAAGATAATCTAATTTAAAACCTGAGAAAATATATTTTGACCTAAAATTATCAGCATTCATTAGCAAATTCAGTGTTCCTTCATTCCCCTTCCACGTTTTCATCTAAACAAGTAAGATTCTTTTCTCACCTTCTACTGGAATTAGCAATATCTTGGCCTCAGTAACCTCTCCCAACCCATATGTGACACTATCTATTGTCACAGAGACCCATGGGTAGTTCAAGTATCTGTTAGAATTTATAAATTTACAGAACCCTTTTCTTCTCAAGCTTTATTGTGCATTCATCACTCTAATCATTATTGAATAATACTTGCTGCTATCCTCAAGTGCATGATGCTGGGTTGGAGACTTCTGGAAGTCTCCAGAAGTTGTATTCAACTGCCTCTGTCCCTTTTTAGTAAGAGAAATTTGCCCAACTGTTAAGTAGTATAGAAAGAGGTGAGAGTTAAAGGGTCAGATCCAAATCATGGGTTCTGATGTGCTCTATCACAACCAGCATTTTACAGCAACTCAAGTGTACTGTATGTTTTCTTTCTGAGCTAAAACTGAGCTGGGGAGAAAATTTCATTTTCTGAACTGTAAGTCTGCTGTGCAAGAAATGGGAAAGAATGTCCCCAGGCAGTGTTAGAATGACTGCTGCTTTCCCTTCTCATTCCAATTAGAGTTCTGGCCCCAGGCGACTGGGTAGCTACAGACGCAGGTGACTTGTTTTTGATTGATAAGCCCACGCAGCCAGCTGGATGAGGGATCTCTGGGACTAGCTGGGGTATTCCTTGGCCTTCAGGGCTGGGTTTGGAATAGGCCCTTGACTCCTGACTAAACAAAAACTTGAATTCTTCTTCATATCAGTCAGAATCAGACTTAGAGTTGGAA
The DNA here is from genome assembly GCF_004348235.1 of Phoca vitulina. Lineage (NCBI taxonomy): Eukaryota > Metazoa > Chordata > Mammalia > Carnivora > Phocidae > Phoca > Phoca vitulina. The sequence continues at coordinate 75,766,670 of NW_022589704.1, read as the reverse complement.
AGCACCTGAGACAACTTCCTGAAAGGCCAGCATCTCTTGTGGAGCTTCTATAACAGACACTGCTTCCATCTCTGGTCGACACGTTTTCATGAGAATTTTGCAATTTGGGGTTAGCAATTTCAGCCCTTGCTGCGCTTTTCATCTGCTTAGAGAGTTCTCCTCCAACTGGTGCTGTGGACCAAATAAACGAACAAAAATATATGGCATAAGAATACGCTCTTTTCCCCTAATTAATATGTGGTTTTCTGACCAGACTGAAGAATTAAAAGTATGCACTTTCCATAATTTAAAAATAAAAGAAGTATCCACAGATATGAATTTAGCCTTAATAAGTGAAATACATGACTATCACACAGCAGTAAGTCATTTCAAGGTGGAAATAGTCTCCTTTTATCTTATAAGTATTATCATTCAAGCCATAATAGAACTGTATTCTTTCTTTCTAACTCATCCAGAATCCTACTTTAATTCCTTGATCAGCTAATTTCTGACACTGTCCTTTTTCACAGTCTGCTGCAGAGCCAACTTGGCAGCCAAGACTTGTTTCTTCACTTTCAGGAAATTATATCTAATTACTTACTAGCAGACTTGATTTAGATGCTCCATGGACAACTGAAACTTAACCTGTGAAAAACTGAAGCCATCATTTCCCCACTTTCTACTCTATGGTGTTCCTTAGTTCAGTGAATGTCATCCCACATAACCATTTGTCCAAAAAAGAAATCTGGGAACTGCCCCAGACTATTTCCCCATATGTTCAATTTCCTATACCTCCATTTTGCTGCCTCAGCTGTTATTGACTTAGCTCAGGTCTTCAACATGTCTTAAAAGAAAAGTATGCCAAGATACAGGAATGTGTGTGTGTGTACACACTGTAACTTTATTTGTAATGTCCAGCAATAGAGGATTTGTTACATAATTCATGTATGCATAGCTCATGCAATAGAATATGCCGCAACCACTCAAATATATTGATATGTATATATTTACATGTAAAGTTTTATAGAAAAGCATGTTTAGTATGATTCCATTTGTAATTAAAAATACAGACACATGTAGGGGCACCTGAGTGGCTCAGTTGGTTGAGCCTCCAACTCTTGGTTTCAGCTCAGGTTATGATCTCAGGGGCGTTAGATTGGGCCCTGATTTGGGCTCTGCACTGGGTGAGGAGCCTCCTTGAGATTCTCTCTCTCCCTCTCCTCCTCTCCTCACCACTTGCATACTTGTGCTCGCTTACTCTCTCTCTAAAAAAAAATTGTTAAAAAACACAGACATATATTTGAGTAAACCTATTTTTTTTCTTTTTATAAGCATATAATCTGAAGCTAACAATATGGTTATATTGAGGAAAGGAATGAGAGGTTGGGTGAAGAAAAAAATTTGTTTCTTTTGTTTTATGTGATGTTTGAATTTTCATCTCACAAAATTCCAATGAATTTATTCATATTATGATAACTTACAAGGATTGACAACCAAGGGACAAAGTTTTAGCTCAAGGAACATAACTCTGGGAGTAAAACACTTTAAATGAAATGAATGAGGTAGGAGGGTGCCTGGTAAGTGCTAATATCTTCTTGGAAATACTGAAATTGCATTAAAGTGCTCATCTCTTTTCTGGAGTCCTAAAGGGGGCCTTATCTAGGCTTTTTCAGAGCCTAGATCTGAGCCATCCTCTGGAGGAAAGACAGAAAACATGAGTTAGAAATGCTCAAGTTTGGTGGTGATAATATGTAGCTGAGTATTGATAAACCCTGATAAGAGAATCATAAGGGAATGAGTGGTGGTTACTTGGAGTAGGTTTCTGAGAATAGTTGGACCCCTGAAGACATTTATTTGCATGTACTAAACCCTTCAGAAGAACACCTAAGAAAAGTATCTACCCACTTCTTCAGTATCTTGCCAGGAACAGTAATCTATTGTTATGTACCATCCTATGGGCTTTATATATGTTATGTCTTTAATCTGCATGACAACTTTTAGATTAAATATTAATATTCCTATATTACAGATGAAAAAAAATGATAGTTGAGGGAGGTTAGGTTAACTCTCCACGGTCAGGTAATAAGCATCAGAGCCAGGATTTGAACCCAGGTGGGCTCACTCCAGACAGCTTAACGACTGGTGTTAGTGAAAGAAATGTCTAGGCTATGCACTTGGATGAATGCAGAGTCCCAGAAGCTAACGTAAGTGAACACAAAGGACCAGGTCTAAGGTATCAAATAGGAAGTAGTAGGAACTGTGTAAACCACAGAGCTTAGAGCAGATCCAGTGTTGTCAGACTGAATGGAAATTCACCTGTGTTTTGTGTGGAGAAAATTTGGACAACTTTCATAAAGCAGGTCAATAATTTTTTAATCTCGTCTCAAAATTTATGTTACTATAGAGTATCTGAGGAAAATGCCTGCTTGCCCTTTGGACTTGTACTTAGAGAACAGACGTAACTAATAAAAGTCTTTGGAGACAAATCATCTCATTTCCTTCTTTTTCTTCCCAAACATCTGAAATAGAGACTGCGATGAGCAATGTATAAGGTTGCAGCTCAAACTCAAAATGGGACCTTCTCTCTCCCTTTTCTCTTAAAAAATAAAAAGTTATTAAGTGCTAATGGAACTAGACACTTCCCCACATTATCCCATTTAACTCTCAGAAGAATCCTGTGAGTGGATACAATTTTACACTGTTAAAATGAGAAATCCAAAAATGTATTTTTTAAAGTCACCAAGTGGTCATACAAAAACTAGTTGTGCATGACTCCAGATATAACTGTCTGAATGTTAGTTATCCATTTTCTGCCTCCTCCTAACTTATGTAAGTTTCATTTTGTATTGCACCCATTCCATTACTCATTTTCAGCTGCTTGCCACCTGGGTATCACTGTCATCACCTGCACGTACACCGCATTCTCAATGACTGTGATCCCGTCCAGGAGAAACCTTATGATTTCCCGTACTTCCACACCCTGCTGAAGAGGCAGAAACCCTGGAGTCATTCCTTGACACATCCATTCTTTCCTCATCCCATATGTAATCCATCTTAAAGCCTTATTGTTTCTGCCTCCTAAATATTGTTCAACTACAAACAGTTCTTTCCATTTCAGTGGCTACTATTCTAAACAAACCTATCAACTCTCACTTGTACTCCTGCAGTGGCCTCCCTCCCCATGGCTTCCCTCAGTGCCTCCAATCCATTCTTCACAGACGGAGAGTCAGGGAGATTCCCTTCAGCTAGAGAGAGCCTCCTAAAATGCAAATACTGATCAAGTCAATCCTCCACATGGCCAACTCAAATCCTTACTCTATTTTTTTTTTTTTAAGATTTTATTTGTTTATTTGACAGAGAGAGAGAGTGCAAGCAGAGGGAACTGCAGGGAGAGGGAGAAGCAGGCTCCTGGGAGAGCAAGGAGCCCGACATGGGGCTCAATCCCAGGACCCCGGGATCATGACCTGAGCCGAAGGCAGCCGCTTAACTGACTGAACCATCCAGGCACCCCTCTTTTTTTTTTTTTAAGATTTTATTTATTTATTTGAGAGAGCGTGTGCACGCACGCGCGCACGAGAGAGAGGGAGAGAGGGATTGAGAGAACGAGTGAGGGGAGGGGCACAGGGAGAAGCAGACTCCCCACTGAGCAGGGAGCCCAAGGTGGGACTTGAGCCCAGGACCCTGGGATCATGACCCGAGCCGAAGGCAGACGCTTAACCTACTGAGCCACCCAGGTGCCCAAATCCTTACTGTATTTAAATATTTCAGTAGTGGTTTCCCATCACTTAATTTTATTATTTTTTCACATTATTTTGTTTTTAATCATTTGTGATGTTCTGAAGATCACATTTAAACATTTTTTTTAAAGACATGAAATAATGTAGAGGTTTTTTTTGGGGGGGGTTGGTGTTTTGTTGTTGTGGTGGTGGTGGTGGTTTTTTTGTTTGTTTGTTTGTTTTAGTACAACCACAACTATAGAGGATCTTAAAAGGACAAAAGCCAAGTCAGCTTCATACACAGGATGGGGCAATCTAATACACAACACAACATGGATCTTTCCAAACAAGTTTGCTAAGAAACAGCTCCATGTTTAGTGTTAGAAATAAAACAATCATCTCATTTAGAAAAATCAAGACATCATTTGATTAATAAAGGCTATTCTTCCCTGATTTTTATACTTGCTTGTCTTCATTTAGATGATGTAAATTCATGAGAAAAGAACAAGTTTTGTTATGGCATAAAAATCTTAGGTACAACAAATTACAAATATTCAATTTTTTAACAAACAAAAATGTTTTCCTTTTCCAAATGTAAACATCCAGTAAATGAAAGAAACGTAATATTTCAGGTATAAAAACACTTGAAGTTCATTTATGAAAGAGGTGTATTTGGTAGCATTTTTGTGAACTTCTTCCCTGCAGCCTTTAGAATAAAGCACAGGATCTGGGCTCCCGGAAGGGGTTGCTTCCAGCGGAAACACCTACAAGCAGGGCATCCTTGCAGGCACTCTGCATGCAGTAATATCAAAGCTCTGCAGAGGCCTATAAGACCTTGACCATCTCTACGCTAGCCTCCAGCTTGAGCTGCTCCACCAGGCATATAGGGTGTTCATGCTGGCCCCGTAAGACATGGCGGTAGCACTGGGCTCCCAAGGCAGGCGGTTTCCTATCACTTTAAAGACAAGGAACAAAATCTCTAACCTGACCTAAAAGGCCTACTTCAACCAGCTCTAGTGTACCTCCTACTGTAGCTTCTCATGTCATATGATCCCTTTCTCTTTTCATTCTAGCGTCAAAGAGAGGCAAAACAAGCCAAATTTCTCCTGCCACAGGGCCTTTGCACACACTGTTCCTTCTTCTAATAAACTCTCTCCCACCCTCTTGCATGGTTATAACCTACTCTTTCTTTTGACCTCAGTTTAATAGTCTTACTTTGGGAAAGCCTTTCCTAGCTTCCCCTAACCCAATTTTCCTGCTGTCAATGACCCAACACTTCATTTCTTGGTTATAGAAAGTAATTTTATACCTACTCAAGTGATAATAATGTCCTGATAGACTCGTAGCTTCATTTTATGGAGCCATTTTTGTACACTATTATATTCCCAACACCCTTTTCAATTCTTGGAAAAAATAGTTGCTCAGTCAGTGTTTGTTGAATTGAATGGATAATTGAATGAATGTTTTGTATTTACGGTATTCTCCAATAAAAAATTTAAATGGTCCTCCTTTCATGAACTAAAAAGATCCATGAAGTTTGCTCCAACTATTCTAGTAAGCATTATCTTCCTTCTTTGAATATCACACAAATGATAAGTTCCATACTATTGGCATTTACTTGTTCTTTCTGTTTCTATAGGAGATATGCCCTTCAAATCTGGGGTCATACTGTCCACTTGAGTTGATTTACCTACTCCACTGCCTCCCTCCATCTCATGCTGCATCTTGTGCCACAAATAAAATACTGCTAGTTTAGATTCAGTATGAAATAAATAGTAACTGATGTGAGGCTTTATAAAACCCATTAGGAAATTTGTGGAGAAAGTGTGAGAGAAGCAACTTTGATAGATTAACATCCCTCTCTTTTTGGAATTTTATACGGACCTGACTTTGGAAGTTTAGAAAAAGAGTATGGTGAAACACAAAGATATGTTGAAAAGAGAAAAATGGAAAAAATATAACAGACAAATACCAACAGACAAATTAAGGGTGGAAATATGAAAGTTGTATGGAATGGAACTTAGGGAAAAAATTATTTGTAAATAAAAAGGAATAATTTATATTGATTAAGAGCCAATCCATCATACTTCTTGCAGCTATAAACTTGCATATACTGAATAACATAAGATCAATGTAAATATAGTACAAACTGACAGAAATACAAGTAGAAATTGAGATAACAATAATTCTAGGAGCCTTTAACCTAAAAATCCTAGAGCTGATTATGCACGCACAGACACACTCACATACAACACTGAACCCAATAAGTAGAGACCTCACATCATTTGCTAATGACTTTGTGATTTTTATAGAAGTTTTTCAAATGCTAGGGTAAACAAAAATTCCAATAGCTTCCTAAAACTAGATATTAAAGCTGCATTGCGTGGAAATAGAATAAAATAACTAGACAGCAAAGTGAGAAGTTATCACTTAGAAAATGCATAAATCAATTTCTTAAATCTTAAGTTATAGATGAAATCACAGAACTGAATGTATGGAATATGTAAGCATATTATACTAGTTGCAAAAACATGATATTCAGAAGAAAATTTATTGTATCATATAACAATTTTAAAATTAAAATAAATACATTTAAACATATAAGATAAAAAGGATGTAGGAGTAAATAAAACATAGCTATCCTCCATCTCCAAAGGCACTTAACACCAATGGTTTTATGGTGACTTTTGTCCCAGTCTTCAAGGAACAGGTAATTATTATTTATGCCGCTCTCAAGCATTGAAAAAAATGTGGACACTTCTAAAATTTGTTCTATGACTTCAGTAAAATTATAAAAAACAGACTCTAAAGTTCAAATCTAGGAGAAAATACTCTGGAATTACCAAGAATATTTGGAAAAAAGAAATGAATTCTGACTTGCCTTAACACATATCAGAGTGTAAGAAGTAGTTATAGTAATTTAAACATTTTGGTATTTTTCTTAAATAGACAAATAGATTCAATTGGAAAAATAAATGCTAATTATTATTTCAAATCCATTGTGAAAATAGCATACAATTTGAAAAGCTGTTGGGATAATTTGAGGGAAACATGTTAGCATTCTACTTCACATCATGTCCAAAGAAATTCTATAAAAATTAGACATCTAAATATAAGAACCAAATATTAAAATAATTTTTAAACAGAAGGCTTTTGGGGCACCTGGGTGGCTCATTCGGTTAAGTGCCTGACTCTTGATTTCAGCTCAGGTCATAATCTCAGGGTCGTGAGATCATGTCCCAAGTCAGGCTCTGTGCTCAGTGAAGTCTGCTTGAGATTCTCTCTCTCTCCTTCTCCCTCTGCCCCTCCCTCTGCTCTCTCTCTCTCTCTAAAATAAATAAATCAATCCTTTAAAAAAATAAAATGGAAGGCTTTCTAACACAGGAAACTCAATAGTTAAAAAGGAAAAGATAAATGGGTATGACCTTTTAGAAATATAAAATTTGTATATGGGGCAAGACATGTAAGTAAGTGATAGGCCAGGAGAAAATATTCCCCACATATATAAAATACCAAAAAATTAATATCACTAACACAGAGCATCTATAAATCAATAACAAAAGATCAAACAAATAGGATAGAGAGGTAAATTTTAGAAAAAAGTGTAAAAGTGTCCTAAAAACACAAGCTCTGTCATATTAGAAATACAGGTAATAAAAATTAAAATAATATTGAGTTAATATTCTTTACATGAAAATTTAAAAAATATATTCAGTGCTAGCAAGGGTGTGGATAAAAGGACATACCCATACTTTTGGGTAGGTGCATAACTGGTAAAAACTTTGGAAGATTTTAAATTTTCATACATTTCAGCCCAATTATTCCACTTTTAGGTATCTATGCAGTAGAAATACTGTGAAGATGCATGCAGAAATATGTACAAAGATGTTCGCTGCAATGTTGCTTAAATCACAAAAGATTAGAAACAACCTAAGTGTCTATATAGTTCATAAGTTAAGGTACATCCAAAGGTGATAGTAGGGCGATTGAACACAAAGATAAACTATAATACAACATGGGTGCTGACCACATAAAATGAATTAATCAGAATGGACATGGACCATAAATAATGAGCACAAAGGGCACTGCTATATACTGGCTTGATTTCAGCCATGGGTACACCATTTTAGGCAGCTGCTTTTAAATTTCAGACTGATTTGTATGAATTGCCCTTGAAGGATACCCATAACATACTACTTAAGGGTGACAGAGTAAGTTGCGGAATTGTCTCCATGCATTTAACATGATTTTCTGTTTTACAAAAAATTAAAAGAAACAAAAAATCCACTGTTTATGTGCAGAGTGTTCTGTATATACTTTCTAAAATATTTTGAAATATTTAATATTTAATTCATCACTTATATTAATATTTTTTATTTATCAGTTGTTAACCCTTCACCGTATTTTCCTATATGCCTTAACCCTTCCTCTAATCAGCTGCTCTCTTTTCCTTCCTGCCTCTCAAAAAGGATGATATAGCAAAGAGAAGAGGGAAAAAGAAGTAGCCAATTTTGAATTGGCTATGATTACTATGCAGGAAGAAATGGAAATGGTGCAGGCCTGGAGAAGAGATTTGGAGGAAGACACGGTGAAGTCAGAGGATGCCACCTTCCATCACTTCCCTCATCAAAGAGAAAGGAGGAGGACAGTTGGGGGGTAAGCAATGAGATGTTGATAGAAAAGGGTTTGTGAGGAGGAGACTCCAAATCCCATCCTTCAGCCATCCTGGAGCAAAGCCAGATTAAGACCAGGGTAGGGTGGTGACAGCTTGCTGGAGGATTTGAAGAACTGAAAGGAGGACCGGGCCCCTCTGCAGAGAGGTGGCTGCGTGGTGTGTCTGGGGAGATGGGTCTGAGTCAGCTTCACAAAGTCAGGATTTCCAGGGTGGTGCAGGAACCGTGGTGGGAATCCTGGACACCCAGGGACATTCACAAGAGTTCTTATTAGTCCAAGGACAGCATGAACTTGATACCAGAAGTCATCTGACTTTCAGAGCCTCTGCAGGGAGGGACCTCCATGAATCTACCACCCAGGATCCTATTAGATAAGAGTCATCTCATTAGATGCCACAATGGAAGGATAAGGACAAGAACAAGATGCTTTGGCATTTTGTAAGCTCACAACTGTGTGCCCAACTCTGAGGAAGGAGGCGGGGTGTCATCAAGGGGAAGAACTGATTCAATAGCATGGGAGCTCCTACTACACGCCAAGTGGTAGAAAAAGAAAATTACCATTTTCTGTATGCTTGAGTTTGTAGAGGGAAATTTATACCTGCCATTACCTGAATCTCTGTCTTCTCTCTTGTTTGTTTGTTTATTTGTTTGTTTATTTATTTTATTCCAGTACAGTTAAAATACAGTGTTATATTAGGTGTACCAAAAATGATTCAACAATTTCATACAACACCCAGTGTTCATCACGATAAGTGCCCTCCTTAATCCCCATCACCTATTTCACCCATCCTCCTAACTCCCTCCCCTCCAGTGACCATCAGTTTGTGTTCTATGGTTAAGAGTCTTTCTTGGCTTGTCTCTCTCTCTTTTCCCCTTGCTTGTTTGTTTTGTTTCTTAAATTCCACATATAAGTGAAACCATATGGTATTTGTCTTTGTCTTCTCTCACATTCTTTAAATCCCAAACCCTTACTGTTACTGCACCCCCCTGAGAATTTTTAGGGAGCAGGTGGAGATTTTCACTTTTTTTCCTTATAAACCTCTATGTTATATTGCATGTTTCACAATGGTACACACTTCTTCTGTAATTAAAAATAACAAAGAAAATAATAATTGACACACACTCCCATACATCAAATAGTAGGGCAAAAGAAGTGTCGAATTACTTGTTCAAGGTTAAATGTTTTCAAAGTAAGCATCCCTTTAATTTTTGGCTACAGTAATCATTCATATTTTCTGCATCTAAATTTAAATTGATTGACCAAATAAAGTAGATGAAGGCTTTTTGTTTAAAGAACACTGTGAAATGTGTTGGACCTGCTTCTTTTCATGCCCCACCATTGCTCAGCAATTGAAGCAACTATTAACTCGGCTGATGCCTATTAAGGGCTGGATGCAGTCCTTCAGAATTTCCTTCCTAAGACAGCAGGGCAGAATCAATGGCAGTTTCAGCTCTCCTGAAGACTGATGCAGGGTTGCAGTGCTTAGCAAAACCACGTGATCTTTTAATCAATCACTGAAATAAATCTATGCAACTGGTGTCAGGAATCAAAGTAATTTCACACTCACCTTTCCAATTCCCTAGAATCAAAGAAAATAGAAGCCAAATTAGACTTACTGAGCCACACTACTGAGCCTCTACTCCCAAAGGGACTTAATATTTGTCACTGTTCAAAAGACTTGTCTTGCAATATAAAAAAAAAAAAAAAATGGAGGTTGGCATATTTATCTGTAAATTTGAAAGTGATGGAGCATTCCCTATGGTCCTGGCTCATAAATAGGCTAAGCCAGAATGTTGTCACATGAAACCATAATTCCTAATCACTGGCATGTAAATAGTAGCTGTATCTTTTCATAGGATTCTAGAAAGGTTTTGCAGAAATCTTATAATTCACTCTCATGACTCACATAAAATTTAATAAAATATTTCTACACAGAAGATTGTTTTTTGCTCTTAAATATCTCGAGGAAAGAAGTTTCTCTAAAAATACAATTTATAGCCTCATCATCTTTACTTCTAGGAATTTCTTCCACGTAAGATCAACTCTTGATTTAATCTACATAAAAAGGAAGATGAGTGAACCAGTGGGTACAGAATGGTAAATAATTTAAAAAGTAATTTAACCTTGCCCTCAAGTATTGTGGGAGCATTACGTAGTGAAGAACAATGTAATGTTATCTTGGTAATGTTTTTAAGAACTTTTATTAGCTGACCCACCCAAAATTCAAGTGTGTATCAAAGGAGTGGCCATATTCAGTGCTTCTCAAATTCAGGACCAAAATAGCATCTTAAATCATCTTCCTGGCCTCTGTGTTTGAACACATAGCCTCTCTCTGAACACTTTGGCAGTTGCCTTCAATCTCACTGGGTATGCAGGTAGATGAAGTAGCAGAAATGTACAGCTGACTCGAATAGATGCAGCTCTCAGCCTTTTATCTATACTTGAAAAAAAACTTATATAAATCAGCATACCATAACATATAAAGCCTGGGCTGAAAGCATTCTGGGGTCTTCTTAGCAGATCAGGAGAAGGGGGAAGGAAGAGAAAACAAGTGACCAGAGTTGAGAAGCTAACTCTACTGCACTGTGGACTCCAAAATGAGAGGATCCAGCATTCATCCAAATAGGCTAGGAGTATGGTTAACTTGAGCTTGAGCCTGACTGTCGTGAGTACCCCACAGCATGTGCTGTTATTGATGAGACATAATAGTAATTTCAGAGCAGTGTTATGCTCTATGTGATGAGGTGGGTGGCATCACAATTCTCGATGGTCCTAGCGACAACTATGAGTATATCCAGACAAAGTTCCAGTTCCCTGAGAGAGGAAAGCTTTGGCAGGATAACAGGGTCAGATGCCAAGACATTCAGACAGAAGCCAGCCATGTAGACTAGACAAGTGGGCTTCAGAGGAAAGGCTGTGGTTCTCTGGACAAAAGATTGTCAAGGTGTTGAGCATGCCAGATATCGTAAGATCAATCAAATCCCACCAGCTGGTCTCCTGAAAGCTACTATTATACTCTCTAATTAGCTCAGAACCTGGGCAGAAATGAGCCTTTGGTTAAGGTCCAAAGATTCAGCAGAGCTGAGAAAATCGTGAGCTAGGTTAGTTAGACTTTTGGGATCCTCTCCTACGAACTACCATGTACCAGGTGCCCCAGAGATATATGACGAAGATAAACCATAAGATTCCTTCTAGGAAGTATTCCTTTCCCTGCTCAGATTTTAAGACCAAATAATTTGTTATTTTTAAGTCTAAATTTAAATGTGATTTATTGTCATTTCAAAGCATACACTACTTTGTGTTTTATAAATGGAAACCAGGTGAAATGTATCCTTTGAAAGACATTCTTTGGAGCTATGTTTAATCAAACTCTTAACACCCAGATGATGGTGTTCTTGGCAGAATTTCAAAATAAAAGCCACTCTGAGGACAGGACATGAAATTATAGCAAGGAACATTTAAGCAAGATCCTAAGATGACAGTGCCAATTAGAGTGACTTTGGAATGCAGGACTGTGAGGTCACATGATCCTATGGAATTAGGTCAGGACATTTTTGATAATAAGGTGGATTGAGTTTAAGAGCGGTGTCACCTAGAAACATAGACAACTCATGTCTTACCATTAAAAGACATTTTACCAATGTTAGCCATATAACATTTACTTTATTGAAATAAATGATTTTTAAAAAGCAGATGGTATGTGGGGAGTATTGTAAACTTTTCCAAAAGTAGATATTTACCGACTGTAAAACCCATATCTAAGGCTCTTATGCCAGGGATCAGAGACAAGCGGCACAGTGATACAGTTCCAACAGGACTGATTTTGATTCAGGACGAATGAGTGGTCTCCTGCTCAGTGAAACTTACTACCTCATCTCTTTCCAGTGAGATGAACAGAATCAATCTGCTTTCAGAAGAAAGGTGGCCTTCATGTCCCCAGTGTGTCTGTGTGTACTAAGAATGCCTCTGCCATCTGGAGAGAAGTCTAGCCTAGAACATTACTCTTGTTGGAAAACTAATTAAATTTTTTTTTCTTCCTGAGGAGCTAAACTATAGTATCGTGGAAAGATACTTTGAAATTCTGACACCACCCTGGCAAAAACTTCCTATCCTTCAGAGCAGGGACTGTGTTCTTTGCAGTGCTATGCAGATTCTGAAACAATGCTATGATTACAGGCTTGGATTCTGTGTGTGTTCTCAAGCCTTGAGACATGAAGGTATTAAGTTTTCTTTCCCAGAAACAATGCAGTGTTTCTTATATCTGATTATTTAGTGGCAGAGACCACATCTTGTGCTGCATTAGAAAGAATGATTTATCCATTAACACCTTTTAGCCATATAGCAAGGAAACAAAATCCTGTTAAATCCATGAGTCTGTACCTCAGGGATCATTTTGTTTTGGATAAATAGATGCCCCCAAGCTAGCTTAATTTTCCTTTAGAGGCAGGGAGCTTAATGGAAGAACTAGCCTTTGAACTTGGAGAAAGCTGAGAGGCTATGTCTGCACCTGCCTCAGTAAAATAATTTCAAAGTCATTTTGAGTGTAACTTCTGGACAAACCTATTAGAAGTGGTCCCTTTAGAAGTGGGATCAGAAACTTACCATATTTATGGCCAAGATGTAATAGAAGATGATTTTAGCACAATGGAGAACTTGTAAGAAAAAGCAGGCATGTGAGTGAGAAAGGAGGACTCAGCCTTCTGATTTGTACCCCAGTCTTGCTGCTTCTGCCAAAACCCTGCAACTCCAAAGACCCTGGGCAGGCTGCTGCTTGTTCTGGCCAGACAGCAGAGCCACCTGCCAGGAGCCTGCAGTCTCCTATACAAAAGGGAAGAGTAAGGAATAATGGAAGCACAGGCAGAGAAGGCACCTCTAAGATTTAGTCTGTCTAATTCCTGAACTTCCTGTGTAGAATCCCTGCTGAATGGGCATCCAGAAACGGGAAACTTATCCTCTCCAAAGGCAGTTCACTTCATATTTATATGGCTATTAGAAAAATCTTGCTGGTTAAGAGTTGAATCTTCTCTGTGTGTAGTTTGCTGTACTCACTGTTGCCACTTTTTTCCCTTTCCTTCAATGGTAAACACTGCTACTTTTTGACCATTTTTCATTTAACATGGTTTTAGAACCCTTGCCAGTATAGTTGCTTTCTTTGAATACACTGATTTGTTTACAACTTTAAAAAAAATATGATATTAGCACCAGAACCACTCTAAGATTGGAATAATCAAGAAACAGAAGAGAGCTGGCCTCTGGCTTGCCCCTGCAAGAGTCTTTGCTTCCATCAGTGCAGGCTAGGTTCACACTTTTTTGGCTATCTCCATATTCCATTGACTAATCTAGAGCTTCTTCTTGAACGAAAGTTTACATCTTTGGTATTTGTGGTCTGTTGATATACCACATTTTCCCCATTCGACACTTGCCCAGCTGTTTTAGACCCAAGTATAGGACCTTGTATTTTCCCAGGTTAAATTTTATCTTGTCAAAATCAGATCATTACTCAAGTGTCTCAGAATCTTTAGGTATCCAGATTTAGTCAATCAATATATTCTCCCTCTGCTCCTCAATTTCCTCCTAAATGAGAATAAAACTACAGTAGTAGTAGTAAAGACTGCACCATCCAATACATGGGAAGTGCCTAGAAGAGGGAAAAATACATAGTAAGACCTCCATAAAGTAAATTATTATCATTTTTTAAAGATTTTATTTATTTATATGACACAGAGAGACATGGTGAGAGAGGTAACAGGGAGAGTGGGAGAGGGCGAAGCAGGTTTCCCGCCGAGCAGGAAGCCCGATGCAGGGCTCGATCCTGGGACCCTGAGATCATGACCTGAGCCAAAGGCTTAAGACTTAACAACTGAGCCACCCAGGCACCCCAATTATTATCATTTTATAAGTAAATCCAGTCTACAAAAATGTCTTTTAACTTTAAAGGACATTTGTTGACATCATGCAAATAAGCCCCAATGTTTTAGAGTAAAATATTTTAGTCAAAACTCTATTGTAAGCAGAGTTTCAACAACAACAAAAAATTGTTTAAGCAACATAAGTGAACACTAAAGGCCTTTACAATTAGAGAATTCAAGGAGAAAATAATTTTTTTAAAATTTCTATTCATTTTCAAGTAAAGAGGGCTATGTAATTGGACAAGTTGAGGCTTATTTTGAATTGCCTCCTAAAACCCTCCTAGAACCATCTGCTCCTAGCAAACTCTAAATCTACCAAAATGATAAATTGCTTTGCATCTCCTCTATGTGAAATCATTACTCAAAGCTATAGGGGTGGATCCAAGTTTTTAATGACATAGCACCATGTGTGAAAAAGTTGAAACTTTCCCTACTGTCAATCTGATACCAGAAGAATTAGCAGGATGACATAGTGGAAACGTTCTTGGTTTCTGATGTCTCAGATCTGGGTTCACAACTTAGCACAAGAACATTTTAGCTATGTGACCTTGGATAAGTTACTAACCCTCAGTCCCTCCATTTTCTCATTTGTGAGAGTAGGATAATTGTAACTTCTCGAGTTGTAAGGATTTCGAAGTAACGTGTGTAAAGTACCAATTATGATTAATACTAGCAGTTATCAATCAGTCATATGAATGGATGATGATGACAGTAGTCAACAAGAATTTGTTGATGCCTACCAAGTTTCTATGAACAGAATTTGAAAATCAGCCATGTCAATAATACAATCCAACTGGAAGACAATAGTAAGAGGAGAATATCGAAAATAAGACTATATTACATTCCAATTAAGTGCTTGGGAATCAGTGTGGAAGCAAAATCTCTCTTAAAATAATAACTTTTCATTTCTTAATTGAAAACATAGGATAGAAGAAAGTCAGATGGGCTTAGAGGATGGCCTAATATTCTGGCATATCATTTCATTGAAACTTGGAATATTAAAAATTTGTAACTTCATTCAGCCTTTCTTAAGTGACTGATACATGACAGGTAACCCATACTCTAAGAAGACAATGCCCTTGGTGGTCATAAAACCTTTCTTATAGACTTCTCCAGTGTCTAAGCACTCTTTATGAATGCACAGAATTATAAATGGAAAATATTTTTATCTCAAAAATCATTGAATCATGGAACACTGCTAATATTTCCTTTTTTCTCTATACAGCACGTTAAGCATGAAATGAAACTCCATATCAAAGAGTGAAGGTTCATCCTTTGAATAGCTTTTCTTTATTTCAATAGCCAATAAAGTCTTTGCTTTGTAGAATGGAAGTATATTGTTGGGGAATAAAAATACATTTAACAAATGCAAAGAATTCAGTATAATTTAATCTCTGTATTATAATATTTGAGGTGTGCAATCTCATACAAAAGGTAGATAGGGCTTTACCTTAATTTTGAAGTAGATGTTTATCCCAAAGTTGAAGGAATCCTTTGGTAAATTCTCCTTTAAAATGGAGAATACATTTCAATTGTAAATTTTCAAATTTTCAACATTACTATTTGGTTCTTTATATATTATTATGTTAAAGTGATATATCTTGGGGCACCTAGGTGGCTTAGTCAGTTGGGTGTCTGCCTTCGGCTCAGGTCATGATTCCAGGGTCCTGGGATTGAGCCCCACATCGGACTCCCTGCTCAGTGGGGAGCCTGCTTCTTCATCTCTCTCTGCCTGCTACTCCCCCTGCTTGTGCTCTTTCTCTCTGCTAAATAAATAAATAAAATCTTTAAAAAAATAAAGTGATATATCTTATATTTACCAGGTTAATTGCTTTGGCATCCCTAAAAGTTTCTACTTATAAATATTCTAAATGTTAGAGAATTTTAATAAAAGAACATTTTAAAATGTATTATTCATTGAGAAAATATATAAAAAAAAAACTTATTTATTTTTTTAATAAAACCCAAATAGGCCTGAAGATCTCTCTTCAAATAAACCAGGGTAGTACATGATTTAGTATGTCATAGTGAGAACTAGATTTTGCAGACCACCATGTAATGAAGTGTGCCACAATGGTGAAATGTTAGGGTGTAACAAGATTAATTACACACCAAATACCAACTCAGGAAATTATAAATCAACCAAAAGTGGCTTAGAAAAACTACCACTGAGCAAAAACTGGGTAATCAGGCTGTTGAGTATAAAGTAATTAGTCGAGGATACATAAAGTAAATCAAATGTCTAGAGCACAGTGGTTTAGATTCCTAACTATTGAAAATTATTAGTTTTTTGTTTTTAAAGTTATAATTTCCTGAAAAAGACATAATCAAAGTATAGGAGGGCCACTATGCCAAGAAAAAGAGGATATGTAACAAAAAAAAAAAAAAAGAAGGAAGAAAGAATAAAAGAAAGAAAGAAAAAGAAAGAAAGAAAGAAGAAAGAAAGAAAGAAAGAAAGAAAGAAAGAAAGAAAACAGGGGAGTGGTCTTATATTTGTACAAATGTGCCTTAGAGGCCATTAAGTAGGTTGCTAATGCAGAGACCCTCTACTGAGAACTTTGTGCTTCCTATCCTCAAATTCAGGCTTTCATAGTTGGAAGCCTGAAGATGAGATGAGCTTACCTATTGTGATGAGCTGTGTGAGAAATAATCTTTTCAACACCAGTCTTTATGGTTGACAGATTTCCTCTCTCAAACACACCATCAGCTCCCCTCCTCACTTGTGAATAAGAATGAGGAGGCCCACTAATACAGGTCTCATAGTGGGGAGAGGACACTTGCAGAGCAGCTAGTCAGCTGGGTAATTTCCCCAAGTCGGAAATGTGGAACAGGCAAAGCAGCTGGAAACCCGAAGAAATGAACAATGATGGTTCAGTTTCTATGCAGATAAGGAAGCTAAGCCAACCCTCTGGGTTAGGATGAATTCAGATAAGGGACAATTTAGAAGCAGAATAAAGGAGGATTCCAAGAAAGGTAAATATATATATATATATATATATATATATATATATATCATGTACTTACAGAGGAGCAGCCTTTCCAAGGAAGATGGGTCATGAGAGAGTCCATCAAAGTGAGTTTTTCAGATCAACTTGGAAATGCTAAATATTTTATCTATCCCATGGAGAGTCAGAAAGCTTAGAAGAGAAGTCCTGCAGCAAATAAATCTGCTTCATTTTGTTTAATAATTGATCATATTAAAGATTTTCTTACTGTAAAATTTACCATCTCAAGGACATTTTTATGCCTAGCCAGGTCTAGGGAGGGCAAATGATTTTATTTTCCATAAACAAATGGAGATGTCAGATGACTGGTCAAAATTCGTATCACTGGGTGCCCCAGAAATCCAGGCTATTATCTGGGGCATGTGGAACTACATCAGCACAGACACAGAGTCATGAAAGAAATGTGAAAAGGCTTCTGAGCCTTGCTGAAAGACAGTTGATAGAATAAATCTTTTCAAAAGAATACTAAGTTAAGAGTCAGGAGATATGGGCCTAATTACTTGGCTCCACCACTGGCTGGCTGGTGTTGGTTCCTTTGAACTGGGTGAGAATCCGTTTAGGACATCCAGCAGCCTGTTGCTTCTTCCGATAACAGATAGAACCTCGTATGTGAGGACTCATGGGCTTGTGGTTGAACAGAACTGACTCTACTTCCCTTTGTTCTCTCCCCCTCACTACAAGGATGGCAGTGACCGAGGACACCCTTCTTCCTGCATCCAACCCCAGTCACTGAGATTCATTCAGGGATAAACACATGGCCCAAACTGGGCCAGAGTTCACCCAGGAAGACGGTTTCTTTCTGCTACAGTCGTTAAGCTGGTAAGATGTGAGTGCGGGCCTGGGGGGCGGGGGGGTGGGGATCCTTTTTTGTTCCCCCTTTTCTCACCATGTGGAAAGAGCTTTACTGAAAGATGGAGATGGTAGAAGAATCTGGATGGCATCATACATCAGTTTCTTGTGCAGCTGAAGTAGCTGTATCCTTGGTCTTGCAAATCACACAAATCCGTGAATTCAGCATCCTGTTTAAAGTTAGCTTGAACTGGGTTTATGTTGTAGCAACTCAAAGAGTCTCAATTAATATAGCCCATTATAGGTTGGATGTTTTGTGAATTTAGAAGGTATTTTTGTTAATCAAAACAAGGATACATTATTTTCTTAGAAAGCTCATCTATGGAATGTGAGGGAGGGAATTTCACACTTGATCCTTTTTGTTAATTATTCAGTCCTTGAAAATTCATGGTGGGGGAAATGAATAAATAAATGTATTCCCAAGCTGAATTTGTATAAAAATATAGGTAGCCTCAAGAAATTCAGTTGGTGCACTTTCTTTAGGCCTTCCATATTCATGCTTATCTGGAGCTTGAATATATAATGTACAGTGAGCCTTGTGTATGCTCCCTGAAGGCATGGGGAAAAGTCAAATTAAGTTGTTTGAGTAGTTCAGGCCTCCACATTAATTGTAGAGAATAGAGAGTACTTCATCTGTAAGGGGAAAAGTCACAAGTATGTGTAGCTCATATGTAACTAGATCTCCAAGGACACGTGGACACAAATCAAGCAGAAGACAGGAGAGGATCACAGAAGTTCTCTTTAAATTCCATGATCCTTTGCACTCAACTTCCAACATCTAAGTTGGTAGCTAATGCAGAGTCCGGCCTATACTGGATACTAAATAATAAATATTTATTGATGATAAAGATAAGAAGATCTGGCAAGGCCTCTTTGACCTTTGAATATAA
Organism: Phoca vitulina; assembly: GCF_004348235.1. Taxonomy (NCBI): domain Eukaryota; kingdom Metazoa; phylum Chordata; class Mammalia; order Carnivora; family Phocidae; genus Phoca; species Phoca vitulina. The sequence goes on along the minus strand of NW_022589704.1, from coordinate 75,747,648 downwards.
GAAAATTGAGCTAGCTAACAGGATGCTTGCAATTAGTGCAAGACTCTGCAGAGGAGAGAGAATTAGAGGAGGAATTAATAATTTTGCAAATTCTTCTCGCATTGCTTGGCACTTAGACCCAGTAGTCTTTGATCCTTTTCTTAAGTCCTCTAAATGTATGATTTCCTAGTCACCATTTTGAGAATTCATAATCTGCCTGTAAATTTCTAGAGACTTAATGGGTTATTTTTGTTTTCATTGATCTTCAAATTTAGGGTCCCTTCTCATTTCTCTTAACTTAGTGTTTAAAGATTTTTAAGCTTGTGCAATATATAATCTTTGACTTTTCTGTCCCTTGGGGTTTTGGCTTTCTTTTTTTTTCTTTCCAGTTCTTGGGTGAAGATTGAAACATACATGTCAAGATCTAGATGTATTCTAAAACTCCAGGCACCTCGCATAAATCTTATTCACTGAACATTTTGGGACTATTGCAACTTTTTCTATGTGTTATTTTATTGCAAACAAGTAGTATAAAACAACTGGGGAATATGTGATGCTTACTTATAGCCTGCAGTAGGATGGATATGTTTCAACAGTACAGAATATGGGAAACAGACTATGTGAGTGTGTGCATGTGCACCTGCCTTAATCAATACTATTTAGAATATGAACTACATGATCCTGCTCAATTTATAGGAAAATAAATAAAGCAAAAGAGACACTCTAGATCCCAGAGGGATTCTTTTCCCAAAGTAATCTGACATCTGGAGTCTTGGTCTGATAAAAATCAATGACTCTTTCAGGGCAGTATATCTTTAGATGTGGACGAGAGAAGGAGTACACAATGAAAGAGGAATTGGTGAGGGTGGAAGGCGAATATGAAAAAAATTTGACGAGAAAAACTAACATTTTCTCTTTGTAATAAACTGTGCCAAATGTAGACTATAGCATAATTTTGTATGTATATTTATATCATCATGAATTCCAGAAATAGTAAATAGGAGTAATTTCTTTATTATTTGACTCTTTTGGGGTAGATCATATGCCTTCCCTATTGTGTGTTTATCTGTGCCTGTGTTTTATGGCTCAAATGAATAGGAATCATCTCATTTTCTTGGTAATAACTCGTAATGTACCATGTATACATGAGTGCTTGACAAACACTATCTGTTTGACTTTCGAGTTCAGAAAATATTACTATCTAATGGAAACCAGCTTTAAAATGGGAACAGGGCAGAGTTTTGTTCCAGCATTATCACAGATGGCTTGACCTTTTATGTATTGATCACTTTGTGCCTGCACTTACCCACTCAAAAATGTTTCAGCATCAAGCTTTTACATATATTTAGGGAAAGAAACTACCCATCATCCCTTCAAAAAATAATAAATAGACAAATGAATATATGCTTTGCTTATTCTCATTGAGTATGTATTATTTAGGTTAGAAGCAAGCCACTGTTTGCAAGCTTACTGGGGAGTATTTAAAAATGCATCTAGTTATTTTTACAACAGTCCTTGTAGAATCTCCCTCTGAAATATCTTGAATTTCTCAAATATAAATAGTAAATTTAGACTGTCCTATTATGATCACCATAAATGATATATGACTTGCTGATCAGATTACGTACTTAACTTTTCCTAAACTATACTTTCTAAGAATTTTTAAATCTAAGCTCATGCTAAAAAAATTAATCCTAGACTTTCAAACATTTCAAGCATTTAAAACAATACAAAAAGATTTGGAAAGGAAGACAGTGAGATTGGTCATGGAAGCAATTAACCATCGAGCATTTAAATTCAGAGATTAGGAAACACTTAACTATCGTTGGAGCTGACTTTAAAACATATCCCATTTGAGCTATTGTGCACATACCTAAGTGGGATTTGGCAGGTGAATAAAAGATTTGTTGATTCCTGTTTGGGAGATTGCTTTAGACTTGCTGCTTCAACAGGCTTTCAAACCAGGTTTGAGTCTTACAGAACAAACTGAACCCTGGAGTCCTTCCCTGGAACTGCAACCCCCAAAATGACAATTATATTAAGCCAAGGCTAACGAAGGCTCTAAACTGCCTGAGGAATAGCGGCTGTGTGGTGTTGCAGAAGCTCAAAGGGGAAAATGCTTTGGGGGAGAAAAGTTGGCTGTTGATTTGCCTTCAAACACCTGAGAAGTTTCTGTAAACAACAGCATGTATTAGCTTGACTGTGCATGATCTAGATGAATCACTTGCCAATTATTTGCTCCTTCATTCAATGAAGGGCTTTGCTCTCATTGTGCCATCCAGTGAGAATATAGAGATCTGGAATGTGTAAGGCACCGGTTAGATGACGTGTGATTAGTCAGTTTAGAAACTGTTGTCTACCCAGGCCTGGGTGTCTGAAATTTTGCTTTGATTATTGTAAATAACATATCCCGAGTCAAGGAGCACTTGACTCCTGGGGATAAACATTTCTACCCAAAGGACCAAGATTGGAAAGGTAAAATATATTTCTAAGGTTACCTCATAAAGAGATGTATGAAACATCTTAAGAGACAAGGAAATGTTAAACAAGTTAATTCAATAGAATCGTAGAATGTCCCCTTAGAATCCATCTTTTTCATTTTAGGGAGGAGGCCACTCAGCTACCCAGAGACTGGAACAAAGCTTTCCTCCATCATAGTCCAGTGTGCCTGACCCTTCCCCCCTCACAATTAGCATAGGCAGACAGTCACAGGACTGACTCTGGACCCGAGGAGAGGTCAGGGTGACTTGGAAATCAATAATCAGGCACAGGGACTGTCCCCCAGGAGCAAGTCTGATCTTAGACCTAACACAGTGGCATGACCTTTATATTTTGTCGTCCCTCAAGCACCCTCAAGATGTCCAGAATTCAAGTTCTTAATATATTTTAAAACAGTGAGAAGGTCTATATCAGAATCTTAAGAAAAATGACATTTATCCACCATTGGCTAAACCCCTTATGTGGAGGCCACTCGGTTAGGCTCAGAGGCGTCAGTGGCTGGGTGCACAGCCTGAGAGGGGTTACAACCCGGCTAATGCACTTGCTGAGTCTCATAAAAACCTCTTCCTGCTTCTGCCGTATTTCCAGAAGGGTTTCAGGAAGTATCAAATACCTCCCCATGGACTAGGTCAGATCCAGCAAGCTTTTACAGAAAGCCATCTCTCTCTCTCAGGACTTTCCACTCATTACTGACCAAATGGTGGATTTAAGTGTGGGATGAGATAATCTGCCTGTTTGCATCTATCCCTTTCAATTCCCAGTCTCTCTTTTATTTTTTTAAGATTTTATTTATTTATTTGTCAGAGAGAGAGGGCACAAGCAGGAGGAGTGGCAGGCAGAGGAAAAAGAAGTCTCCCCACCGAGCAAGGAGCCTGATGCGGGACTCGATCCCAGGACCCCAGGATCATGACCTGAGCCGAAGGCAACTGCTCAACCAACTGAGCCACCCAGGCGTCCCTCAATTACCAGTCTCTTAAGGCTGAAATTGTTTTCTTAGGTCAGACACAGAGAGTGACTTTTAAAACTCACTTTCCTTTACAGCATGACTGTGGGAAAGGATAGATGCTCCATTCACTCTGGGCAGGATTAAAAAGTTTCATTTAATGTATTTGTTGGAATTGGAGAAAGAGAGCGCCAAAGGCAGGATGAGACAGGGAGTGGCACGGGGCACGAGAAAGTGGTTGCTGTGTGGCCTTCAGGGAATAGGGAGTGTAAAAAGCTTCTTGCACACATCGCCTCATCTATAAAAACCAGAACCACTTGGCATCTCTCTAAGTAACAAATGGATCTAAGGGCTGTAGAAAAGAGTTGTTGGCAGGAAATGGTCCCCAGGGCTATGATATTTTCAGACCCTGTACGTTTCCCTGTAATGCATAGATCATGTATTACAGAGCTCTACTCACATCTCTTTTTTTTTTTTTTTACCTAAAGACTAAATTTTGCAGGTTCTTGTTTGTCTGCCAGTCACAATTTCTGGGAGTAAGAGAATAAATTCGGATAGTTGAGTTGCAGGGAGGAGGAAAGAAATGTAAAGAAGTATTAAGACAAACAAGCATGGAGGAGATCGTAGTGACAGAGGAGACAGTAGTCATAGAGTTGCTTGGGCAGGCCCCTCTTTCAATTTTCAGGACTTTGGCTTTCAATGGAAATGTCTGTTGTATACAAACAAGTGAAAATGGACCTGTAGGTGTGAAAGCTTTCTGTGTCTGAAACTCACTGTAAACATGCACCTTGCACAGCAGAGCACGGAGGAAGATTCCTACAAACTCTAGCTGATTGGTTTTGGATCCCAAATCGATTTCCACCAGAATGCTGAACTCACTGATGGGCTAATAAATCTGCAGGAAGAAGGAGCCCTCAGCAGATTTTGCAGCCACCAAAAAAACCTGAGTTTAATTTTAACTGGTTTGTCCCAGCGCAAACTGGTTGTTCTGTCTTGTTTCCCTCTTTGAAACATCGAGGCAGCAGCTTCACTTGGTGCCACAGAAACTGTCTACAAAATAAAAAGTCTCCATTTCCTGTCCTGTTAGCCAAAGTAAACTGCCTTCCATGACTCACCCTTGACTGCATATTGACTCTGCTCCCCTCCCCAGATACAGAAAACAAAAACAAATAAGCAAACCCTTACCAGCTGAGAAGACAGGAACAACAGGCAAAACTTCAAAATCCTTTTTTTTTTCCAAACCTGAAACCTCTCAGCATTCAAAAAACAATTCGAAGTCATAATTCCTGGCAAGATTTGCATTGAGAGTGAAATAGACACTTAATAGTAGATAGGATGTCAAAGGACACTCAAACCTTTTGATCCCAATCTTTGAGTCAAAGGACATGTTTACACCAGTTGTGCTTCTTCCCGAGTAAATGGGACACCTTATTGTTATTTAATTGTACTCAGTCTTCTCTCTGCTATTGTGAAGTCTTTCATTGCTATAGCATGGTGGAGGATCCTTTTATATTTTTGAAAATATTTAGGATCCTACCCCTGGTGTAACTATAAACTGCTCTGCACCTCTTATCAAGTTGAAGCTTGCAGTGATTGTATCCTTTGGGTTATTTTCACAGTCACAGTTTTCTAGGCTCTTCTTTCCATCACTGTTCAACTTCTAAAGTCCTAAATGTGCCTACCACCAGCTGTAGCTCCATTCCAGCCCGACCTTTCCAGTGTGGGTGGTCGTAATACTCACCCCCGGCATTCAGGACCTTGGCTAACTCCTCTGCACCTTTTTTGCCTGGCCTGGGGTTGATAACTCCAGATTTAAAAAGCAGGCCGAGTCTCGCTTTTAATCTCGCCTTTTCTCTGGAAAACGTAATATGGCAAAGATAATGCACGTCATGTTTTAGCAACAGTGTTTTACCCTCGGGAGAATTAGCGTCATTACATACTTTAGCAGCTACTTGTCCCCGCATTTATTCATTAATTATTTGTTTATTTTGAGCAGCATCCCGCCGCCTTCTTGTTCCCCTGACGTTGGTCAGGGGACGGCACCCTCCCTCAAGGCTGGCCAAGCCTTCTTCCTCTCATTAGCGGTGCAACCCTGTGTTCCCGCTGGAGCCCAGCACGGAAGTGTCATCTTCCCGCGGGGACCTCCTGTTGTCTCGCCTGGCTCAGAGAGCTGAGCCTAACTGAAATATAAAATATTAACTGTTAGAGAAAACAAAGGATGCCGCCCCCAGCATGGCTCCTGTGCCTGAGGCTTGGCCACGTCTCACTAGTCCCTAGGCCTCTCCGTCTCACCCGCACCCTCACCCCTCCATGGGATCCACGAGTTGAATTGCAGCTCTCCAAAGCGAATTCCCTCGGCCCGTAACCCGACTCCTCACAGCCACGCGTTCCCTTCTGCCGGAAGCTCAGAATGACCACCAGGAAGCCAGGAGCAAAACACTTAAATGTTGCATTTATTAAGGAAATGTTAAATAAGAAAAAAAAGTCAAAACGGTGTCATGAATGTCAAGAGCACTTTTGTGGCGTAAACCGTGCAGTCATGAGCTACAAGTTCTAGTCCAAGTCTTTGCCCCGGGGCTAGCTAGGGCGTCAGCCTCCTCCCCCCACCCCCAGTTGGGAATGCAATAAAGGAAACAAATCACCCGGTTCAACAATCGCAGGCTTCCCCCTCCCCCCCACCCCTTCTCCCAGGATAACAAAACTCTAACCCCAGGCAGGCAAACAGGCCACTAGGGCAGCAAAGGACCTATCAAATATGTGTATTCAAGCAAACAAACACAAAATCCCTTAAAACAGCACGTTGCAATCAATCAAAGGTATTTATAGTCTCTCGCGCCAGGGCTGGGAGGAGCGGGAGATAATGGGCGCGAATCCGGACACTGATCTGTGTGTCCCCATTAGTTCTGTTGCGTGGCGTATATACCGGTCACTTTTCGGGCCACCAGGCAATCGATGCCGCTGGGTGTTTCCCCTGCCCGCCCGCTCCACCTGCCCGAGAGCTTGGCCCACCTGCGGGTGGAGAAGGGCCGTCGCCGGGTGGGTCTCCCCGCATCCCACGCTAGCGGCAGCTTCCAAAGTTCTGCGCCCTAATTGCCCTCTTCTTGCCACTTGCTGCTGAGTCCAGTCGGGGCCCTCTCCTCCTACTGCCAGGAATGGGGACTTTCAGAGGGCGAGCGAGAAACGGGTCGCTTCATCCCGAAAGGCAAAAGTCGAGAGAAATAATTGACTCCGACAGGTTTGCTTCGCCCGGTCTCGGATGGTGAGGGGGCGCGGCCGGGCCGGCTAAGTGGGGAGGCTTTGGGGCGGCTGCCGCGGGGGCGGGAGGGCCGGTCAGTAGGGCCCCACGACCACCGCTTCCACCTCCTTAGACGGTCTCCGGTCTTTCACCAGGAAGTTGATCATGCCCTCGGACTTGATGAGGAGGTTGCAGCCGAGGAAGAAGATGCCGAAGACCACGGTCAGTGAGAGCACGCACATGACAGCGATCTGCACCACGCGCATGATGTACAGGCTGCGCTCGTCCGGGCCGCCCTCGGCGAAGCCGTCGTCGGTCACCACCGACGCCTGGGTGCAGCAGCGCACCGCGCGCTCCAGCGCCTCGCTGCTGTTGGCCAGGAGCAGGCCCGCCACATCGGTCTGGTTGTCCGGCGCCGGATTCATCGCGGGAGCCGGCGGGCGCCCGGGGAGGCCCGGGTCCGAGGGGTGGGAAGGCGGCGGCGCGGGAGGAACAGATATGGAGCCGAGCGCTCACTTGGAGACTTGGGCGCGTGGGGGCTGCTCGCTCTCTCCTTTCCTAAGTCCCCGGGTCGTGGGACTTTCCCAGGAGCCTTTCCGACGCGCGCCGCAGCCCGCCCGGTCTGCGCCGTCTGCTCCTGCCAGGGCGGTGCTGGTTCCCGGCGCTCGCTCGATTGGGGGCTGTTGGAACTTGGCGGGGCTGGGCCAGTGGGGCCGTGGGAGGTGCGGCGGCGGCGGCGGCGGCGGCGGCGGCGGCGGCGGCGGGGCGGCTGCTCTGAGCGAACAGCGGCCCCTTCCGGCCGCACCACCGCTCTGCGCCCGCGGCCGTTTGGCCGTGGGGGAAGCAAAGGGGCGAACCTCCTCCTCTCGCCTTTCTTGCTTCGCCTCTTTTTCAACTCCAAAGACTAGGCAGAAGTCACTGTACTTTTCTGGCCTGATGGATGATTAAAGAGTTTCGGATAGAGGAGAGGTTGCGATCAGCTGAAAGTTTCCAAAGAACTGGGTCACACCAGCTCTGCGTGTCTTTTGCCTCCCGCCCCTCTCACCTCTGGGCGGATGGAAAGTGGCGATGAATCGCAGGTGCCAGATGGTGCTTGCGAACGCATGGGCCGCCGCCTGTGCCTGATTCCGTCTTGCCTGCGACGGATTTCTGGTGGACTAGGGATGATCTGGGAGGTTTTTTGTCTTTGTTTTTGTTTGTTTGTTTTAAGTATTGATTTTAGGAAGAAAGAAAGCAGGGAAGGAGGGAAAGAAGGAAGTAGTAAAGGGAGGGAGGAAGGAAAGAAGAAAAAGAGGAAGGAAGCCATTGGAAGACAGAATAAGGCAGGTTTTATAGTGATTTTTGAGGCGAAGGAAAGGGGGTTAGGGGAAGGATATGCTCTTCTGTGGCCTTTGTGTGGAAATGGTTGCCGGAAGCGGGGTCACCTCTCTGGTAAGGGTGGGAAGATGGACAGAGTGGGCACTCTTATAATCTGGGTTGCAGATGAGTTTTTGGAAGTGCTTCCAATGTTTTTCTCGGTTGGCAGTAAATCAGTCGTTTTATTGCTCATCAATATCCATCACCTAGAACACTGGCCAACTGCTGCAAGCTCTCCCCGGTTTCCATAAACTGATGTACTGCGTCTTAGTCATTTTGAACAAAGCTACAGATGTTTCAGGGGCCTGACTGAGGCTTCAGCCCATTATGATTTTGCTGCTGGCTTCAGGAAAATGTTATAAACCTGTCAGATTGTTTCTTAAGCTCCAGAAGAATTCTTCGGGTTTTTTGTTTGTTTGTTTTCTCCTTTCTACTTTCTTTCCCCCCTCCCCCTCCCCCTCTCCCTTCCTTACTTCCTTTTTTCTTTCAACTGTAACAGGTGGAAACCAGTAACTTGAAGCTCAGTCCAAACTTTTGATAGAATACATTTACCACATTCTATTAAAACATAATAGCTGTCTTGCCATTTTCACCTCTGTTCTCAATTCCATTCTTTTTGCTTGTTAAACCCTTTTATGTTTCTCTCCCTGAACATCATTTTCTCCACGTTGAGAGATTGCCTTATTTTTTTCTTACTACTTCATGATCACCATAACATAGAATGAACTATCTTTTAGTTAAGAGTTTTCAGTTTTTGAGTGTTGATTATATATCAGCTTCAATAAGCCTAGGTCCTTCTAAATAGCTATTTTTATTTTAGGCGTAGTTTCATAGCTGAAAATCCGGGCTTTTGGTCCTTATCTCTAATTCACCTGGTTTATGGCTCTAGTTTCTCATGATTTCATTAGCCTTGAAGAATGCTCCACTCCCAACAATTTCTTCTTTGGACAAATGTGTTATTAATTGATTGGAAAAAAAACATATTTAAATCTCACTATACAATCAGTCTATCTTAGTTAAGATGGGTGATACTTAACAATAAAACATAATGTGTATGTGAAAAAATTACAGAATTTAAGACATTATAAAGCAGCACTAAAATGAATAATAAAGGCAAGTAGTAGAAATTAGTAGAAGAGCAAAAGGTGGAGAACAGAGGCCAACTTCCAGGGATGTTAACTTGCACAGGGTTGTTTGTTTAGTAGAAGTTGAGTGTAAATGGATAGAGATGATAGTTCCTTCTTCATGTGACAAAACCAGATAGAATCATATAGTACAGTACATTTGTAAGGTCCAACATGGTAGGACTTGAGTTACAAAAAAATGCCTTAAAATGTTAATTGAATCATTATCAGGATTTGAGTGTGCTTATTGATATTAACAGTATTACCATTTTAGTTAGAAGCCAGTGTAAAGATGATCAAATCTTGGAGTTCAGTGGAGGTTTGATACCATCAAAACTTTCTTTTCTTTTGGCATTATCTACTAACCAGCAGCAAAATTGTGAGTAAGAGGAAAATAATTGTTCCCACCAGTTAGTTCAGATCTCTGGGAATGTGGTTCTGTTTCCTTCATCTCCCCACCAGCCTGCACCACTCTGATTCTGTTGAATGAAATTGTTTGCAGTATTTAGGTGAAAATTAACTATAAACCTACTGGTAAAAAATACATATATATTTATCATCTAATTTAAGGGAATCTAGCTAGGCTGCTAGATACAGTTTTTCTGCAGAAACTTATTTATCTTTCCATTTTGTATTTTGAGTGAATATTTTTCTCTCAGCTTTACTCCCGTTACTCACCTGTTTCCTAGGAAAAGCTTACAGATGTGGAAAAAAAATCTTTTAAAAAATGTGGGCATAGAAAAACTTAATTTCTAGAAAAATAGATGGTGATATGGAATATTCACTTTAAATAAAAAGTTTTGATACATAGAAAGACCCACTGTTATATTTATTTAACTAGTGACCTCTTCTACTTCATTGGAAAAAGGTTTGATTTTCGGAAAGTTAAATGTTCAGCATTTCACAATATACATGTAATACAAGGAAAGAAACACTTGTTTATTCTTTCCAAAAAACATATCTATGGCATATCGTAAGTTCTACAAAAATATTCTAGGCTGATATTGATGGGCATCTGTAATCACTAGTCATTGGATCTAAAGATTGAATTGTCTTGATGTGGTACCAGACACTTTCAATGTCAAAAGCCTTTTCCTTTGTTTTCTATTTGTGTGTATTATGAAAAGTACTAAGTAGACATTTTTCAGAAGAGCATATCAGACATAGAAAGGATACTTGTTATTTGGGGGCAAGGTTTTTTAAAAAATACATTATATGAGGAGTAAGAGTAGGCACTCATGTTCATTCATAACAGCAGACTCAGTACCTGGAACACAAGAAGCAAGCCAGAAATAAGCAAAATATGTCATCAAACCACCGGAATAGATATGAGAGCCAAATACCTAAACTCATATACTTTTACCCTTAGAATGTCCCCCCAAATTCTCTCTCAAACCTGTGCACTTTGCTTTTCACACAGTTTTAACCCTTTTTTCCTCTTTCTTTCTTTCTTTCTTTCTTTCTTTCTTTCTTTCTTTCTTTCTTTCTTTCTTTCTTTCTCTTAAAGGATTTTATTTGTTTATTTGACAGAGAGAGAGAGCACAAGCAGGGGTAGCGGGGAGGGAGAAGCAGGCTTCCAGCTGAGGAGGGGGCCCAACACAGGGCTCGATCCCAGGACCCTGGGATCATGACCTGAGCCAAAGGCAGACGCTTAACTGACTGAGCCACCCAGTGCCCCTTAACTTTCTTTATCAGTTTTTCTTAATGACAGGATGTCAGTATCAGCATGTGGGTAGACAGGAGAAAACCACTAGAGGTAGGTACTCTTACAAACACAAGGAGTAATACCAGAAAGAAAAACAAAATAAAACATTACACAACACAAATTTTCTAAGAGTGTACAGTATTAGTTTGGAAACATTTAATATAGAGACAAACATTGTCAGATGGCTAGAAGTCTCGCTAATTGTCTAAAGGCAAAGACCTTGAACCCTTCCATCTTCACTAACTAGCTGTGTGATCTTGGAGAAGTTCCTTTACCTCTGTGTACCTCATTTATTTATCTGTGAAATGCACGTGATACTTTTCAGGATTCTGAAAGAATTGTTTCTCATCTGTGGAAATAACTGAGAATAGCATCTAGCACAGAGCAAGATCTCAAAGATATATTGCAATAGCTTCTGAGGAGGCATCAATGTGTATAAGTCACTACAAGAAAAAGGTTAAATTTTGTTTAATATTTCCCTTCTGAAGGTTGGAAATGAGTGATACATTTTAGAAAGATTTCCATATGAAGTGATTGACCTTGTTAAGTAAAAAAATTGTAAGGATGTGGAGGAATTAGAACTCTTGTGAATTGCTGGTGGGAATGTGAAATGGTGCAACCTCCGTGAGAAACAGTATGGCAGTTTCTCAAACACTTAAACACAGAATTGCCATATGTTCCAGCAATTCCATTTCTAGGTCTCTGCCCCCAAAATTGAAGGCAGGGACTTGAACAGGTATTTGTATACCACTGTTCATAGCAGCATTATTCTCAATAGTCAAAGATAGAAACAACCAAATGTCAATCAATGGATGAAGGGATTAAAAAAAAAAGTGGTATATACATACAAAAAAACAATGAAATTCTGGTACGTGCTACAACATGGATGAACCTTGAAGAAATTATGCCAGATGAAATAAGCCAGACACAAAAGGACAAATATTGTATGATTCCATTTATATTAGAGACCTAGAATAGTAACTTTATAGAGACAGAGGTCAAATAGTGGTTACCAACAATTGGGGGAGGAAGCAATGAGGAGTTACTGTTTAAGGAGTACAAAATTTCAGTTGGGGAAGAAGTTTGGAGATGGACAGTGGTGATGTTTGTACAACAATGTGAATATATTTAATAAGACTGAGATGTACACTTGAAAATTATTAAAATGGTAAATTTTATGTTATATATATTTTACCACAATAAAAATTCTAAACATTTTAAATTATATCTAATAGAAATATAAATTTCTAAAATTCAGAAAAGTTCGAAGATAACCCCCAAAAGTCATTCATCTCCCCATAGCTCAAAGATAGCCACCTTTAGTAATTTAGAACATTTTATTCCTGTCTTTTTACTATGTTTATTTTAACTTAGTCTTGACCGTGCAGTAAATACAATTTATACCTTACTTTTCCCCTTTAGCCCTATATTTTCCCATGACGTTAAAAGCTTATTATTTGCACATTTTTAATGACTGTATAGCACTTTATTATGTGAACATACCACTGTTTATTAAACAACTACCCTATAGCTGGACAGTTACGTTACTCTCAAGTAGTTATTGAATCAATTACAGACAAAGAAAAATTTTTGTTCACAAATGTCTTCTCCATTTAGATAACAAGGATCAGAAATTTACAAAACTGCAATTTTACTGAAAATGATATTATTTCTTAAAAAGCAAACACAGCCAAATTGTTTGTAAAAAGGGTTGTACCAATCTTCACTCCCATTTGAAAAGCATATGAATACCAATTTATCATGTCCTCTAGAGTAGGCATCCTCCACTTTGGCCACATTTTCGAATTACTTATAGAGTTTTAAATTTTTTTAAATATCCAAATAGAACCCACAAGGATTAAATCATAATTTCTGAGGGTAGGACCCAAGTATCTGTATTTCTTAAATTTCCCCAGATGATTCAGTAGTCCAGCCATGGTTGAAAACCACTGTTTAGAATAATATTTTCAAGTTTGCCTTAAGATCACCTAGGGTAGGGATGGAAAATTTCTGACTCCCAGGTCCTACTGCAAGCCAACAGAATCAGAATTTCTGTAACTTGCTTCCTGGGTCCATCCACTGGGACTCTGCTCTGGTGGGTCTGGGATGGTTTCTATGAATTTATATTTTTAACAAGTACCCCAGGAAATGCTGTTCTTGAGCACCAAGTATTATGGTTTAAAAAATTATCATTGCAAGTTTAGTAAGGGAAAAAAATGGTACTTTGCTTGAAGTTGCATGGTCTCATTGTGGGGGATAATATTTTCACATATGTGTTATAGAACTTACTTTGTAGTCTTTAGGTTCAGACTCAAGTACTTTGTGTATTTCTCATTCGGCATTTTATCATTTGTATTGATTTATTGACTTATAATAAGTCTTCTTTATCAAATACATTAACCCTATATATGAAATATTTGTAAATATCTTTCCAGTTGATTTGCTTTTTAAATTGGGCTGTATTCTTCTTGGGTCTATGGAATTTTCAGCTATCAACGTTTTTATCTGTGATTTCTTTCATTGCTTTATTTAATTTTTTAAAAGGGGAAAGCACATACTTACTATACTGGAGAAAGTTCTTTCCCATAACATGCATCTTAGGGACACAGGTTCAGACAGGTCTCTAGAACAGCTGCTTTTGGCAGGTGGTTCCCTGGGGATGTACACACCAACCTGGCTCTGCTTTAATCTTGTAGAATGCTCCTATAACATCTGCCAAGGCATCACACGGTGGTATGAAATCATTACAAACTCTTGTATAAGTTTTTCATCTTATAAGCCGTCTAGAGTTGCTATCATAAAATTAACAATTCCTCTAATAAAATACAACATCTATATTTTATGTCCAACATCAGCCAGGATTGCTTTCTCCTCCTCACTATGTGCCTGCTACAGGAAAGCTCTTCTAAGTCTCAGATTATATAGATTGGACACCCATCTACCAGAAGACATTTAGAAACAACTCACCCCAGGAGATCTTTCACATCCATTTTGTAAATTGCCTGGTTGATCTTGCGAAAGAATGGGTGAGCTGCGGATGGTGGAGGCTGATGGTCCATTCACACTGGTAAACACATCTAAGCTCTCATTCTCTTGGTCAGCCATAAAACCTTAGCATAAAGAAGGAAGTAAAATGAGATAAAATAAATTCCTATGAAATACAAAGTTAAGCCAACCCTATTAACACATAAAACCCACCTCGACTAAGTGAAATAAGCCAGTCACAGGAAGACAAATACTATATGTATATGAGGTATCTAAAATAGTCAAACTTACAGAAGCAGTAAAAACAATAGTAGTTGCCAGGGGCCAGGGCGTGGGGAAACCCGAATTGTTCAATGGGTATAAAGTTTCAGTCATGCTAGATGAGTAAGTTTGAGATATCCACGGTAAAACACAGTGCCTATAGTTAGCAATATGGTAATGTGCACTTCAGAATTTGCTAAGAGGGTGGTTCTCATGTTGTGTTCTTACCATAAACCAAAAACCAAAAACCAAAAGAACAAAACAAAACAAAGGGACACAAGAAAAATCTAGGAGGTGTCTTCTACCGTAATTGTGGTGATGGTATCGTGGATGTTTTTATATGCCCAAACTCATCAAACTGTATACACTAAATATGCCCAGTTCTTTGTGATAGCAATTATACCTCAGTGAAGTTTTTTTTTTTGTTTTAAAGAATGAATTAGTTGTCTGAAAGATAGAAGAGTGTTTTCCAGAATTCACTGCAGAAGGAAAAGGAACCTGAAATGTTTTGCATATTGGCCTCTGACCCTATCACAAAAAAATTATCGGGGCTATCACTCCCATCAGCAAAGCTAGTATGTTCAGGAAGCTATGGACCAAGGGGAAATTTTTTTCATTGCTTCTAAACTTAGAAAGTTTACCCTTATTCAGGATTTTGTTTATATGTTATTCTTTTCTTTTTATTTTTAAAGCATTTAAGAAATATTTGCATTGTTTTACATTTAACACAATGGTCTATCTGGAAGGTATTTTGGTATAAGTTTGCCCCACCTTAAAGAGTCCATTAATAGGTAAATAATAATAATCACAAATTTTTAAAGTTTAAGAACTTAAATAAGGGATTTTAGGTATTGATTTCTTTACAATGGAAAATATGTCATTTTTAATGAAATATTCAGACTTTAAGCTTCTAAAGCATAAAGACTGAGCCTATCGAATTGATCTTTTGATTTTTGCATCGATTTTGTTAAAGGTAGTTCAGAAGAAAGGCAGCCAGCAATAAACAATAAAAATTAAACCAAGTGCCTGCATCTTCCTCTTTTATTTAAATACACTCCCTGGATTCCTGACCTGATGCCATCTGGTGACTGTTGACTTCTTTCTGTGGGAGGAGAGTGAAGATTGACCTTGTGTTTACCAGCTGACCTCTTTGAGTCAGAGTTTTCTTTGAACGCGTGGGCACACAGAAGAAGGCAAGGAGTAGAGCCACTATGTTCTCATCTGTTAATACCCTTTTACTGTTGTTGAAATAAAGGCCCAGGAAAAGCATGTAATAACTCACCCCCAAGTTTGATTAAGAAGCCCTGATCACCAAACATGCCGAGAAGTTTTCAGTATGATACATCATAGACCTAGAGCATCCTATTTTTAGATGTGCAGCATAAACAGTTTCTGCCTCCATGAAATTTTGGTCATTATTTCATCCTGATTTTCTGCCCACTCTTTAAAGTCCGCATGATTTAGATTTTAGAGTGAAAAAGGCATCGAGCTGCGTAAAGCCTTCGTGCCACCGGTTCATCCCTTCCCACATTAAAGAAACAGAACTTGCCCCAGTCTCAAGATGGGGAGAAGCAGGTGGCTGCAAGGACGCATGAAAGATGCAATTTCTCCAATTTCTCACCTTCAGCTCAGTGAATCTGAAGCAGGATTATATCTTCTATTTCCATAGGACAAGTGTGGGCTGATGCCCTCGAATATTTATATAAAAATACGAAGGAGAAATCATCCTGGAAGCAAAGGAGGAAAAGAAGTCTTGCCCATAGCATGCTGAATTTAGATTTGTATATTTGAACTCATGAAGATACGTGTCTTTGGCAAATTCGTAGACACTATGTAGGGAAACAATGAAGGTCACCTATGTTCAGATAACAAGCAGGAGTGGTAGCGTTTTTGTATTTATAATAGTGGCAACAAATAGTCCAACATTTACTGCATGCATAGCTGTGATTCTGCAGTTGACAAATCTATCTTTAAAGAGGTTTTCAAAAGTCAATGTGATGATGTAATTGGGCAAGTCACCTACTAACATTACTGCTCAATTTTGTTATCCATCAACCATTTCTCCTTCCCCTCCAAGATTTTTAGGACAGTAATTAGCAAATTTATTCAGGAAACATTTATGGACCATTTTGTGTACATAACACCATTTAGGAGTATAGAGCTGCTGTAGACTGAATGTGTCCCCCCCAAATCCATATGTTGAAATCCTAACCCCTCAAGTGATGGTATTAGGAGGTGGGGCCTTTGGTGATGAAGTCATGAGAAGTCCATTCTCATGAATGAAATTAGTACCCTGATAAAAGAGATCCCAGAGAGCTCTTTTGCCCCTTCCATTCTGTGAGATTATATCAAGAATATGGCCATCTATGAACCAGGAACAGACCCTTACCAGGCACTGAATGTATTGGCAACTTGATCTTGGACTTCCCAGCCTCCATAACCATGAGAAATAAATGTTGTTTAAGCCACCCAGTCTATGGTCTTTTTGTTATTGCAACCTGAAAGGAGTAAGACAAGAACCAAGAGATGCAGTCTCTGCTCTCCAGTAATTGGGAAGGCAGACTGACAAGGAGACAATCATTATAGACTATGATGAATTCTATGGGAGATATATGAAGAACATCTAATCCAGACTGGGGCACTGGGAGGGTGGTGGTGAGGACATGATACTGAACTGAGTCTGAAGGGTTCACAGAAGGGGAATTAGCCAGGTGAATGCTGAATGGAACAAGGTGTGAGAGAAGGTGTATTTTACTTTCTTCATCGGCAAGTAGTTCTGTATTTTTGGAGTACTGACTACCACAAGATAGAGAATGATTAAAGAGTTTGTAGAGACCGGACCATGAAGAGCTGTTCATATTATCTTACAGATTTCATATTTCCACTTGAAAGCTTTGGGGAGAAATGGAAGAGTTGTTTTTTTTTAAATTTTATTATGTTATGTTAGTCACCATACAATACATCATTGGTTTTTGATGTGGTGATCCACGATCCATTGTTTTCGTATAACACCCAGTGCTCCATGCAGGAAATGGAAGAGTTTTAAGCAACAGACTAAAAAAGCCAGATTTGTATTTTGGAAAGAATCTCTGCATAAAGATTATTAAGTTAAATGAAACCTCCTTAGAGAGTATAAAGTCCTGTGCCTTAGCTATGAAATCAAGCACATCAAAGATGCCTGGTGGCCCAGTGACGGAGGTTGCTCCTTGTTTCCAGAACTCCATTTTGTAATTCACTGGAGACAGTATCCAGAACATAAACATCCACATTCTGGTTCCTGTTTCTTCAGTCGTGCTGGACACTTTTGTGAAAGAGGACATTGTCCCCACAGTGAACCTGACAGAAATGACAAGTGAAGGCATTTCCACCCAGCGAATTTCAGTGCTTCCTCTGGGATGACCACTCCTCTTGCAGTGTGTCTCTGCATTCAGCATGTCACATTCCATCATACTGAGCAGTGACTCTGAGTCCTTCTTGCTAGGATGTTCTTTTAGGCACTGCTTGTCCCGCATCAACCCAGAGCTATAATACTCTGCTTCAAGTGGAGTTTTTGTGATGCTTTGTAAATAAATTTTTTTTTTTTAAGGCTGCTGGGTGACCTACTTTCACTTCGATAGTCACCAACAAGCTCCATGTCCTACTCACTAATGATGTCTAATGATGTGCCTAATGCTGCAGTCAACATAAGAATGCAGATATCTTTGGGGCACCTGGGTGGCTCAGTTGGTTAAGCATCCGACTCTTGATTCAGCTCAGGTCATGATCAGGGTCATGCAATTGATCCCCGTGTCAGTTTCCCACCCCCCCGCCCCTCCCCCTGCTCATGCTCTCTCTCTAAAATAAATAAATAAATCTTTAAAAAAAAAAAAGAATGCAGATATCTTTTCCAGATAGTGACTTTATTTCCTTTGGATTTATATATATCCTGAAGTGAGATTGCTGGATCATATGGTAGTTCTATTTTTAATTTTTTGAGGAACCTCCACACTGTTTTCCATAATGGCTATACCAATTTATATTCCTACTAACAGTGTACAAGGGTTCCCTTTTCTCCATATCCTTTCAACACTTGCTATCTTTTGACTTTTTTTTTAGAAGATTATTTCTTTATTTTTAGAGGGAGAGAGAGAGTGTACATGCACAGGGGGAGGGGCAGAGGAAGAGAGAGAGAGAGAGAATCTCAAGCAGGGCTCGGTCTAACGACCCTGAGATCATGACCTGAGCTGAAACCAAGAGCCGGATGCTCAGCGGACTGTGTGACCCAGGTGCCCCTGACTTGGATAATAACCATTCTAACAGGTATGAGGTGATATCTCATTGTGGTTGTGATTTGCATTTCCCTGGTGATTAGTGATGTTGAGTACATTTTCACATGCCTGTCAGCCATTTGTATGTCTTCTTTGAATATTGTTTATTCGGGTCCTTTGCCCATTTCTTAATGGTTTATTTGTTATTGAGTTATATGAGTTCCTTGTATATTTTGGATATTAAACCTTAATCAGATAAATTATTTACAAATATTTTCTCCCATTCCATAAGTTGTCTTTTCATTTATTATTTCCTTGGTTGTGCAGAAGCTTTTTAATTTGATGTGGTCCCACTTGTTTTTGGTTTTGTTGCCTCTGCTTTTGGTGTCAAATGCAAAAAATCATTGTTCCAACCAATGTCAGGGAGCTTACTGCCTCTGTTTTCTTCTAAAAGTTTAACCATTTCAGGCCTTCCATTTAAGTCCTTAATCTATTTTGAGGTGATTTTTGTGTATGGTGTAAGATAGAGGCCAATTTTCATTCAAAATAGAACACATGACCTAGATAATACTCTGGCATGCTTAAGAACTTGAGAAGATAGAAGAACTATTATAAATCAATAGGAAAAAGGATGAATTATAGAATAAATGGTGCTGGGAAAATTGTTTGGATTAAATGAAATCCATTAAGATTCCTATTCCATGTCATATATCAAAATAAATTCCATCCCATAAATAAGACAATATCTAGACTAAAATATAAATTGACTTCTCATAATAAAAGTAACAGAAACTGAATAAATAGCATTTGAATACATTAACACTAAAAAAATCCTCAGTACATTTTTTTTTTTTACTGTGACGTAATGTAATTATTATAAAAGTTAATTTAAAAGAATAATTTTATAATCAGTGGGGAAAGCAGAATAATTTCCCTCAAAAATAGGTTTGTGTCCTGATCCCTGGAACCTGTGGCTATATTACTTTTCATGGCAAAGGGGCAGGTTACAGATAAAACTAACTTTGCTAACCAGTTGAATTTAGGAGAGGAAGATTATCCTGGATTACCTGGGTGGGAAATGTAATCACGAGGGTCCGTAAGTGGGGAAGAGGGAGACAGAAGAGGTCAGAGTGATACAATCTGAGAAGAACCCTAATCATTGTTGCTGGCTTTGAAGACAGGGTAAGAGGGCCATGTGCCAAAGAATGTGGATGGCCTCCATAAGCTGAAAAGAAGGAAATGGATTCTTCCTTAGAGCTTCCAGAAAAGAAAACAATCTTGCCAATACCCTGATTTTAGCCCACTGAGGCCCATTTTGGACTTCAAAACTATAAGGTAATAAATCTATGTTGTGTTAAGTCACTAAGTTTGTTACAATTTATTATAGCAACCATAGAAAACTATGATCTAGAGGTAGTTTTCAAAATTCTAAGAGAATATTGTGTACAATTCCATGCAAATACATTTTACAGGGTAGTTGATTTGTTAGATAAATGTAAATTATCAAAATTCACTTAAGAATAAAAAAACTTAGCAGAAATCAGGTACTATATTAGAAAAATAATTTAAAATTTTACTCAAGAAAGATACTGGTCCCAAATCATTTTACTCATGAGCTAAATCAGACTTTGAAGTAACAAATGATCTCATGTTCCCTACATTGTGCAAGATAAAGGTGGAGAGCCTCCTTAAACATTTTGTATTTCGAAAATATGTTTTCACCCTAACATCCCAACCTTAGAAGGACAATACCAACAATAAACCACAGACTAATCTCACTTATGAATAAATGTAAAGTTACAAAGAAAATATCTGTTAACTCAATCCACTAGTATCTTAATACTATACAGTACTAATGAAAGAAAAGGCCAGACAAGCATTTTAGAAAACTCAGAAACAGATCCAAACCATACTATGCTTATTTCTATATTAATCAAAAATTTCAAATCCAAAGATGAATTTTATAATATATGGAGCTAGGAAAACTGGTTGTTTGGGGAAAAATAAAATTCCAATTCCAGTTTAAAAATTAATTGTAAAAAGTGACTAAAATGGTAAACTACACATAACGGAGGAAATGTAAGTAAAATTTTAAGAGTTTAAAAGATTCTGGGAGGGTGATGCTGGTGGTGAAATAGTTTGTGTATCTTATCAAATTCTCCCATTAAAGCAGAGAACAATTAAAATATGAACATCTAACCCAAAGGCAGTATCTACAACAAAACAAGGTGACAAAATATCCCCATTAACCCTAAATTCTAGGACAAACCACTGACAGCTACAAGGCCAATGTAGCATTAGCATCTGTGCAGGAAGTAGAAGAGGAAAGCAACAGGGCATCTGAAGGACATGAGAATACCAAATCAACTAACAGGTACTCTCCCACAAGCTCAGTCTAGCAACTGGAGAAGATAAGCTAAGACTTTATGAATTGGTTTGCACGATCCAATAATGGGTGGGTACAAGTGGTCCACAGAAAAAAACTAAAGGAGAGCCTGAGACCATGGGCTCTTAGATGAATCAACCAAATCTCTCTTCCCAACTGGGAATAGAAAACAAATTGAGCATAACAACAAAGACACAAAGGAAACAATGTTTGTGTAAAAGTGGAGAAAGTAGCAGAGCTCTGAATACTCAGAAATTAAGCTGCAACCATCTTGACCTAATTGATATTTATAGAATACTACCATAATAAGTATAGAATACACTTTTTTAGTGCATGTGATACATTCATTAAGATAGACCATATGCTGGGCTCTAAAACTAGTTTCATTAAATTTAAAAGTATTCAAATATTATAGAACATATTTTCTGATCATAAGATAATTTAGTATTCAGTTACAATGAAATCTCTAGGGAAATCCCAAATATTTGGAAATTGGACAGCCGGCTTTTAAATAATCATGTGTAATTGGAAAAACACAAAGAAAATGAAATTTTCATACTGAATGATAATGAGAAAACAATATATCAAAATATGTGGGATGTAGCAAAATCACTGTTGAGGGGGACACTTTAATCTTTAAAATGCTATAAGAAAAGATGGGCCCAAAAAGAATGACCTACAGTTCTATTGAAGAAATTAGAAAAATAAGAGCAAAATAAGCCCCAAATAAGTAGAAGTCAGGAGATAATAAAGCCAAGAGCAGAAATCAATGAAATAGAAAGCAGAAGGAAAATTTAACACAGAAATCTGGTTCTTTGAAGATATCAACAAAGTTGACAAATATCAAGCAAAACTTACCACTGTTTTAGTGAGGGGGGGAATATTCAGCAATATTAGAAATGAAAAAATCCTACAAATATTAAAAGAAAAATAATAAAATATTGTCAACAAGTTTTATTCCAAAAAAATTTTTTAAGATTTTATTTATTTATTTGAGAGATAGTGCATGCAAGCAAGAGAGCACAAGCAGGGGGAGCAGCGGAGGGAGAGGAAGAAGCAGACTCCCCATTGAGCAGGGAGCCTGATGTGGGGCTCGATCCCAGGACCCGGAGGTCATTACCTGAGCTGAAGTCAGCTGCTTAACCCACTGAGCCACCCAGGGGCCCCTTATTCCAAAATTTTTACAACTTAAATGAAATAGACAAAATTTTGACAAATATAACTTGTCAAAAATTGATACAATGTGAAACAGAAAATCTTCCTAGGTCTATATCTACTCAAAGTGAATTTATTATTTTTATTTTATTTTATTTTATTTTATTTTATTTTATTTTATTTTATTTTATTTATTTTGAGAGACAGACAGAGAGAGAGAGCACAGGGTGGGGAGGGGCAGAGGGAGAGGGACAGAGAGAATCTTAGGCAGCTCCATGCCCAGCGTGGAGCCCAACTCGAGGCTCAATCTCATGACCCTGAGATCATGACCTGAGCCACCCAGGTGCCCCTAAAAGTGAATTTTTTTAAATCAAAAGATCTTCTCACCCAGAAAATTTCAGATCATTTCACTGTGGATTCTATCACAATTTAAGGAGGAACTAAAACCAATCTTACACAAAATCTTTCAGCAAATAGAAGGATAGTAAAGAGGGAACATTTCCCAACTCATTTTATAAGGCCAACATAATCCAAATGCTGAAACCTGATGAGACATTACAAAAATTAAACCATTACAGACTAATATTCCTTATAAACATAGATGAAAAAAATCTTTTATAAAATACTAGTAAATCAAAGCCAAGAAGATACAAAAAAGAAAATATTTTGGATCCAGTAGAGTTTATCCCAGGAATGAAAGCTTGGTTTTAAAATTTAAAAATGTCATTGTAGTTCATCAGGATAATAGAATAAGAGAGACCAACATATTATTTGGAGAGATGCATTAAAAGTACTTGATATAATATGTGTTGAATTGCCAATTTCTAATAAAAACTCTCAGAAACTAGAAATAAAAGGGTACTTTCTCAAATTGATACATGGCATCTACAAAAAAACTTACAGTCAACACCCTTGTGAACACTGTTCCCTATGATTGGAAACAAGACCAGCATGTACTCTCATGACTTCTATTCGATATTGTACTGGCCGTTTTGGCTATTGTAGTAAAGCAAGAAACATAATAAAAGTTATAAAGTTCACAAAGAAAGAATAAAACTATTTCTCTTAGCAGATGAATTGTTTAGTTTTATAGGACCAGAGAATTTAAAAAACAAGTACTAGACACAATGAGTGAATTTTATAAGGTCAGAGAATCAAGGGTTAATATGCAAAAACCAAACTTTTGTGTACTAATAGCAAACAATACTTAGTGATAATTTTAACAAAGATGAACAAGATCTCTTTACTTAAAAGCACTGAACATCACTGAGAGAAATTAAAAAGGCCTAATAAACGAACAGATATACCTCATTCATGCATTTGAATTCTCAGTATTATTAAAATGGCACTTTCTCTAAATTTATATATATATATTTTTTCAATACAATTCCAACAGGAATTTCCCAAAGACACTTTTAAAATATAAATTGATCAGATGATTCTAAACAACCGAGAATACTCAAAACAATTTAAAAAAGAGAACAAATTTAGTGGACATACACGATCTTATGTATGGTATTGGCAAAAGTATAGACATAAAGAACAACAGAACAGAATAGAGAGTCTAGAGATGGATCCATATATACATACATATATATATATATATGTATGTATAGTGAATTGATTTTCAACAAATGCTCCAGAGCAACACAGTGGAAAAAGAAAAGCTTTCATAAAGTTGTTGCTGGGCAACTGGATAAATGTATGAGGAAAAACAAATATTGAACCTTACTTTATAGTATACCAAAATAGTAACAAGAAATAGATTATTGATGTAAATGTAAAAAACAAAATCATAACATTTACCAAAGGAAATATAGGAGAAAAATCTTTGTGAGCTTGATGTAGGCAAAGAATTCTTTGGAAACACACTAAAAACACAAGGCACAAATGAAAAAAAAGTTACATTGGACTTTATCCAAATTTAAAACTTTTACTCTCTGAAAGACACCTGGAGCAAAACAAAAAGGTAAGCCACATAATGGGAGAAAATATGCATATCTAAAATATATATGCATATCTAAAATACATAAAATATATAAAACTCTAACAAGTTTTATATATCTAACAACTCTAACCTTATAAGAAGGTCAGAAGAAACCTAAAAAACATGGACAAAAGATTTGAATAGACACCCCTCAAGAAAAATGTACAAATGACCAATAAGTTCAATGGAAGAAGATTCTTAACATCTCAGTTGGGAAGATTCAAATTAAAATCGCAATGAGATATCACTAGACAGCCTAATCAGTCATGTCACAAAACAGATACAATTTTACTTCCTTTCCTGATTATTTGGCTTCCGTTTTCTTTCTTTTCCTTCGTTGTAATGGCTAAAATTTAAAAGACGGAAAATAGTGTTGGTGAAGATGAGGACAGCTAGAACTCCTATCATACACCACTGGTAGGACTGTACCATGTTGCAACTACTTTAGAAATCTGTTTGGCAGTTTGTTAAAATGTTGGACACTCATCTACTATAGGACTAATCTCTTCTGATCCTTGGCATTTACCCAGGCCAGTGAAACATTTGTCCACAAAAAGACTAATCCAAGAATACTAAGCTGCTTAAGTCATTGTAGCCCAAACCTAAAAACAATCCTAATTTCCGTCAAGATATGAATGCATAAATAATTTTTTTTCTATGCATACAACAGAACACTTTTCAGAAAACAAAACAAAAAACACAATGAAACTTATTGCTGCAAACAATGAATTGGATAAATCTCAAAATGCTAAGTGAAAAAAAAAAACCCAATGCACAAAGAGTACCTGATACTTGGTTTTATTTATACACAATTCTAGAGAATGCAAGCTAATTCATAACACCAAAAAACAGAACAATGATTTCCTGGGGCCAGGAGGGACTGATGGAATGCAAAGGGGACATCAGGAATTTTTTGTTTTTGTCTTGTCGGTGATGGTGTTTTTCTGTGTATATATGTTTGTCAAAACTCACCGAAGGCTGACTTGAGAGGTACAATGAGCTTCCATTGAGGGAAAAGTTAGTGTCAAGTAACATTGCAGGGAAGGAGCCAGGAAAACAAATATCCTGACCTCACATTTTTTCCTTTCTTGGTCTTTTGCCAGGTAAAGCTACCATTGACTCAGCTGACAGGAAACCAGAGGTTATGGCAGCCCTGTTGATGTTGTCCATATAAATCAGTCTGCAGCAGAAGAAAGCAAGGCGGAGGAGGGCTTGGAGTAGAACGGTATGGGGCAAATGGAAGATACCCAGCACTGATCATCCGCCAATGTTCAGACAAGATTTTAGAGTTTGACTCACCCCAAGCTTCATTACAGCCTCTAATTGCAAGACATAGCATCGTCCCATTTTTTTTAGCTCAACAAGCTCACATAAACCATGGTTTCTCCTAAGAGAATGCTTCTTGAACCTTTCTGACGGAACTCTTAGTCGTAGAGGGGAATCACTATTTAACCATCAGGAAATCTAGGAGCATAGCTTAAAATTTACTGTGCATATGAAATTTCTTCCAAGTTTCTTTTGGTTTGTTTCAGCTAAATAATTGATATGAGTTTTGAATTGTACTGCATAAAACATTTGTTTGTTCTTATATTGAAATTAGTTACAAGAAGGAGAAATCAAACAAAAAGATCTTAGCTTTTTTAGATAGTCTTTTCAGATCTATCAATTTCCAGTAATTAAGTAAAAATAAGATCATGGGTTTTTTTTTCTTGAATCTATATGATATTAAAAGCCATAAATCTTAAATCTTCACATTTCTATCTCCTTAAGATGGTTAAATAAGACATGATAGGTATTGCATTTCCCTTTTAGAGACTTAAAATCCACCTTCAGATATTAGAAGCTGAGGAATTCTGCATTAAAAACAACGCTGTTGATTTTTTTAAATAGCCAAATATTTCTCAAATTTATTTGACCATGGAATTCTCTTCTGCTGAACACCTATTCACATCTCACTAAATATAATTGATAAATGTCACTCTAGGCTAAGGAAGAACAAGTAATAAACCGCCTCAAATATGTATATTCATATATGAGTTTTTCAAATGAAGATTAGCTCTATTTCTTTTGGGGCTGATGTCCATTGCCTAAATCCTTTATGGGTCTCTTTCTCTATGTTCCCATAATTTTTGTTTATACCTCCTTCATGTGTAGGCCTCCCGGTGCCTGCTGGTGTTTGACACAATACAGGACACTTTATAACTATGCTGAATTTGAAACTCGTTAAGCCCATTCCCTAAGTTTTATTTTCTTCCAATCTCTCCCAGTATCTTTTAACATAGAGACCATTATTTATTCATCAAATGCAAACATTTCTATTTAATATTAGAATTTGGGGAGGGGAGAGCTGATGATAAAAAGAAAACCTACAATGTTTCCTAGTTTAATGTATAGAATTTATTTTTTTTTTAAACTTTTTTATTGTTATGTTAATCCCCATACATTACATCATTAGTTTTAGATATAGTGTTCCATGATTCATTGTTTGTGCATAACACCCAGTGCTCCATGCAGAACGTGCCCTCCTCAATACCCATCACCAGGCTAACCCATCCTTCCAACCCCCTCCCCTCTAGAACCCTCAGTTTGTTTTTCAGAGTCCATTGTCTCTCATGGTTCTTCTCCCCCTCCGATTTCCCCCCCTTCATTCTTCCCCTCCTGCTACATTCTTCTTCTTCTTTTTTTCTTTCTTAACATCTATTGCATTATTTGTTTCAGAGGTACAGATCTGAGATTCAACAGTCTTGCACAATTCACAGCGCTTACCAGAACACATACCCTCCCCAGTGTCCATCACCCAGTCACCCCATCGCTCCCACCCCACCCCCCACTCCAGCAACCCTCAGTTTGTTCCCTGAGATTAAGAATTCCTCATATCAGTGAGGTCATATGATACATGTCTTTCTCTGTTTGACTTATTTCGCTCAGCATAATACCCTCCAGTTCCATCCACGTCGTTGCAAATGGCAAGATCTCATTCCTTTTGATGGCTGCATAATATTCCATTGTATATATATATACCACTTCTTCTTTATCCATTCATCTGTTGATGGACTTCTTGGCTCTTTCCACAGTTTGGCTATTGTGGACATTGCTGCTATAAACATTGGGGTGCACGTACCCTTTCGGGTCCCTACTTTTGTATCTTTGGGGTAAATACCCAGTAGTGCAATTGCTGGATCATATGGTAGCTCTATTTTCAACTTTTTGAGGAACCTCCATACTGTTTTCCAGAGTGGCTGCACCAGCTTGCACTCCCACCAACAGTGTAGGAGGGTTCCCCTTTCTCCACATCCCCGCCAACATCTGTCATTTCCTGACTTGTTAATTTTAGCCATTCTGACTGGTGTGAGGTGGTATCTCATTGAGGTTTTGATTTGGATTTCCCTGATGCCGAGCGATATTGAACACTTTTTCATGTGTCTGTTGGCCGTTTGGATGTCTTCTTTGGAAAAATGTCTGTTCATGTCTTCTGCCCATTTCTTGATTGGATTCTTTGTTCTTTTGGTGTTGAGTTTGATGAGTTCTTTATAGATTTTGGATACTAGCCCTTTATCTGATATGTCATTTGCAAATATCTTCTCCCATTCTGTCAGTTGTCTTTTGGTTTTGTTGACTGTTTCCTTTGCTTTGCAAAAGCTTTTTATCTTGATGAAGTCCCAATAGCTCATTTTTGCCCTTGCTTCCCTTGCCTTTGGCGATGTTTCTAGGAAGAAGTTGCTGCGGCTGAGGTCGAAGAGGTTGCTGCCTGGTTCTCCTTTAGGATTTTGATGGACTCCTGTCTCACATTGAGGTCTTTCAACCATTTGGAGTCTATTTTTGTGTGTGGTGTAAGGAAATGGTCCAGTTTCATTCTTCTGCATGTGGCTGTCCAATTTTCCCAACACCATTTGTTGAAGAGACTGTCTTTTTTCCATTGGACATTCTTTCCTGCTTTGTCAAAGATTAGTTGACCATAGAGTTGAGGGTCCATTTCTGGGCTCTCTATTCTGTTCCATTGATCTATGTGTCTGTTTTTGTGCCAGGACCATACTGTCTTGATGATGACAGCTTTGTAGTAGAGCTGGAAGTCTGGAATTGTGATGCCGCCAGCTTTGCTTTTCTTTTTCAACATTCCTCTGGCTATGCGGGGTCTTTTCTGGTTCCATACAAATTTTAGGATTATTTGTTCCATTTCTTTGAAGAAAGTGGATGGTATTTTGATGGGGATTGCATTGAATGTGTAGATTGCTCTAGGTAGGATTGACATCTTCACAATACTTGTTCTTCCAATCCATGAGCATGGAACGTTTTTCCATTTCTTTGTGTCTTCCTCAATTTCTTTCATGAGTATTTTATAGTTTTCTGAGTACAGATCCTTTGCCTCTTTGGTTAGATTTATTCCTAGGTATCTTATGGTTTTGGGTGCAATTGTAAATGGGATCGACTCCTTAATTTCTCTTTCTTCTGACTTGTTGTTGGTGTATAGGAATGCCACTGACTTCTGTGCATTGATTTTATATCCTGCCACTTTACTGAATTCCTGTATGAGTTCTAGCAGTTTTGGGGTGGAGTCTTTGGGATTTTCCACATAAAGTATCATATCATCTGCAAAGAGTGAGAGTTTGACTTCTTCCTTGCCAATTTGGATGCCTTTGATTTCTTTTTGTTGTCTGATTGCTGTGGCTAGGACTTCCAATACTATGTTGAATAGCAGTGGTGATAGTGGACATCCCTGCCGCGTTCCTGACCTTAGGGGGAAAGCTCTCAGTTTTTCCCCATTGAGAATGATATTCGCTGTAGGTTTTTCATAGATGGCTTTTATGATATTGAGGTATGTACCCTCGATCCCTATACTCTGAAGAGTTTTGATCAAGAAAGGATGCTGTACTTTGTCAAATGCTTTTTCTGCATCTATTGAGAGGATCATTATGATTCTTGTTCTTTCTTTTGTTAATGTATTGTATCACGTTGATTGATTTGCGGATGTTGAACCAACCTTGCAGCCCAGGGATAAATCCGACTTGGTTGTGGTGAATAATCCTTTTAATGTTCTGTTGGATCCTATTGGCTAGTATTTTGGTGAGAATTTTTGCATCCCTGTTCATCAGGGATATTGGTCTGTAATTCTCCTTTTTGATGGGGTCTTTGTCTGGTTTTGGGATCAAGGTAATGCTGGCCTCATAAAATGAGTTTGGAAGTTTTCCTTCCATTTCTGTTTTTTGGAACAGTTTCAGAAGGATAGGTATTAATTCTTCTTGAAATGTTTGGTAGAATTCCCCTGGGAAGCCATCTGGCCCTGGGCTTTTGTGTTTTGGGAGATTTTTGATGACTGCTTCTATTTCCTTAGTGGTTATAGGTCTGTTCAGGTTTTCTATTTCTTCCTGGTTCAGTTTTGGTAGTTGATACATCTCTAGGAATGCATCCATTACTTCCAGGTTATCTAATTTGCTGGCATAGAGTTGCTCAAAATATGTTCTTATAATTGTTTGTATTTCTTTGGTGTTGGTTGTGATTTCTCCTCTTTCATTCATGATTTTGTTGATTTGGGTCATTTCTCTTTTCTTTTTGATAAGTCTGGCCAGGGGCTTATCAATCTTGTTAATTCTTTCAAAGAACTAGCTCCTAGTTTCGTTGATCTGTTCTACTGTTCTTTTGGTTTCTATTTCATTGATTTCTGCTCTGATCTTTATTATTTCTCTTCTCCTGCTGGGTTTAGGCTTTATTTGCTGTTCTTTCTCCAGCTCCTTTAGGTGTAGGGTTAGGTTGTGTACTTGAGACCTTTCTTGTTTCTTGAGAAAGGCTTGTATTGCTATATACTTTCCTCTTAGGACTGCCTTTGCTGTATCCCAAAGATTTTGAATAGTTGTGTTTTCATTTTCATTGGTTTCCATGAATTTTTTTAATTCTTCTTTAATTTCCTGGTTGACCCATTCATTCTTCAGTAGGATGCTCTTTAGCCTCCATGTATTTGAGTTCTTTCCGACTTTCCTCTTGTGATTGAGTTCTAGTTTCAAAGCATTGTGGTCTGAAAATAGGCAGGGGATGATCCCAATCTTCTGGTACCAGTTGAGACCTGATTTATGACCTAGGATGTGATCTATTCTGGAGAATGTTCAATGGGCACTAGAGAAGAATGTGTATTCCGTTGCTTTGGGATGGAATGTTCTGAATATGTCTGTGAAGTCCATTTGGTCCAGTGTGTCATTTAAAGTCTTTATTTCCTTGTTGATCTTTTGCTTAGACGATCTGTCCATTTCAGTGAGGGCGGTGTTAAAGTCCCCCACTATTATTGTATTGTTGTCGATGTGTTTCTTTGCTTTTGTTATTAATTGCCTTATATAATTGGCTGCTCCCATGTTAGGGGCATAGATATTTACAATTGTTAGATCTTCTTGTTGGATAGACCCTTTAAGTAGGATATAGTGTCCTTCCTCATCTCTTATTACAGTCTTTGGTTTAAAATCTAATTTGTCTGATATAAGGATTGCCACCCCAGCTTTCTTTTGGTTTCCATTAGCATGGTAAATGGTTTTCCACCCCCTCACTTTCAATCTGGGGGTGTCTTTGGGTCTAAAATGAGTCTCTTGCAGACAGCATATCGATGGGTCTTGTTTTTTAATCCAATCTGATAGCCTGTGTCTTTTGATTGGGGCATTTAGCCCATTTACATTCAGGGTAACTATTGAAAGATAGGAATTCAGTGCCATTGTATTGCCTGTAAAGTGACTGTTACTGTATATTGTCTGTGTTCCTTTCTGGTCTATGTTGCTTTTAGGCTCTCTCTTTGCTTAGAGGACCCCTTTCAATATTTGTTATAGGGCTGGTTTCGTGTTTGCAAATTCCTTTAGTTTTTGTTTGTCCTGGAAGCTTTTTATCTCTCCTTCAATTTTCAATGACAGCCTAGCTGGATATAGTATTCTTGGCTGCATATTTTTCTCATTTAGTGCTCTGAATATGTCCTGCCAGTCCTTTCTGGCCTGCCAGGTCTCTGTGGATAAGTCTGTTACCAATCTAATGTTTCTACCATTGTAGGTTACATATCTCTTCTCCCGAGCTGCTTTCAGGATTTTCTCTTTGTCTCTGAGACTCGTAAGTTTTACTATTAGATGTCGGGGTGTTGACCTATTTTTATTGATTTTGAGAGGGGTTCTCTGTGCTTCCTGGATTTTGATGCCTGTTTCCTTCCCCAAATTAGGGAAGTTCTCTGCTATAATTTGCTCCATTATACCTTCTGCCCCTCTCTCTCTTTCTTCTTCTTCTGGGATCCCAATTATTCTAATGTTGTTTTGTCTTATGGTATCATTTATCTCTCGAATTCTGCCCTCGTGATCCAGTAGTTGTTTATCTCTCTTTTTCTCAGCTTCTTTATTTTCCATCATTTGGTCTTCTATCTCACTGATTCTTTCTTCTGCCTCATTTATCCTAACAGTTAGCGCCCCCATATTTGATTGCACCTCATTGATAGCCTTTTTGATTTCTACTTGGTTAGATTTTAGTTCTTTTACTTCTCCAGAAAGGGTTTCTCTAATAACGTCCATGTTTTTTTCAAGCCCAGCTAGTATCTTTAAAGTGATGATTCTGAACTCTAGATCTGACATTGTACTAATGTCCGTATTGAGTAGGTCCCTGGCAGTCGGTACTACCTCTTGTTCTTTTTGTTGAGGTGATTTTTTCCATCTTGTCATTTTGTGCAGAGGAGAATAGATTAATGAGAGAACAAAATGCTAGCAGGGTAACAACGTCCCCAGAAAATATACTCTAAACAAATCAGAAAAGACCTGAAGCAGTGGGAAAAGAAAGGGAAAGAGAGAAAAAAGAAAAGGAAAGAAAAAAAGAAAAAAGAAAAAGATAAGATAAAAACAAACAAAAGCAGAACAAAACAAAACAAAACAAAAACAGAATGTGATCAAATATGATCAGGCTGGATTATAGATCAGTGCCACACACTAGATTTTGGGTGTATTTTGGTCTGTTAAAAGAAAGTCCCTCCCAAAATTTTAAAGAAAGAAAAACGTATATATGTACAAAAATAAGGGTTGATATGATGAAGGGATAGAATATGACTGTAAAGATGGAAATTATAAAAAATTTTAGAAAAGGATTTGATAAGTTGTTTGAAAAAAGAAAGAAGAGGATTAAAAAAAAAAAAAGAAAGAAAAAAGGGAGAGAATGTGATCAGGCAGGGGAGTAGAAAAAAACCATACACTAGAGATTTAGAGTATATTTTAATCTGTTAGAAGAAACTATCTCAAGATTTTAAAGAGAGAACAACTTATATATATATGGCAAAAATACGGGTAACTACTATGAAGGGATAGAATATGACTTTAAAAATGAAAAATAAAAATTTTTTTTTTTTTTAAAAAAGGGATTGATAAGATGTTGGTTGAAAAAGGGAAAAAGAAAAATTCAAAAAAAAAAGGAAAAAAGAAAAAAAGTTAAAAAAAATAATTAACTTTGAAAGACTAAAGAATCATGGTAAAAAAGCCATGAATTCTATGTGCAGTATTCCCCTAGCGCTGGAGTTCTGCCGTTCTCATTGATCGGTAAACTTGGTCTTGGCTGGCCGTTCTCGCTGATCTTCTGGGGGAGGGGCCTGTTGCCGTGGTTCCCAAATGTCTTTGCCGGAGGCAAAATTGCCCCGCCCTTGCCGGTCCGGGCTAAGTAATCTGCTCGGGTTTGCTCTCCGGAGCTTTTGTTCCCTGCAAGCTTTCCGTACAGCTTTGGAGGCGGAGAGTGAAAATGGCGGCCTCCCAGTCTCTGCCCCGGCGGAGCCGAGAACTCGGGGTCCCGCTCCTCAGCGAGCCCCCAGAGAAAAGCAGTCAGTCACTCCCGTCTCCCCGGTCTCCGGCCACACTCCGTGCTCACCCGGCCTGTGACCGCGCCTTTCTATCTGGCACCCGACCCCGGGTGGAGTCTCCAAACCCAGCAGATCCCCGCGGTGCGCTCCCGCACCTCTCCTCCCGGGGGAAGAAGGTGGGTCTCCCTGGATCTGCCGCTTGTTGGGTCCCTGCTGGAGGAGCAGTGGCCTGACTGTGCCGCGGATCACGGTCTATGACAACCCCGAGCTGAGAGCCCGCGTCTGGGCTCCGTCTCTGCAGCCGGCTTCCCTGCTCCGATACCTGGGAGCTCTGCCGCACTCAGGCACCCCCGGTCTTTCTGTGACCCCGAGGGTCCTGAGACCACACTGTCCCGCGAGGGTTCCACCCCCCACTTCGCCACCAGAGTGACGTCCCTCAGCGGAGCAGACTTCTAAAAGTTCCGATTTTGTGCTCCGTGGCTCTATCACTTGCCAGAAGCGGCCGACGGAGGCCCCTCTCCCGCCGTCTATCTTCCCGAATATCGCCTCGGATTCACTTCTCCGCACGTCCTACCTTCCAGAAAGTGGTCGCTTTTCTGTTCAGAGAGTTGTTGCTCTTCTTTTCTTTGATCTCCTGTTGAGTTTGTAGGTGTTCAGAATGGTTTGATCCCTATCCAGCTGAATTCCTGAGAGGAGAGGAAATCCAGGTCTCCTACTCCTCCGCCATCTTGCTCCGCCCCCCTCTATAGAATTTATTTTTATGAATGCAATTGACCAAATACAAGCAAAGGTGTCTGATTTTTGGGAAACATACCTCGAGATTATTTTTTCCCTTTATTATCTTGCCTATAAAGATTGTAAAGAAATAGATGAAATTACAGCCAATATTTCAGGTCATGCAGTGACATCTAGTGTGTGTAGGAGACAGTATGCTGTGTTCACGAATCGACGTGACTCTCAAAAGAATTTTTCTTCTTTTTTTTAATCTTTAAAGATTTTGCCCTAGAGTTGTAAAATAAAGGTAGTGATAACCTTTGCTTATAGTTTTTTTTTTTTTTTTTAAGGTTTTATTTATTTGACAGAGAGAGAGAGAAAGCGAAAGCAGGAACACAAGCAGGGGGAGTGGGAGAAGGAGAAGCAGGCTTCCCGCGGAGCAGGGAGCCCAATGTGGGGCTTGATCCCAGGACCCCGGGATCATGACCTGAGCCGAAGGCAGACGCTTAACGACTGAGCCACCCAGGCGCCCCTAACCTTTGCTTATAGTTAAGAGCTTGAAACTGGTGTAAATAATTAGATTAATTATCCAGGCAGTCTAGAAAAGGCCTGGATAAACTATTTACAGAGATTTTGCAAATAAATGGAGTAGATGGAACTTGTTAAAAGTATTGTTATGGAAGATCAGTAAGTTGCTAACA
This sequence comes from Phoca vitulina, assembly GCF_004348235.1. Classification (NCBI taxonomy): domain Eukaryota; kingdom Metazoa; phylum Chordata; class Mammalia; order Carnivora; family Phocidae; genus Phoca; species Phoca vitulina. The sequence goes on along the minus strand of NW_022589704.1, from coordinate 75,713,589 downwards.
TGTAAATAAGGGGTATCAAATTTCAGCATGCAACATTTAACTCTGTGATGTTTATGTGTGTGTGAGAGAGAGAGAGAGAGATCTTAGTTTGGCCAAGGGACTGGCTAACTCTGAGTAACTAATTACTACTATTTTTTTTTAAGATTTTATTTATTTATTTGACAGAGAGGGAGCAGCAGAGGGAGAGGGAGAAGCAGACTCTGCGCTGAGCAGGGAGCCCAAGGAAGGACTGGACTCCGGGATCCTGACCTGAGCCAAAGGCAGACATTTAACCAACTGAGCCACCCAGGCGTCCCAACTACGACTATTATCTTCCTCTCTCAGGTTACAACATTCACAGCTTTAGCCCTGAAGAGATTTTCAGAATTGACAGGCAAAAGGCCTTTCTTTTTTTGCTCTGTGGATTATAAAGTTTTTCAAGAAGTCCAGCTTCATTTCCTTAATTGGGGGGTGGGGGAGGAGGAGTGGAGTTCTGTTTGTAATTTAAAATTTTTGGTTAAGGTACAGAACTAAATTTGGCCTTTAGTGAGACTTATTTTTTACAATCAAAATATATTTTGATGTCATTTTTCCCTTGCACTATGTTGTTTGATTTTACTTATCTGATGAATGTTTGGTGCCCATACTAGGATTTATCTCTCAGGAGCTGTGGCCCTTTGGCATCTCAGGGAATTTAGAAGAGACGAGAGAGTATTTCAATGCAAGCAGAAAATGTTCCAGCCTCAGGGTGACTCAGAGAATGCAGATTTCACAATGATTTATTTTAAGCCGCAGTATTGCAATATCATTTTTAGTCTCGTCCCAATTTCATTTCCCCACCCAAATCAAAGGGATAATCCTAACGAAAGGGGCAAGGGGAAAGGTTTCTGAGATATATGTTGTTTCCAAAAGCCTTATCTGGTCCTTTGATGGTCTGTTATTTACAATAGCACCACAGGAGTTGTGGCCAGAAGCCTTAGCTCCCCAGCTTGACTCAAATATTCAGCAAGTGATTACTGAGTACCTATAACATGCCAAGAACCAAGCCATGCTTAAAGATCCTGTCCTCGAGGAGTTTGTGTTTGGTTCAAATGAGACTAAAAACAAACACATATAAAGCAAAGAAGGGTAATACTGAGTATAGGTAGAGAGGTGTTATTTTATACAGGGTGGCCAAGGAAGGACCGTGGTGATGAGATGGCATTTGAATGAGTCAGGGGAGATACTTGAGGGAAGAATGTTCCAGGCAGACAGAATGCCAAGTACAAAAGCGAGAGTGTATGTGGCATGCTTCAGGAACAGGACAATACCTGATGTGCTCAAGTAGAAACAGTAAGAGAGAGAATGGAAGGCGCAGGGAGTCACATCATAAAGGGAGTTCAGGGCATTGATGCCATCGGACAGTTCTAAGCAATGGTGTAACATCATCTAAATAACGCTGTAAAAGGATCACTGTGCTGTCCTGGTAAAGACTAGCAGCAAGAAGACCAAATATGAACTGTAGTAATAATGCAGAGAAAAAAGATAAGGGTTCAAATCAGAGCTTAACATTGAAAATGGTGAGATAAGCAATCAAATTCTGGATTTATTTTGAAACAGAATTGGCTGATGGTTTGGAGACGAGACATAAAAGAAAGAGAGTCATAATGATGACTCCGAGATAACAACATTTACTCTGTGTGGGTCCATGTAGCTGGAGAGATAGACTTGCTAGTTACTGAGATGGGGATGAAAGCAGAAGGACATGTTAACTTTGGAAACGAAATTATACATCCCAAAGGAGGTGACAACAGAGAGTTACCAATGGAATTCCAGAGTTCAGGAGAAAGGTGTAGGCTGAAGACATACATTTAGAAGGTACCAGGTGTTGAGGTATCTGAAGCTGAGAGATTGGATGGGATCACCTAGGGAAGTGCAGCTGGAAAAGGTTCAAGATCTGAGACAAGCCATGCGGCCCTCCTGTGTTCACAGCCGTACTTCTCATCCTGGCTGCGCATTAGAATCACCCCGGGATGTTTAACAAAATTGCCTAAACCTCTCACCTTGCCCCCAGAGATTCTGATTTAATTAGTTGAGACCTGGGCATTAATGCATTTTAAAAGTTCACTAGATGATTCTTCTTTTTTTTTTTTATTGAAGTATCACTGACACAGAGTTACATTAGTTTCAGGTGTACAACATAGTGATTCAACAACTATATATACATATACATAAATATACATTATGCTGTGCTCACCACAAGAGTAGCGACCAGCAGTCCCCATACACTGGTACTACAGTACCATTGACTATATTCCCCAGGCTGTTCCCTTTCTCCCCACCGTGCATTCGTTCTGTACCTGGAAGCCTGTGCCCCAATTCCCCTTCACTGATTTTGCCCAGCCCCTCAACCCCCTCTCTTCTGACAACCAACAAATTGTTCTCTGTATTTATGGGTCTGTTTCTGCTTTGCTTGTTTTATTTATTTATTTTATTTTTTAGATTCCACATCTAAGTGAAATCATATGGTATTTGATAAGGTCTTTCATAGGTCTTTCTCTGACTTAATTCACTTAGCATGATAACCTCTAAGTTCTCCCACGTGGTCATAATGGCAACAGGTGATTCTTACATGCATCCCAAATTGAAAACCACTGGTCTAGAAGCCGGAGGGAGTGGAGTGTATCAGCAGAGGAAACGGAAACAGTGTGGTCAGTGAGGCAAGAGGCAGACAAGAGATCTGTGCTACAGATTTCAACTGGAACATGTTTCAAGCAGGCGAGGATGACCAGTCAAATACTGGGGAGAGGGGAGAATTGACCACTGTGGTTTGTAGCAACGAGGGCCCGAGCAGACTCACTGGAGAGGTAAAGATAAAAGCTCTCCCTCTTCCCCACACCTGCCTCCCCCTCCTTTCCTTCCTTCCTTCCTTCCTTCCTTCCTTCTTCCTTCCTTCCTTCCTTCCTTCCTTCCTTCCTTCCTTCCTTCCTT
>NW_022589704.1:75665348-75710630 GCF_004348235.1 Phoca vitulina | reverse complement strand
CCTTCCTTCCTTCCTTCCTTCCTTCCTTCCTTCCTTCCTTCCTTCCTCTTTTGATAGGAGCTATTAAAGTATGTTTACATGCTTATGGGAATGATTTGGCAGAAAGGAAGAAATTGGTGAGGCAGGACAAAAGGAGAAATTTCTGAAAGAATGTCCTTGAGTGTAGAGGAGGAACTTTGGTATTTCTTTTGTCTCAATGAAATAGAAAGCCAAAAAGGAGAATGTGTTAGATATCTGAGGCAAGAGAGTATCATAATTCTAGGAGAGAGGGAAAATGAATGGACCAGGACCACATGAGATCAGTGGTCATGAAATTAAATATAAGCCAGTTATCACGGTTGTATATTTTCACTAGCCACCGGTCAGCTGTGTGAGTAGACGTTCAGAGTAAATGAAGTGAATAAGAGAGTTGATTTTTACCAGAGTTGGGTTCTTACCAAATGCATACAACAAAACAGAGTTAAGAGCATGAGTTTTCTGAGTGAATACAAGAAAGTGTTTATAATTTTGAATTATGTAGTGCCACATTGGTAACAGAGAAGCTAAGACAGGAGGGAGATGGAGCGGCACGACTAGGTGGTCAGATAAAATAAATTGGGTCCCACTGGGGTTGAGGGCTAATTGGAGTCTGGGTACTAAAATTAGTATGCTGGAAAGAAATTACTTGAATGTGAATTTATGAAGGAGATGTGAAATCAATTGCTTGCTATAATAGGGTTTTTTTTTTCAAATTTTAAATTTAAAACGTGTAAATAAAGTAGTATGCATTCCTGGGAATAAAAGGAGATGCAGTTATTGGTAATCTCTGTATGACCTACTGTAGGAGAGGATGAGGGGGCTGAGATATGGTGGGGACAGGGTTGTTGGAGGAGTGGAGGAACCAAACTGAGAGTCCAGGGAATCATCAGGATTATCTATAAGGATCCTGAAACCACTTAAACCCACAGCAGGAGTTTTGGAGAGAATGCCAGTGATCCAGGTCTCAGTCATTATGGAAAGGAGGAGGACCCTACGATCTGTAGCTGACTGCCTTAAAGCAAAGCAGCATGTGGTGAGGACTGATGGTTTGAGCTTCAAAACTGGGTTTTTAGGGAAGAAAAGGGTTCTATAGTTTGGAAGGAACGATGTAGGGGCGTAAAGAACACCTACCTAACTTTTAGGCAGGATGAACAAAATCTGTGGGGAAAAAAAAAAAAAAGCACTACTTGAGAGGGCTACTGAGTTTTTACACCAGATGAGAATAAAAGCAGTATTTGTAAATTTATGGATGGCAGCAATATGTAATGATGGTAAAGAGCATAAGCTCTGGAGCCTGATTGTTTATATTCCAGTCACAGCTCCTTTACTTACTAACTTTGTGGTATGAACGCCTTGGTGTTTTGACTTCCTCATCTATAAAATTGGGAGAATATCAGCATCTGTCCCCTAGGGTTACCGTGCAGAGGAAATGAGTTAATACCTGGTAAGACTTAGGATCACACCTGGCATGTATTAAGAACATGCAGTCAAATGTTAGCCGTGATGATGATGATGATGATGATGATTACTCATTTTTAACTTGCCTGTGAGGAGCAAAAAATGATTATTATTATGACAACTATTACTCATTTTTAATTTGCCTTTGGGGAGAGAAAAACAGATGCCTGGCAAAGGAGTAAAACTGTTTTCTGCCCAGCAGAGTTTACTCCAATGTTGTTTGAACATTTGGTCTCCATATGATCTATATTAGGTTTCTGCAGCAGCAGGCCTCTGTAATATTAACTAATAATTTTCAACATATGTTATTTGCTAATTTAAAAAATTTTCTACGATCTTGAGAAAATCTCAAAGAAATAAAATGTGGGATGCCAGAGCCCCAGACATAGGACTGAATTTTAATCCATAGGATAAAATAAATATCCATTGAGTTCATAGTGATAGAGCTAAATAATTGGATAAATACATTTCCGTTTGCTCTGTTTTTAGTTTCTCTGTATCCTTTGGGGTTAAATATATTTCTCACAGACAACATCTTCCTGGTCCTTTTCTTCTTCCAATTTGAGAGTTTCTGAATCTTATTTATTTTTACAGATTGATATTTATTGAAATTGCTTCCTTCCTAGAACTTAATTTTGTCATCCTATTCAGGGAATTTTATTTTCCGTAATTCTTTTTTTTTTTTCCTTCCTCATTCCCTTGAACAAATCAAATTCTTCTGCTTCTTTGGAAGCTATACTTTCAAATGTATCATCTGTGGTTATCCCTAAATTACTCAGACCAAAACTTTGCTTGTTTTTCTTTGTTAGTATCTAAGCTTATCAATATCTGTATCTAGTGAATAAGAAGATAATCTGAGGGGCGCCTGGGTGGCTCAGTCGTTAAGCGTCTGCCTTTGGCTCAGGTCATGATCCCAGGGTCCTGGGATCGAGCCCCGCATCGGGCTCCCTGCTCCGCGGGAAGCCTGCTTCTCCCTCTCCCACTCCCCCTGCTTGTGTTCCCTCTCTCGCTGCGTCTCTCTCTGTCAAATATATAAATAAAATCTTTAAAAAAAAAAAAAAGAAGATAATCTGAGCCAATTTTCACTTCCCTCAGGTAACTTGCTCCTACCCTCTTCTTTTTCTGAAAACCACTTGATTATGATTGACGTGTAAAAGGCTGTACATGTTTAATGTATACAATTCAATGATTTTGGTGATGAGTATATACCCATGACACCATGACCACAACCAAGGAGATGAATGTATCTAATATTTCCCCATGTTTCCTCTCACCCCCTTTATTTCCTACCCTCTTTGTCAGTTCACTGCCTGAGTTTTGGATTTATTTATTTTTCCATTGGTCATGATTTATCTAGACAACAACACACTTTATTGTTACTCTTTTACTTTCTATATCTATTTCTTACTCCTGGACGATCTTTTCTTATTGCTAGAGTAAAAATTGTTTTCAAAGACCATTTACTTTGTAAATTACCCAAAACCTTATACTCCAGAGAATATCTTCATTTAACTTTTGAGGGAAATTTTAACTCTACATAAAGATCTAAGTTCAAAGTTCTTTTCCTTCAAAGCTATGAAGAGAATACTCCATTAGCCTCTTGTATCCAGTGTTGTTGTCGATAAATCTGGTGACACTTTCCTTTATAACTGATCTTTTTCTTTGGAAACTTTCAGGTGTGTTTGTGTGTGTGTGTGCGTGTGCTTATGTGTGTTTCAATAGATTTTAGAGAAATTTTAGGGTCACAGCAACATGTACCGGAAGGGACAGATTTCCCATACACCCTCTGCCCCCACACATGTACAACCTCCCCCACTATTACCATCCTTCAGCAGAGTGATATATTTGTTTTAACTCATGAACCTTCATTGACACATCATTATCATCCAAAGTCCAGAGTTTACGTTATGGCTCACTTTTGGTGGTGTACATTCTGAGGGTTTGGGCAAATGTACAATGACATGTACTCACCTAAGAATCCCTTGTGCTTTACCTGTTCATCACTCCTCCTCCACTCGTCCCTGGCAACCACTGATCCTTTTACTGTCTCCATAGTTTTGCCTTTTCAGAGTGGCTTCTTTCAGTTAGCAATATGCATTTAAGTTTCCTCCATATTTTTTCATGGCTTGATAGCTCATCTCTTTTTAGTACTAAATAATATTATATTGTCTGGATGTACCAGTTTATCCATTTACCTACTAAAAGACATTTTGGTTGCTCCCAAGTTCAGGCAATTATTATGAATAAAGCTGCTATATACTTCCATGTGCAGGTTTTTATGTGGACAGAAGCTTTAATTCCTTTTGTTATTTTGAAAAGGGTACATTTTATTTGACAGGGACAAGGGGTAGGGTCATGGAGAGGATGTCTTTTATTCGGTTTTGCATTTGCAGTAGATCGAATTAGCGGACCTCCCCAGGTTTGCTTGGTCTCTCCTGTCCCCAGTCTTTGGCCACTTGCTTAATGGAGGGTCTGGGCTCCAGCAAGGCTGATGGCTGTCTCACATCCCCCTGATGAAGGCCATGGCTTCAGCGCAGCCTTGATTATGCCAACTGCTGTGGCTTCACTGCTCAGGGTAGGTCTGACCAGACTCAGGGAGGCTCTGAGCTTTCCCATTACTGGCTTGTTCAGGGGAAGCCCAGAAGTGTGGGGGTCGGCTTCTAGCTGTTGGAGAGGCAGCCAGTTGGAGGGTGGGAGGGATACATAACACAAATCAGAGGTTCGGGGAAGTTAACACCTTATGAGGACAACTTTGACCAATGAAGGACAGAAGATGGGAAGTGTTGGCAGATAAATCCTATTCCCCCAGACCCATGCTCTCTCTCGTATGCATACAACTGAGCACCCAGCTGTGATTTACTTTGTAAAGTGGTGGTGAACCTGGAAACACACCACCTTATATTTGCTTCCCTCTTTCTTTGTTTCACTTCCCTTTTTCAATTACTCTTGCAGTGTCCAAAACATCTTTAGCCTGTAAGATTTTCTTCAGGTTCTGTTTTCTAAGGGATATTTATAACCTTGCATTACTTCTAATTTGAGATTTTATTTTTCTCTAATTCTGTTGAATTCTTTTTCATTATTTCTTCAAATAATCCTGTTTGTTTTTTGTTCTCATTCTGGAATTCTTAGGTTGACATTTTTATTAAATTCTCATATATCTTACCTCCATTATTTCCTCCCTTTTATCTTTTGTTCATTCTTTCTTGAAGACTTCCTCGCCCTAATCTTCCAGCTTATGAAATCATTTTTTAGGTCTAGTAAATCTTTTTTTTTAAAAAAAACATATGCACTGAGTTCCTTATTGCAGCAAAGATATTTTTCAAGCCCACCATCACCAATTGGCTGTTTGTCAGACTTCATGTTCCTTCTTTATCTTACTTGCGTCTTCCCTGTCTCTGAAAGCGAATGGTGATTTTGTGATCTTACTTTCTTTGTTGCACAGTTCTGCTACTTCTGTTCCAGTTCTTAATGTGACACTTGCAGTGGCTGGCCATACCTATCAGCCACTTCTTGCTAATAACACGCTAACTTTGAGGGTGGGGTGAAAGCCTGGGCCCTGGCTTCTGCTCCTCCAGGAGAGTTGGGAGGTTGGGGATGAAGTTCATGGATGAGCACTTCTAGAGTTAGAGTCTAGTTCAAACCATCCTTTTTCTCCCTTTCCTTCTCATCCTTCACCACCCCTCATTCCCAGAGAACTTACTAGGGCCACCACTCATGTTGCCGTTGCCCGAGGATTTGTAAAGGACTCAGGATGAGGAGCACTCAGATGCCTGTTTCTTTATGTTATTGGTTACTTACGCCATGCTATTGGATGCCTGCAAGGATCCTGCAGCCTCTAGCAGAAGGCTGCCTTCCTGCCCCCCAAATCCTGGTCAGTAATCAGGCCAGGGCAACGTGGGAAAAGAAAAGCACACAGATGGGATGCTTTTGCCTTCCTGGCCTGTGGCTCCTGGCCTTCTCCCAGAGTTCCAAATCTTTTATTACCCCACTCCTAACCCCCTGAAGACCTGAGAGTTTCTAAGTGTTATGGTTATATGGTAAATATCACTCTAGGATCCATCATCCTTCCCATTTTTGGGGGTCCATTTCCAGGTTGAGTATTGGGGAAGGAATACCGTAGCCCAAGCTGGTTTACTATCTTTTCTTTATTACCAAAATTAAAGAGGTTTAAACCCTTCCAGGACTTCCTATAAGGTATATTCTGAAGTGTCAATTGCTTAATAGATCATAGAGACCATTTTATTCTGGTCCATTTTCTTTCCAGCCAGATGTCCCCACTTTTCTGACCTAGTGCACTCTGTTCCCACAGCAGGGAGTCCCTGGCAGTCCCCAAACATGCACTGCTACCTGGGGCCTCTGTGCTCTGCACTTGCTCGTCCCTTCGCGATGTAAGTCTTCTTCTAGCTGCAAAATTCCTAGAAATATTTACCCATCTTTTCACCACAAGCAAGCGACGAACAGTTCTGATTGTTCATTTAGTGAACAAATATTTGCTGAGCAACAGTCATGTATCAAACACCGGGATAGACACTAAGATAACAATGGTAAGCACGATAGTCTATGCCTTCTTAGAACCTCGTTTGGTGAAAAAGTCAGGTTGGTAATGAATGGAAGTTCTAAAGTATGATAGGGGCTATGACAAGGTACATGATCCTGTGGGACCACCTGATGCGGGTGCCCCATGTACTTCATCTAGGGGACTTAGGGAAAACTTGGCAGCTTGAATTAATTTACATACTGATAAGGAGTTAGCGGGACAAATGGATAAAGAAGATATTTTCTGTAAAGAGGATCATATTTTACATTCAGAAATCCTAAGATGAGAGAGAAAAAGGAGTGTCTGAGAAATTAAAAGGGCTCATTTTGGTGGGAAGCAAGAGGCTGGACGGATTGATAGGCGCCAAGTCACTGTGACCCCGGTAGGCTTGTTAAGGGGCCTTGCTTGTATTCTGCCAACAGGCCTTGACAGCGATTGCATGATTAAATTCATTTTTTTTTTTGAGGAATCACTTTGGCTACTGTGTGCAGAAAGAACTGTGGGCTTGGGGTGACCGTAAGAGAAAGACTAATTATGACACTGTTTTATTTTAGTCCAAGGAAGTGATAATGACTTGAAATAGAGTGGTTGAGGGCAAAAATTCTCATTCCTCTATGCTACTTCTGACTAGATATGTACCAGTATTATATTATAGCATGGTATTCCAACCATTTCTTTATCTGTCTGTGCAATTTAGACTGGAACTGCTAAATGTAGCTGGCTTATTTTTTTGGACAATGTATTCTCAGTGTCTGATGTATATGATAAATCCTCAGTAAATACTGGTAGAATGAAAAAGTGATTTATTTCACTGGATGATTAATTTGGCTAAATGGATTAAGGAGGCAAAGGGTCTGAAGGCAGAGACCTAGTCATTTAGGAGTTGGGGAATTTGCAGCACGTTGGGGGATGGAGAAGGATGAGTGTTGGCCTTTAATGGGAATAGAGACGCTTTATTCATGGTAACAGGATGGAAAGAGAAGTGTGAATATAACTTTGGGTAGATTGCAAGTAAGGTGCGGGGCAGAGAAGGGAATTTCTCATTTTATTGCTTCTATTTTCTCAATGAAATATGAAGAGAGGGCATCGGTTGGGGGATGGGTGGATATAAGATATTTGAAGTGAAAGGAGATGTGAAATAGCCATATGAGAAAAGACAGAAAGTGAACATACTAGAAAACTGTAGTAAGGGTGCATGCATTGAGTACCTTTTATGTTTGAGAAATTGTTAAATAACTTAAATAAACATGAATTTTATTTTTTTTTTTAAGGATTTATTTATTTATTTCTAGATAGAGCATGACTGGGAAGGGTGGGGGGGGAGAGAGAGAGATTCTCAAGCAGACTCTGCGCTGAGCTTGGAGTCCCCACACAGGGCTCAATCTCATGACCCCGAGATCAGGACCTGAGCTGAAACCAAGAGTCCAAGGCCCAACTGACTATGCCACCCAGGCCCCCCAACATGAATTTTATTCTTTACTCAGTTCTATGGAAGAACATAACAAAGGATCAAATTCAGGGCCCACCAAAATACTTCTAGATTCTCCTTACTCTTTCCCAATTTTCTTTCATACCCAGTACTCAGTTGGGGCTCTTTTGTCTTCTCACAATCAACAGCTTTCTCTCCTATGGGGTTTAGTTTTACCTTACCTTGTGCCCCCTTCTCAGTTCTTTATTTTTTAAGTTAGTAATTATTCTTTTATCTTCGGTTCTTAGCATCTTTCTCCGCCGAGGCTTTGATTCTAGGTCAGAAGAGACTAGTAGTTGATCTGGATAAGAGGCTGGGAGAATGTAGAAAAGGAGTTATATTGGGTTTATTATTGTGGGATTCTTTGCCAGCGGGCTACTTGTAGTGGATGGGTAAATCTTTGAACATTTCCAACTTCATTCTTTATCACGTCATAAAAATAGCAGATGCTCTCCTTGCCTTTTAGAGCACTGACTCTCAACCATGAAAATGTATATGCTTATTTGTATGGCTTTTTAAAAATTCAAGTATCTAGACTACATCTTTAGAAATTCAGATTCAATAGGTCTTGAGTGGTTGCAAAAGCCCACAGGTGAATCTAATATGCACTCTGAGTTAAGAATTACTTATCCAATAAAAGAAAATCAGAGCTTCTAGTAGAAGTGGTTGGTTTCAGGGCTGGGATAAGAAAAATAATATGAGCCTGGAACCCATTGTCATGCCAGAAGACAAAGAAATGATCAACAACAACAACAAAGAAGAATTTTGTTGAAACAACACAGGGGACAAAACTGAAGGAAGTAACGACCGAAGCTGGAACAATTTGAGCAACAAAATAACTCATGACAATTTTATGAATTTTAACCCATAAAACAAATTCATGAATCCTTATCCATATAAATAAATGAATAAATAAATACATGGAAGATAAGAGATAGCTCTATCTCACGGTAGAATTTCAATCAATAAATGTAAAAGGAAAAAGGAAATAGAGATACTACCAGTAACAACCATTGCAGGCAAGATCCACCAATGGAGGCAAATTAGTGGGCAAAGGTTGAAGAGAAACAGGATGTGTGTAATCCCCAAGATACTTACCAACTACAGAAGGAAAATATTAAATTTACGTTAGAGTAACCCAGTACACAGCAACTTAAAGTGATCACAGTAACCATCACTGGTAATAAGATATATGGATGTCATGAAACCCTTGCTTTGATGCACTGAGAACACATCATTAAAAAAATTATTCTTGACAGAAATGAATACACTCATTACAGTCATGAGAAAGCATGATGGTGCCTTAGGTCAGTCACACATGCGTGCTCTCTCTGGAATGTACTGCCTCCATTTCCAGATCTCTGCCCAACACACAGACCTTGTACTCTTGCCCTGAGTGGTTCTTTTCATCTTTTCCAGCTTTGTTCCTTTGTTCCTCCTTAATTTGGACATGTTCTCTCACCTATCTCAGTGTACACTCTTAGTATTCTTTATCATAGTTTTTTTCCTTGTAGCCCTTATCATAATTAGAATCTTAGTGTCTGCACTAAGTGTATGCTCCTTGATGGGAAGGACTATATTTGTTTCTCTCATCAAGCTATACTTAATGCCTGGCCATGTTCCTGAAACGTATATAGAAGATATAACAGTTGTTGAGAATGACACTGAGTGACCAAACAGAAAAAGTCCTGTTTCTGAAATTGAAATAAAAAATGTATTGAGAAAATTGAGTGTCACAATACATGGGTTTGAATCATATCTGCTACCTACTTACTTTATAATCCCTGGCAGGTTTTTGCTTCTTTGTATTCTAGTTAACCAAAACTATAAAATTAAAGGTTTGTATGAGTTCCTAGTGTTGGGGAAAGGTTATTATTTTAAATTGTAAAATTGTTATTCTAGTTTTGGCTCTGTAAGTATTTAATGGTTTCTAGAACAACACTAACATGTGTGGACCTCTTTCCCCTCCCCCCCTTTACTGAGGTAAAATGGACATATAACGTTGTATAACTTGAAGGTGTATAATATGTGGCTTTGATATACATTGCAAAATTATTACCGCCTTAGTGTCAGCTAACACCTCCACAACATTGCATTTCTTTTTTGTGGTGAGAGCGATTAGGATCTACTTTCTTAACAACCTGCAAAATACAATATTTTAACTTAAATTATAGTCATATAAACTGTATATAATATAGCAATATTAACTATAAACACTATGTTGCACATTAGATCTCCAGAACTTATTCATCCTGTAACTGGAAATTTGTATCCTTTGACCAACATCTCTCCATTTTTCCCATCCCCTAGCTCCTGGTAACCACCATTCTTGTCTTCCCCCTGCCCCCCACCCCAGGAATTCAGCTTTTTTAGATTTCATATATAAGTGAGATCATAGCTTATTTGTCTTTCTCTGTCTGATTTGTTTCACTTAACATAATGCCCTCAAAGTCCATCCACGTTGTTGCAAATGTTAGAATTTCCTTCTTTCTCATGGTTGAATAAAAGTCCATTACACACAGGCAAACCTGCTCACACGCGCTGGTGCCGTGGCTGGGGAGTGGGGTGGGCGGGGCTGGTGCTCTGTCTGATCTGTGGCTGCGATTGTGGCAAGAGGATGGGCCGTCAGGAAGCAGTTGCAATGTGGGATTTATGGAGTTCTCAGCTGCGTGCACCCACCAGCTCTAGCAGATAGATGAGATAGCTCCAAAGTGGTGCTGCAGGCATGGAGCTTGGCCAGGTAGAAAGTCACAAATATGGCACCTGCCCATAACTCCATCCCTGGGGAAAGTCCTAATGGTTTCCTGCCCCTCTGGCAGGTACTTAAGGTGGGTCTCCTTTACATATGGTTTAGGTGCTTTTCAAATTGGTGTTTTTGTGCTGGGTCCCAGGGTAAGTGAATCTGTTCATGAGCCCTTTAGAGCAGGTTCTCCTTTTCCTACAGTTATATAGTTTTCCTGAATGTAATTCTTATTGTTTTTCAAAGCCTGGTATTTACAGGGCTCCACTCTCCATGCAGGATCTAAGGGTCGGGGTGCCTGATGCAGAGCACAAACCCTTCACTCCTCAGGGAAAAATTCTGAATTTTTGAGATCCTTCCTGATTGCGGATTGCTGCACCTCAGGTGGGGTGCTTCTGGAGAGATGGTGTCTCTGCCTCTCCTGTCTCAATGCTGTCCTTTTTTTGTGGAGGCCTTGTTTCCCCAGTTTTCTGGTCTTTTTTCTGAGGAAATTATTCCATATCTAATTATATATTTGTTGTATCTATGGGAGGGAGTAAGTTTAGGATCTTCTTACCCACTTCCATTTTGAACCCAATTCTGTTTCTTAATGTAGGTATTTATCCTTAGGAACTCCTCCTCTTTGAACTGTTTTTGCTGCATCCCATAAATTTTGGCATATTGTGCTTCCATTTTCTTTTGATTCAAGATAGTTTTAAAATTTCTCTTTTGATTTCTTCTTTGACCCATTGGTTGTTGAAGAGCGTGTTGTTTAATATGTGTGAATTTTCCAACTTTCCTACATTACGACTTCTGGTCTCATCTCATTGTAGCCGATAAAGATATGCTGTGATTTCAATCTTAAATGTCCTAAGGCCTAGTTCATGTCCTAACATATGATCAATTCTGGAGAATGTTCTGTGTCCACTTGAGAAGAAAGTGTATTCTGATTCTGTTGGGTGGAATGTTCTGTATATGCCTGTTAGGTCCGTTTGACCTGAAGTGTGGTTCAGTTCTAATGTTTCCTTCTTAATGTTCTGGCTATGGGATCTATTCATTCACAAAAGTGGGGTATTGAAGGCCTCTACTATTATTGCATCATCTATTTCTCTTTTCATATCTGTTAGTATTTGCTTAATATGGTTAGGTGTTCTGATATTGGGTGTATATATATTTTTGATATATCTTCTTGATGAACTACCCCCTTTATCATTATATGATGACTTTGTTTCTCATTATTTTTAAGTCTCCTTTGTCTGATATAAATATAGCTACTCCTGCTCTCTTTTGGTTTCTACTTGCATGAAATGTCTTTCTCCATTCCTTCATTTTGAGCCTATAGGAGTCCTTAAAGCTGAAGTGATTCTCTTGTAGGCTGCATAGAGTTGGGGCCTACAGTTTGGTTTTTGTTTGTTTTTCTTAATACATCAATCCAGTCTATTTTATTGGTATATATTATAGATATGACAGTCTATTTTACACTAACAATTTAACTTTAATGGCATACAAATCTCTACCCTTCTACTCTCTGCTTTTATGTTTTTGAAATCACAATTTACATCTTTTCTGTAATGTATTCATGAACAATTTATTGGAGTTTTAGCTATTTTTACTATTTCCATCCTTTAACCTTTTGAGTAGATTTAAGTGGCCAGTACACCATCATATGACAGTATTAGAGTATTCTGAATCTGACTCTATGCTTACCTTACCAGTGAGTTGTGTATTTTCATACGTTTACATGTTACTGATTAGTGTCCCTTCATTTCAGCTTGAAGAACCCCTTTCAGCATTTCACGTAAGGCAGGGCTAGTGGTGATGAAATCCCTCAGCTTTTGTTTGTTTGGGAAAGTCATTATGTCATCTTCATTTGTGAAGGACAGCTTTGCCGGGTTAAGTATTCTCGGCTGCGGGTTTCTTTCTTTCAGCAATTTGAATACATCATCCCTTTGTTTCCTGGCCTGCCAAGTTCTGTGCTGAGAAATCTGCTTGTAACCTTATGGGAATTCCCTCATATGAGAGAAATTGTTTTTCTGTTGCTGCATTTAAAGTTCTCTCCTTGTCTTTGATTTTAGACAGTCTTATTATAGTGGGTCTTAGAGAACATCATTTTGTATTGAAATCTTGGGCGACCTATTGGATTCTTGTACTTGGATGTCCAAATCTTTCCCTGGGTTTGGGAAATTCTTAGCCATTATGTCATGAGACATTCTTTCTACTCTCTTCTCCTGAGACTGGTGGCTAGAGCGCATACCTAGCTGCAGGTGCCTGTGTCATGGGGCCCGTTGTGGACACTCATACAATGGTGGGGGCAGGTAGCGAAGTCAACTGTGGACTCACAGGCAGCTGCAGGGGCCCTGCCTATTGGCGTGCACTCCTGTGGCTGCTGCATCTCACCAAGGATGCATGGCAGCGGAGGCTGGTGCTAGGGTTTGGGCTGGGGGTGTGCATGTGCACAGTTGGAGGGACTAGCTGCAGGTGAGTACAGTGGCACAGGCCACGGACACAGACGGCCTGACCTGAGCCCATAAGCAGCGGCACAGGCCCTGGCTGTTGGCGTGATCTCCTGTGGCCGTACAGCCTCCCCCGGACGTGCCCACTGCAGTGTAGGCCCGTGATGGATGTCCGGCCAGTGGCATGCAAGTGCATAGCTAGAAGGGCTGGCCCTAAGCATGTGCACGATGGTGCGGGTCAGCCAGGGTGCTTAGGCTGGTGTCTTACTCTGCCATAGCTGCACTGGCCTGGGCTGGCTGTAGGTTCAGTTCCTAGGCTCCAGGGAGAGTGGGCTGGGGAGGTAGTGGGCACTCAGGAGGCTGGCGTTAGTGAACGTGAATGCCTGTGGGGTGAAAACCTGGTGAAATTTGCAAGGGATCCATGAAGGCAATTGGCCATTGGTTTCTTCAGCAGCGAAAGCTGTTGGATTTGCCTGCAGAGCAGGTCGTGGTGAACCATGATCACTTTTGCTGCATGGTGTCCCCTTCTTCTCTTTCTTGTTCCTGGTTGTCTCTGTATGCCTCAGCTTTGCCAGTCTGGGTTAGGTGAAATGGAAGCAGTACCTTTGTGTGGTGCCCCAAAAGGCTAGGCAAGCTGGCTACTCATCTTGCTCTTCCTTTCCCATCAAGGGGAACTCTTTCTAGCTGGGAAGTTCACTGAAGTTGCTGAGCAATGCCAGTTTGGGAGATGGGATGATGGAGGAGAATGAAGCTGTCTTACTTCTATTCTTGTGTGGCTATTCTTGGTTTTTTTGTTCTACTGTGGTGCTCAAGTTTCTTAAGTGGACTCTAGAGCTCTTGCAAAAATGTTTTTTTCTTTTTTCTTTTTCTTTTTTTTTTTTTTTGGGAGCAAGTGAGCTGGGTGGGGTGCGGTGGGAAGGGGCAGAGGTAGAGAGAATCTCAAGCAGACCCCCTGCTGAGCTCAGAGACTGACACAGGGCTTGATCTCAGGACCCTGAGGTCATGACCTGAGCTGAAATCAAGAGTTGGATGCTTAACTGACTGAGCCACCCTGGCATCCCTCTGTTTTTGTTTTTTTGATAGCTGTCTAATTGTTGATCTTTGTAGGAGAATGGAGGCTGGGGTCTCCTATGTGGCCATTTTGGTGATAATACGCTGAGCCTTATTTTTCTTATTCCTAGAGATGGCCAGTTGGTATCATCTGAAGTGAGAGCTCATTAAAAAAAGAGACTTATATTGACTCAGTGCAATACAGTTCTGTAATTGGCTAGTGATTTCTGCCTTGGGTATATAAGGGTGTATAAGACTCATATGTTGGCTAGGTGATTTTCATCCTTGCAATAAATAACTTATGTTTCTTCAATTTCTTTTAATTATGTCATTCTATATATGAGAAATTGCTTATGTCTATAAGTGTTCCTAAGACATATACTTAGGAGGTAAAAGGTGAGCTTGTCGGGTCCAGGGCTCCTAAGACCATTAGAGACCCATTTAGCCTAACTTTACAAGAAAGTGTTGCTATTTCACACATTTTCACATTTAAATAGGATTCTTTTTATGAACTCGAAAATAGATATTTTCCAAAGTTAAATGGCTTTTTAAAATAACCCGCAGGGTTGATAACATGTTTATTATGAAATATTGACTGTTGATACTGTTAGCAGAGTTAATAAGTCTTGTGGGTGTAACAATTTCCTTCGAGTTCTTTACTGACTGAAAACAATTGGGCACAGCATGACATAATGCGCCAACAAAGATAGGAAAAATTCGGATAGGAAATTAGAGGTAACTAAACAGGATTGTTCAAGTAGTTCTAAAATCTCCAATTGGCTAACAATGATGGATTGCAGCGCCACCTGCTGGCCAGAAGCATTGTTTTATTACTGTTTCGTGAGTTTGTTGCCCCCTCCTGGGCTTTTTTGCGTGTACCTTATCTGTGTATGCAGGGTTTATTCACATAAAATTTCTTCCTCAATTGATTGAGCTGGCAATAGAATGGTTTGATTTGTCATTCTTGCTATAAAATATACAGCAATAGGCTTGAGTGGGAAACATTTCACGTGACAAAAATTCTAAATCCTGTTTTTCCTTCTATCTTGCATTACAAATAGAATGACACTGTCCAAAGCTAAAGTTACGGAATTCAGAAAAATGGAACAACAGGGCACTGTTAGAATCTATTACCTTTGATTGCTGTAGGTTTGCTTTAGCTCTTCAAGATTAGTATTATTTCTTAGATGGATCTAGAGTAATTAAAGTGTTCTGGATCTATCACAAATGATGGCTAACATTCCAGCATCACATAATGTGGCCTGAAGATCTTTGCTTTTTAGAGCATGACTGCCTTTATTGGCTGTTACTATCTGCAGATGTGACCCATCTTTAATATCTTTCCCCACAGGGTCGGCCACAAAAGCAGCAGATGCTAAATTAAACGATTAAACATGATCCTGTTAACATGAGCTGGACACCCACCTGTCTTGCTAGAAAAAAAAATTCACTCATTTAAAAATGACACATAACAACATATTTGAGCTATTATGTGTTTTAATTATCTTGATAGGTATAATGACTTTTATTTCAGGCAGCAAGGCACCTAAAGGAATGGTAATTGTTGCTTTTTTTTTTTTTTTACACAGAGGTCATAAAAATAAGTTGGGCACTAAGCAATTCAGGCTGGTTGAAATGCTGATTTGTTAGGAGGATTAGCGGATACATTTAGTGACCTCAGGAGAGTCATTTGACGTTTATAATTCTCCAGAGTTTTCTGGTGATTAAAGAACAGAGATATTTTCTCAAGTTTAGTTCAGGCCCTCAAAACTATGGATTGTCAGTTTCGCTGAGAATCTAAAGATTTATTCAAAAATGTCGTCTGAAGGAATCTGAGCTCGGTCTGTCCTCAAGAATGTGTCATTTCTTTTTTTCTTTTTTTTCCCGATGAGAGGAGGAGAACTCATTAGTGGTTCCAGGCATGGGTTTCATCCCAGTGCTTGAGAAATAAATGGTAATGCTGAAACATTGCACAGTGGCATCTCCCATTTTCCTGGTATTGCTGCCTTACTGCTTTTCATTTCTCTTATTAAAGACTCCTGTTCAAGACCATTTCTCTCCTATTTTGATAATTTCCAAAATAGTTTAAGAACCCTTTTAGTGACACGTTATTATCCTGATGGGGAATTATTGGAATAGAACCATCACATCTGAATAATCCCCTGGTCACAGACAAAAGTATTTGGACAGAAGAGACCATGAGATATTATGTAAATCACAAATAAGTTATTTTGTTCATAAATATGAACTCATTGAGATAATTGAATAGAAATTGCTTTTAAACTGCACATTTTATTAGTGGATCTTTATTACTTCCATTACAGCTTCAAAAATGTTCTTTTGGTGCACAACAGATTCAATTATAATCCTGTTTTATAGTTTTAAATATGCTTATTTTTTTTCAAAGGAGTACAATGACATTTAGGAAATATACCTAAAACCACCACATGAAGGATACTTCTAAGTTATATTTGGTTTATGTTGCAGGTGACTCAGTGCATAGTGTTTCTTATGAAGGAGCTCCAAGCATTTTTTAAAGCAGTCTAATTAATTTGTATAGGGACACTATGCAAAGTGGGTGATAAATACTTTAGATTATTTTCCTAATGGAGAAGTTATAGTAAAAAATTTAAGCTCCTTGCCTGGTTTATATAGTTCAAGGGTACAAATTATATCAATTTTTAAACTGAACAAAACAAATATCTGTCCTGTTTTTGACTATGATAATACTTTCCACTTTAGTTTGCCACTCATTCACTTATTTATTCCATTAATCTACATTGAGCATCTAATGGTATAGAACTTCACAGTACCAGAGAAATGATGGTTCTATTCTCAGGTACTTACTTACATGTAAGTCAAATTTTTAAACAGCATCATAAAGGTTTTTAGGCCAAAGATATATATAATTATAAAATTATGGATATAAGACACAATTATAAAAGTATGCAAAATAAAATTAATTATAAAAGACATTATATATAATAACATGAATAAATATATACTTATGAAACACTGTGATCAAGGATTCGACAGTATTTTGCATTCAGTTATGTATATTTGGTTGAAAGCTAGCTCTATCTGACTGGATAACGACTACACAACCTTTTTCTGCCAGTTTTATTGATCTATAATGGACATACAACATTGGCAGTGAATATTGTGCTGCTTTTCAAAGAACAAGTAGGATTTAGTAGGCAAAATAGGGGAAGGACAATTCAGTAAGAAACCAGTCATTCTGAATGTCTAAAGGTATGTGATGCCTACTGTGTTCAGGGAACCATAGGGAGCTCTCTCTCGGCACGTGAGGGGGAGACACGAGGCTGCAGGGATGGACAGGACATGAAATGAACATGAACTTGGGTGTAAATTTTGAGAAATCATTGAAGGATTTTTAAATGGTGGCTGATCAGGTTTTCCAAGGAGCACTCTGGCAGAGATACACCTGTTGAATGCTTTCCCAACTACCAGGCAGGAGCCTGAACTAAGGCTGTGGCTGTCTGAATGGGCAGGAGGGGTCTGTTTATAAGATAAAGGCATCAAGGTCTGTTCGTAGAGCAGACTCTTTGGTAAGTGGGTCATTGTGGAGGCAGAGCGTATCTTCCATCTTGAGTGGCTGGTGAATAGTGTTGCTATTTACTAAGTTGGGGAATGCATCAGGAGGCACAGATTTGGCAAGGGAGATTATGACTTTTACCCCACTGCCTGGCAGGCAACAGGTATTTTTTTATTTTATATTTTACACCTTATCGGTAAAAATACATTTCTAATAAAATTTTGAACTTGCAACCAACTTTATATATGTTTATAATGAGTTACATACCTATGCAATTTTGTGTGCAATGATGTTAGGAATCTTAAAAGGCTGAGATGGAAAAACATCCACAGATAGAAGTTCTGGTATTTTTTTCTACGTAACATTGACTGTTTTGTAAACTGTAATTCGGAAGTCCCTGCTTTAAAACAAGTCTGTAGATGAGGTCACCCTCATCTATAGGAGGAACAATTGTTGCATAAAATGATTGGAGGGGTGAAGGTAGATGCTTGGCGGTACCCACATTTAAGAATACACTGAAGAATTAAACAGAGGAAGGGCGTCTGGGTGGCTAGGTCGGTTAAGCCTCTCAGTTTTGATTTCAGCTCAGGTCCTGATCTCAGGGTTGTGAGATGGAGCCCCACGTGAAGCTCCGAGTTGGGCTCTGCATCGGGCTCCATGCTCAGCAAAGGGGTCTGCTTCTCTCCCTCTCCCACTGCCCCTTCCCTTGCTCATGTTCTCTCGTTCTCTCTCTCTCTCTCTCTCTCAAATAAATAAATAAATAAATCTTTTATTAATAAAAAGAAGAAGAAAACAGGAAAAGGAGAGTGATGTGGCATGGCCAGGGAGGTTAAGAACAGTCTCATGGAAGCTGTAGAAGATCAGGGTTCTCGAGTTTACCATGCTGATCCACACCTTATTTATTGAGTGCGTGCACTGTGGCGGGCCCATGCGGGGTCTGGAGACTCAGTGTAAAATAAGACATTGTCCTGCCTGAGAGAGGCAACAAGTAAATGATAATATCACAGGGTGATAAGTGTTTTAATAAAAAATGTATGCATTCTGTCTCAAAGCGCATGTGTTTTTTTCGTTTTATTTTTTTATTTTTTATATATTTAAAAAAATTTTTTATTAACATATTATGCATTATTTGTTTCAGGGGTACAGGTCTGTGATTCATCAGTCTTACACAATTCACAGCGCTCACCATAGTACTTACCCTCCCCAATGTCCATCACTCAGCCACCCCATCCCTCCCACCCCCTTCCACTCCAGCAACCCTCAGTTTGTTTCCTGAGATTAACAGTCTCTGACGGTTTGTCTCCCTCTCTGGTTTTGTATTGTTTTATTTTTCCCTCCCTTTCCCTATGATCCTCTGTCTTGTTTCTCAAATTCCTCATATCAGTGAGATCATATGATAATTGTCTTTCTCTGATTGACTTATTTCGCTTAGCATAATACCCTCTAGTTCCATCTAGCTCATGTTTATGTGTTAGGGAGGTGGGATGTTTCATGTTCTCAGAAGAGGTAGCAGCTGAGCTGAGTTTTCTCTGTGTCATTGTTGAGCCACGAGTTAGGTAGAGAAAGCTTAAAATGTCCGTTACTTTTATTCTCTAAGAGAACAACATTTTCAATAAGGTACACGAACCATCTTCCTGGTATCTGTCATCATCATGAATACATGCAAGTACTGGCTCATTTATATTCCTGAAGGGTGTTACATTTTCGCAAATTGTTACAGATAACAGTACTCACATTTAAATGAGAACTTTTAAATACCTTTCTCTATTTATAGCAGGAAAAGAAAGAAGTTCCCCAGTTCTGCTCCCCCGGAGGCATTCATTAAGGGAAGTTTAATGAAGCAGGCAAACAGGTGCTTTTTATGCTTTTTTTTTTTTTTTTTTTTAAAGGGTTGCAACAGCTCTTTCCCATCCCTTCAGCTTCCAACTGGGAACACACGTCATCCGCTAAGCTAATAGCTCACAGCAGGGTCCTTCAGTGTACTCCACATAAATATTCAGCTTTATCTTCCTCTGCCTGGTGATTGATCATAAGCACAATAGACAGAGAAAGATGGAAAAAATAAATACAGAAATATATGATTTCTGGGTCATAAATCTAAAGTTAGTTTTGGTATAGTAAGATCTAAGAAATAGACACTGACTGTAAGGTTGGTGCATGAGTTAATAAAAATTCTGTGGATTATTATTAAAGATTTTCCTAAATCCTCAATACACAGGGAAAAAAATAATTCTAGCCAGTGGCCATGTCTCTCTTCCATTGCTTTTGATCTCTTCCCCTTGCTAACAATTTGTATGTCTGTGGGCACTTAGAACATTTACAACCATTCTTAACAGGTTGGACATAATGTAAACATTGTAAGAAATCTTTGTTGGTTTCACTTAAGTCAGGAAGTAAACTTTAATTACTTGGGTGCTTGAATACATGTCAGTTTGGTAGTACTGTTTCCTTCTAATATTCACAGAGTGGAAACTCTCTTTAATTCATTTCTTAAAAGCTCACTTAAAAAATAACCTGAATGAGAAAAATTAGTAAAAATGATTGTCCAATTTAGATAGCAATTCAGGATTCAAGTAAGCCTTCTCATTATTTAGGATTTATTTGGAAAACTTTTCTGAACGATTTTTACTAGGATATAAGAATGAAGTGTTCCTTCGCTGAGAGTTCAATCTCTTTGTTATGGCAGAGATTGGGCCAAACTGAAGTATGTAGTTACTCCTAAGTGGTAAGCAATTGTTACCTCTTACCAGGAATCTTAAATTAGTAAGATCATTTACAACCATTTTGAGTTATATAAAGTAAAATAAAGCTATGGCAAAATGTAAACATTGAGGAATATCCTTCTCCGATAATTTAAAGGGCTAACAATGGTAAGGCAGAGACAGAAAAAGAAGTCTGAGGATTGAGTAAGTTACTGTCCCAACAAGGAACAGTGGTAAATGCCACACCATACAACTCCAATCACACTTTTTATGCTGTGTTTAGGATTACAATTTGGCTGTGAGAAGGAGACTCAGAAAAGAAAGGCTTTGAACAAGTTAGATGTGTCTGTCTCTTAAGATTGGTGGTAGGCAGTCCACAGCTGGATGAGGCGGCTCTGTGCCATGAAATCCAGAGGAACGCAATCCCTTTGAGCTCCCTGCTCACTCATGCCTGAAGTCTGGCCTTTGTTCTTGAGGTTTCAAGATGACTTCTGGAGCTCCAGATATGCTATCCGTGTTCTACATAGCAGAAGAAAAGACTGAGAGGCAGAGGATGGGCACAGATGTTGATTCCATTTATACATCATTAGCCATGACTGAGTCACACCGCGTAGTTAGCTGCAGGGCAGGCTGGAAAACGCCTGCTTTAACCCAGGTGTGCTTGTGCCCAGCTAAAAGTTGAGGGTTCCATTACTACAGAAGAAGGGGAGAATGGATATTGGAGGGCAACCAGAAGTCCCAGCCCAGGCTGCCTCTATGGTAAATGAATGATGTGTTAGTAAGCAAAACTATTTCATGAGCATGGGACCAGTTCAATGCTGAAGGCCCCAGGGATGGGTTCTAGGTTGCCCATTTCTGTACCTCCTGAAATCCTGGGGCCCATCTGGCCTTCCCTTCATCCCCACCAGCCACTAGTGCCACCCTGACCCTCCAGAGAGGGTCTGGGTGTGGGTATGGCAAGACTTGGGGTCATGCTCTTGCATCTGGGGGGAGGCAACCTGGTGGCAGCCATCCCCACCCTGGCCTGGCAGCTCCCTAGGAGCCTCTCGCCCACCGCTGCCCCAGGATGCAGGCACTATACTGAGGTTGCAAGGGCCTTGGACGTGGTGGGTTGGAGCGGTAGCCCTTGGGGAGAGGATGTGCCTGGCTCAGCTTTCCTGGCTGGCTGGAGGCGGAACCCTGCTGTGGCCAGGTATCAGCACCTATTAGCTCTGGGATGGGAGCCAAGCCCCTGGCAGCTGTGTGGGTCTGCACTTGCCCCATTAATATGCAAGTTGACCTTAGGGGCCACTTTCTTTCTGAATCTGGCTTGAGGTCGTCTCTCCTGGTCCACTCTGTGCACTCTCAAGGGATAAACCACAAAATTAGTCTTAATCTCAGTGGTTCATAATAGGAGTTAAATGCTCTGTTAATTGCATTTAAAACTGGCATTTCATCATATAAAGATAAATGGTAAAATTCATGCTAATAATTTAAAATCTTAACATTCTTAGAATGAAATTAAGTAGTAAATATAGCATCATCATGACAAATTGGAAGAGAGACTGCAGAAGAAAGGAAAAAAGCTTTATATTTTAATGCCTTTAATGGCTTTTCTTCCCCTCTCCCCCTCCTCCTCCCATGATTTGGAACAGGAAACCTCACATTTTCATTTTGCACTAGGTCCTACAAATTATGTAGCTGGTTCTGTAGGTGAGTGTCTCTATTTCAATAAGAGTATCTTGCTTTTGAAGTTTTGGAGGCAAGTTTGTAAGATTTCATGAAAGGATTAATTAGAACAGCTACCCTTTGGCTGTGCAGGTGTGTGCCCTTCTTGTCAGGTGTCAAATAAGATTACCTGCACCCTCATCTCATTACCTAGTTTAGCCATTTGCCATCCACAGTCAAATAAGATATTCTCATTAATGCCAATAAGACTTGTGTACAGATCAAGATGGGTATTAGCATGAGACGCAGAATAGCTTTGTCAATAAATCAGCGTGGATGTTGCCTCAATAACCACAGTGTAATTTTCAGCATGTCTGATATAGATTTATATCCTCTTATTACATAAAAGAAATGCTGGAGGTCTTCCGTGTTTTCCTAAGTATTTTTGAATAATTGTACCTTTTCCTACCTCTCTCTGACTAATTCTGTTTCTGAACATATAAATGGAAAAGACAGTTTCTACTCTAAAAGATGAGATTATATAAATGAATTTATTCTCTTGTTTTCCTTCAGCTATGGCCCACCTACTCAGGGTTCTATTTATAAAGCTAGCTTGGCATGTAATTTGGTTGCCTAATGGAATGGAGGTGAATATCAAGTGGTCCCACTGTAAAATAATCATGTGCAAGATGGATGAAGTAGAATGTTTGGTTTCAAGAATTTCCTGCACTATTAATCCCTCGGGTAATACATCTTAACTTCTCCCAGTGCAGATCGCACCAGCATGATGCTGCACATTTTCAGTTTTTGCAAAATGCACCGGTGTGGCCGGCCCAGACTGACCTCTCCACCTTGATGTTTCCTAATAAAACAACGACTGACAAGATACATTTTTAGCCACAAATACAGCTCCTTCAAGGTTGTCCTGGGTCAAAATGCTCTGTGATAGGATGGCATTGTGAGGAGTTACGCTGATGGAGAACACCGTATTACTTCTGTTTTCATTGAAGATAAATGCATCAGTGCCACAACAAACCAACCATTAGTGTTCATAGTACAGGTGAAGTCCAAGGCTGAGAAACTGGAAGAGAAATGAGTAAGGATGAAATTTCACTCGTTTTCATAAGCCATGGGTAAGGTTTGGGCGTATAAATTAGTTTGGTCATTTAACAAATTTAGTGAGGCCTAACATCTATCTGGTAGGTACTATTGCAGAGACAAGGACAAAAATTCCTACCTTCATGTACTGGAGCTTTTGTTCTCATGGACAGAGAAGAACACATGTAACTAGTTAAGGAAGTTTATATAGATTTTTTTTTAATGAATGAGATTGTGGGACTATTATTTGCAGAAATTACTGAGCAAGAGAGAGGAGTGGTGAGGAGCTTGAGCTCTAGAATCGGAGAAACTGGAGTCTGACTCCTGGTTTGTTTAAAAGCTGTGACTAAAAAAAAATAAAAATAAAAAAAAAATAAAAGCTGTGACTATTGGCAAGGAGCTTGAGCTCTCTGAGCCCTGATCTTGATATCTGTAAAACAGGACAAAAGTGGTCGATTACCATAAGAATAGAATGAGAAAATGCTTGGAAAGCACTTGGTGTCCTGCCTGAAGCGTAGTTGACACCCCGTCATTATTCTCCTTATTGTTGGTAATATTATTTAATGTCGGTATTCTCACAGGAAGACTTTGATTAGTAGACTGAGCCTCCAGCTGTAAGTTCTATGAATTAAGACGGCTATATGGCCTTGCCTCTCAAACTTAAATGTGCATGCACATCCGTGGGGGATCTTGTTCAAATGCAGGTTCTTATTTACGTAGATCTAGAATGGGGCCTCGAATTCTGTGCCTAGGTGGTATCTGTGCTGTGGCGAAATCATATGACCTGGCACTCGAGGTCAGTGTGAAGCCAAGCGTGTGCCTCCAGACAATAGGGGATATCAGTGACCTCAACTGATGAGGCATATTAATAACACCAAAGGACAGTAAGGAAAATACCTTGTTTATTGTAAAATATACAAATATGAGTGGTGGGTGAGGGGTCATTGTTCTCTGGCTGCTACCTCTGGAGAATTGTTCCTGTCCTATCTCTTTTTTTTTCTTTTAAAGATTTTATTTATTTTTTTGAGAGAGAGAGAAAGAGCACAGCAGGGGGAGCAGCAGAGGGGGAGGGAGAAGCAGGCTCCCTCTGAGCAGGGAGCCTGATGCAGGGTTTGTCCTAACTATCTTAGACAATAGTAATGAATTTGAACTTGCTGGGGAAAGGGCCCCAAGCCTATCCATTTGGCCTACCCTACCAGAAACCTCTATCAAAGTTGACTTTCATTTCTACCTCTGTATCTTTAAGAATGCATAAAACACACGATCAAGCAACCATATAATGAAAAATACTTGATATAACATTACATCAAGATCCAACAATCCCACTTCTGATATATACTCAAGAGAATTACATATTTTTTAATTTGTAAAAAGTCGTACATAGATATCCATAACAGCATATTCATAAAAGCCTCATAGTAGCAACAATCCAAATGTCCATCAGTTGATGAATGTATAAATAAAATGTGGTATATTCATAAAGTAGAATATTATACTCAGCCATAGAGAGGAATAAAACACTGATACATCCTACAATATGGGTGAACTTTGAAAACATTGTGGTAAGCCGGACACAAAAGGCCACATGTTATGTGATTTAATTTATGTAAAAAATCCAGAAAATGCAAGTCCATAGAGACGGAAAATAGATTAGTGGTTGCCAGGGGCTGTGGGAAGGGGAGAATGTGGAGTGACTGTTAATGGGTATGGGGTTTCTCTATGGGGTGATAAAAAATAGATAGTGGTGAATGATTGCACAACTTTGCCAATATACTAATAATAACTGAATTGCACAACTTAAAATGGTGAATTTTATGGTGTATGAATTATATATATCAATAAAAATGTAAAAAATAAAAGCATATCAAATACCAAATGCTTCAGCAGCTGGAGACCTATAAACAGAATACTTGAAGACTTTACCCATATTCTTTAATTGTGGTTTTGAGGGCTCAGCTTCATTATATGTCAGTGGTAGATTGAAAATAGGAATAAATTCTTTGCGATTCCTCAACTCATGAGGTGGAGTCCAATTTCGCCACTCCTTAAAACTGGGAAGGTCTCTTGGCTTGCTTTGTCCAGTAGAATATGACAAATTATGTGTAAGAGCTCCAGGCCTGGGCCTCAAGAGCAATTGCAGCTTTCACTCTTGCTTTCTTGGAACACTACAGGCATGTGGCAAAGAATGAGTGAAACCATGGGGAGAGCATTCTCAGCTTTCCTTAGCCATCCCAGCTGTCTCAGCTAGAGGCCCAAATTCTTGAATGGGCTCAGCATAGATAAACTTTCCCTGCTGAGCCCAGTCCAAATTGTCTATCCATGCAATCTGGAACAAAGATATGAATGTTGTTTTAAAGACTCAGTTCTGGAATTGATAGTTACATAGCAAGTTCTATTTGGTGAAATAGCTACCATTTCTTAACAGGCCTTTGCTGATGACCACCTCAAAATAAGAAAAACTGACACAGATGGCAGCATCTAGCCAGAGTTCCTTTTGTACCCCATTTTCCCTCCCCAACCTTGTTTTTTTTTTTTTTTCAAAACTTTTCTAGCTTTGTCTTCTCCTGAATTAATAAAGGCCTGACCTCTGAAAGATCATGGCAATATTTAAGAGACTTCATGGGATAGGTCCAAATGGGCACCTGGTCTTGTGCCAGAAGAATCTTGACTGAAAGGTTATTCCTTTCCTGCTCCCTGTTTCTGAGAATACCATTTAAGAGCCTGGCTCTAGAAGATGCCAGCTAACTAGAAGCAAAGTGATTTCTCAGTTTACTTTCTGGGTTATTTCCATGCATATTTGCATATGGACAATGTATAAAATGTCTTGGTAACTAATCTAACTTTTGATTAAGCTGTTACGGTGTGCAGAGCACTGTTCGTTGGTCCTTTGGGCATTCAGCAGGTATCACTATAATGCCCACTACTATTACCATCACTAACAGCAGGCACTTACTGAGTGCCTAATGCATGTAATGAACCTTATCTACATCCAAGCCAGTCTCCAAATACTTCTATCATTGGTAATGCTCATCTTTACACAATTTATATAATTCTTTATCTTTAATGACACCATTGTCATTGCATATATTGAACAGTGATGGTATATAAATGAGTAAATTATCTAATTAGACCATTTAACAAATATTTATTGAGTGACTACCAGGTCTTGGCAATTTTCTAGACACTGGGGATACAGCAATGAACAAAAAGATCCTGCCTTCATGGAGAATATATTCCATTTGGGGTGGGGATAAAAATTAAAGCTGTAGATTTTCAAGTATGCCAGATAGCAATAAATAGTATGGAGAAAAATTAAGCTGAGAGGGTCTAGAGATGGCTATTGGCTAGGATATTGTAATTTTAACTGGAGAAGGCAAATTGTGATGCAGGCCCAACAAAACTTGACCAACTCAGTGGGAATCTCTGAAGCAGATACAGCTCATCAGAGTTGTCCCACACCAGGTCAAAATGACTGGGCCTTTGCACACCTGCTTTGCTTAGTCATTGGGTACAGGTGAGGGGATTTTAGCACCTGAGCAGATCCTGAGGGGATAACAGAGGGCATCAGCTGACCACACTTTACATTTGGGTAGCAAGTTCCTCATTGAAAGGGCATCTGGTGGTGCATCTTCATGTTTGCCCCAGAAGCCAACAGAGCTTTTGAGCAGAGAAGTAATGAGATATGAGTGGTAGCAAAAAAAAAAAAAAAAAAAAAAGACACTGGCTATAATACTGTGAATAGACTGTAAAGAGACAAAGGAAGCCTTAAGGGAAGACAAAGTCTGGGTAAAGGAGACAGGGTAGAAGACTATTATAATACAGATGAGATGTGATTAGGGCTTAGACCAAAATAGTAGCCATGGTGGTGAGGAGGAGTAAAATTCTGAATAGATTTTAAAGTTTGTGCTGACAGTGTTCACTGATGAATATCTGATATGAGAAAGCAATCAAAGATATATTTTTTTTTTGACGTGGTGAGCAACTGAAAAACAAAGTTTTCATTACTGAGCTAAGGAAGTTTGTGAGAAGGATACCAGGAATTAAGTTTGGGACACATTAAATTTGTGATGTCCATTCAATATCAGAGTATAGATCTTTGGTTGGTAGATGGACATACAAATCTGTAGGTCAGGACATAATTGTATACTGTAGATGTACAATATAAACTTATACAATATGGTATGTCGGTTATATCTTGATGAAGCTAGAAAAAATGTTTCTGATCAAATAAAAAGATAAATTTAACACTGGATTTAACAACATGGATGTTATTTGTGGACACTGAAGAGAAGTTTCAGTGGAGTTGTAGGGCAAATGGCTGTTTAAATTAATTCAAGAAAGAATGAGAGCAGAAGGCTTTAAGAGAGTAGCAGAACTCTGGGGAAGTTAACTACAAAGGATAGAAGAGAAACAGGGCAATAAGGGAAATGTGGGTCAAAAATAATTTTTAAATGAGAGACATTTCAACACATTTATATGTTGATCCAGTAGATCATCCAGTAGTATGTTGATCTACTGGGAATGATCCAGTAGAGAGGAACAAATTGCAGGAGAGAGAAAGGACAGTTGTGAGAGTGGTGTTCTTGAGCAGGAGAGAAGAGGCAGGATCGAATGCACAGAGGTAATAAAGCCAGCAGAGAGAGAGAGAATGAAGCATGCCGAGTTCCTCCTTAATCTCGAGGGAGTAGTCATGGTTTAGGGACATAGATGCAGATAGGTGAGCAGTGGTGGTGGAGGAAGCTAGTGAGGGTCTTCTGATTCCATTTAATTTTCCTCCATGAAATTAGAATCAGTATCATTAGTGAGAATGAGGGTGATGGGAAGATGTTGGAGGTAGAAGAGAAAGCAATGGTATAAAATTGTTTTCTAGGAAGCAGGGAAACCCTAGTTAAATAATTGTTGGATGGGGGTGTATTAAAGAGAAAGTTAGAAAAAGAAGGAAATGATGCTGGTAACTAAGATAAAGAGGTTATGTTTATTGGTAATAACAAAGTTTAGATTGCAATCATGTGTATGAAATTGGGTGTAAACTCATTGGAAGAGAATGTATCAGCGAGTGGTTGGACTGTTTGCAGGATGTTAAAATCAAAATACATGATAAGGATATTCCTGGAAGGTATGAAAGTGAATGTGGACCTTGTCAAGGAATTGGGACAAGTCACCCTAATGGTAGAATTTGAATGGATAAAATTAAAAGCTAGATTTTAGGGAAGAGAAAGTGAAAAGGTCTGGAAATGGCAATGAGGAACCAGGATAGCAGCTACCTACTTCCGGGATCAAGAGGATGGTGGGTGGGGGAAGAAAGAAGCTTCATTTGGGAGGGCTCAGGTGAAGCAGTGTCCAAAGAGGAGAGTCAGGCTCCATCCAGCAGAGCAAGCAGGTGAAGGGGGCTTGCAGAGGTGCTGGAGATAGAGGAAGCTTTGCCCAAGATGGACCGAGTCTTT
The DNA here is from genome assembly GCF_004348235.1 of Phoca vitulina. NCBI lineage: Eukaryota > Metazoa > Chordata > Mammalia > Carnivora > Phocidae > Phoca > Phoca vitulina. Next base: position 75,682,480 of record NW_022589704.1, on the reverse strand, counting down.
GTGGGTTTCCCAAACTGGGGAGTGGATGAGGGATGCCCTAGGCATCTCGGGCTTCTTACAGGGTTTGGTATGAAGAGGGATACAGGAAATAATGAGAGCTAGCTGCTGTCTTCTAAGAACAAACTCAAAAATCAAAGTTTTGTGATACACTCAAAAGGAAACAAATCTCGGTCAGTTGTCTCAGATGTGGCAATTGGTACCACACAGGTGAGAATGCCCAATAGTGACCGAAGCTATTTCTGTATGCTCTGTCACACAGTTTCTTCTCTCCTTAACTCAGTGCTTTCTGGATGGATTTTTCCAAAGCATATTTGACAGAAATACATCTGGAGTTTAAACCAGTTCCTAACATTGTATATCAGTCTCTGTGTTGAATCAAATATTATTAATATCTAAGAAAGGGCTTTTACCAAAACCAGAAGCCTAAGATGCTGTGTGCATGCACACATATGCATGTGTGGGTAGACACACACACAACCTCTCAGCTATGCATACAGACTGTATTTTGTGTACCTTATTGGAGGATTGAAGTGACATTTTCACTGTATGTTAATTCTTGGCTTTAATCAAGTCCTCCTACCATATGATATCATATACTTTCCTTTTATGATCCTTTTTCAAAATGTAAAATTATTGTTTGTGTGTGAATGTGAGAGAAAAAGACTCTCCTGTGTATGTGTGTGCGAAAGACAGAGACAGTGTTTATTTAAAGCCTGTCTCTTCATGAGAATATAAACTGTGTTAGGGCAGGTAGAGATTGACATGTATGCCCGGGCATAATATATCACCTAACACATAGTAGATACTCAATAATATTTGGTCAAGTAAGTGAAAAATATGATTAAATTCTGTGGTCCCTTTCAAAAAATTCATTTGATTGTGTGTTTCTTTAGCATATATGGGTGGAATGGATTGCATTGTTCTCCTGTCTTGATCTTTTCAGGCTGTTATAACAAAATATCAAAGACAAGTAGCTTATAAACAACACATATTTATTTCTCACAGATCTGAAGGCCAGGAAGTCCAAGATCAAGGCTCAGGGAGATTCATTGTCTGGTGAAGACCTGCTTTCTGATACATTTTTTTTTTTGAAGATTTTATTTATTTGACAGAGACAGCGAGAGAGGGGACCACAAGCAGGGAGAGTGGGAGAGGGAGAAGCAGGCTTCCCGCTGAGCAAGGAGCCCAATGAGGGGCTTAATCCCAGGACCCTGAGATCATGACCTGAGCCAAAGGCAGACACTTAACGACTGAGCCACCCAAGTGCCCCTCTGATACATTTTTGCTGTGTTCTCCCTCTGTGGAAGGGGGAGGGCGTTCCCTTCATCCTCTTTGCTAAAACACCAATGCCGTTCATGAGGGCTCCACTCTGGTGACCTACTCATCTCCCAAGGCCCCAAGTCAAAGTACCATCTCTTTGGAGTTTAGGTTTTCAACATATGAAGTTTGAGGGGACATAAACATTCCATCTGTGGCATATCCCAAATATATTTTGGTATCCTTTTGATTATAATTTTATTAATGGGAAGCAGAGGCTTCAGTTTTAAATAATAACAAAAGTAATAACAAGCACTGTTTATTAATTGCTAGGCATTATTCCAAGCACTTGGAGTGATTAATTTGATTCTCATGACAGCCCCATGAAGTAGTTAGTGTTATTGTCCCTTTTTACATTTGGAGAAACTGAGGCATAAAATATTAAGAGTCAAAGAGTTGGAGAACAGCAGTGTGTGACATCTGAACCCAGGCAGTCTGGACCTTAACCGTGCACACTCTTAACTGCTTTGTTACGGGTGCTTCTCAATGATTGGTCTTAAGAACAGATACAATTTTCTTTTAATTTATAGTTCAACCAATTACAGTATTAAAAATAAAGGAGAAAGATGACAATTACATAAGATTGTAGGAAGATTATTATTAGCATATAACTAATTTGAATATTCATCAAGTCAGTGCATTAAAGACAGCATAATGCCTTTGCCTAAAGCTGGAGACAATAAATTTATTGTGAAAGGACAAATGCCACTATAAATTTTTATTATAAAGGTTGCAAATGAATGATGATTCTTTGTCATCCTAATATTTCTTTCTGCAGTTATAGTGAAATAACTTTTTTTCAATTAAGTGCTTCCACACATTTTCAATATTTTTTCATTCCTTATTCTCTTTTCATAGATGGTGATGCTTGAAATTATATAATGACTTCCCAGGTTTTCAAAATTGGACCATGTAGGAATGAAGAATTACATATGATAGCCTAATGAAACAAGTTCTATTATATTTAGGCTATTGTAATTAGAAAAAAATGACAGTAAGATGCAGTGTAAGTTAAAAGAAATTTATACATCATTTAAATGTCTGCTTTCCCATTAGATGATAAACTTTATATCCTTTACACATTAGAAAAAAATCTTATGAAATTTAAAATGGATATACTATAGGGCATAATGATCATGGTTCAGATAGTGTAAAATACATCTTTAGCAAATAATGTCCTTTTTATAATTTTATAAATTTTTCCATAACGACACAATACTTTTTAAAAAAGATTTCTGTCCTAACCTTTAGCACTTCAGCTATTTTCCCAGTCTCTTTTGCAGGCTTCATGGGTCTCTACCCAAATGTTCAATATGTAATGAAATTGCTCAAGACTATCCTACATCCGCTTCTTTCTAATGAAATTGCTCAAGACTATCCTATATCCGCTTCTTTCTGCAGCCATATTGCTACAACTAAAATGCCTTTAAAGCCAGCAGGTATTGTGAATGTATTAAGAGGCCTGGTAGAAAAGACAGAAAATTGTTAAAATGGAAAATGCATGTAATATCTAAATATTCTTTTTTTCCCCTAAATATTCTTAAGTTCAGAAAAATTTAAAGCATTTGGCTGGTAAAAATCAAACAACCTTCCCTGTTGGCTTGATTCAGCTCATTGAGGGCACTGCTCTATATTCTCTCCCTTTAGGAGATCTCATTTTTGCCTCTGGCCTCATTTACCATCTGGCTAATGACTCTCATATTTCTAGACCTTTCTTTGAGCTACATATTTTTGCATTCATTTGTCCATTTGGCACCTCCAATAAAATATCCTGCATTCAGCATATCTCAGACCAAACATCTCCAAACCCAGTTTTCTTTGAATGTTTCCCACCTCCACAAATGTGGCCTCCGCCCATCCAGCTGCACCAATTAGATATATAGAGGTTTCTTTGACAAATCCCTCTGCCATACATCACTTGCCTTCTTCGCCATGCCCCCTTCTCCTTTTTAATCCCTTTCTAAGACCTGTCAGTTACACCTTTTTAACATGTCTCTTGGGCTCTCTCTTCATCCCCACTGCCACCAGCTCCGTTTTATTTACTGTAATCTCTTACTTGGACATTTGCAACACCTGTTTACGATCTTTCTTTCTATTCAGCTTTCTCTACGGTGCGTTCTCCACACTAAAACTAGTGTGATCTTCTTAAGATAGAGATCTGATCTTGTTACTCCTTTGCTTAATATTTTTCAGTGGCTCCCAATTGCTCTTAAAACAAAATCCAAACTCCTTAAGGTAGCTACAGAGTTTTTAAAAGTTAGGCTTACCTCTTTCTCATCTAGCCTCGTTCTCCTCTCTATTCTCGTGTTGCGGCCCATCTGGTCTCCTGGAGCTGCGTGTTGACCCTCAGTCCCTCTGCCTGGAAAACTTTTTGCCATACCAACTTTGCCCAGAGCACACGTTTTCTTCCTTCAAGCCTCAGATAAGTGTGATTCCCTAGGAAAGCCTTTCTTGAATCCCTAGCCTAGAAAAGGATCTGCTTGATATATACTCATAAAGAAGCTTATTTTTTTTTTTCCTAATCACAGTTTTTCATTTTGTGTTTGTCATGCTCATCAATGTGATTATTTGGTAAAAGCATGTTCCCTCATTTGACTAGAAGCTCTACCAGAGCAGAATTTTTCTGCTTTTGCTTAGAGATTACATGTATCATAAATCTGTTTAAGTGAACAGGTGTTTAAATAAATAAAAGTATAACCTAATGCTCAGTGCAACCAGTACTTAGACTTTCAAGAGGAAACCTAACAAGCATCTGAGTCCCTCATACATTTACTGTTTGGGGATGCTGTGATTTTCCACTGCTCTGCTTGAGCCTGAGGCAACTCCATATATCCTTGGTGGGCAGAATTTGCAGATGGCCTAACAGGGGTTCGCTGAGAACAGAGCCAGCAGCAACTCATGAAGAGTTGTTCTGTCATTTGTAATAGCTCCTCCAGCTGCAGCCCACATATTTTAGGGTGGCATGATAAACATCTGCTGCTGACCTCCTTACTGTGGTTTCTAACAGTGGTTTGTACTTTAAGTAGCAAATTGAGCTCTGCTGTCTTTTCCTTCCCAAGGTCTTTTGTAGGTTGACATTTTAAGTGCACATCTAGTTCTATTGTTTTTAACAATAATCCTGAGACAGGTGCAGGAGCCATCAACTGCCCTCAGGTAATGACCCTCCCAAAATGAAAAAATGACTCTACAGTATTCCTGTACATAGATACCTTCTGTTAAAATATACTGCTTGTATATTCTTCAAGTTATGTGTTACAGCTCCATTGAAAAATCCTAAACTCTTGAGGGTCAGGTGATCATCAGTTTTGCCTTTGCTTCTTTCCCAACAGACAAATGCAGTGTTCTGAAACAGTGGCCATTTTATAAACATCAGTATCTGAAAACTTAGGAAGACTGGCCAGTGACACCAATAAGATACGGTAGTGTGTCTGGGAAGTCAGATATTTTGGCATATAGAGATTCCAATATATTTTTGTGGTGATAAAAATGAATATTGGCTGATCCAAAGGGGTACGTGCACCCTGATGTTTATAGCAGCAATGTCCACAATAGCCAAACTATGGAAAGAGCCAAGATGTCCATCGACAGATGTATGGATAAAGAAGATGTGGTATATATATACAATGGAATATTATGCAGCCATCAAAAGGAATGAAATCTTGCCATTTGCAACGACTTGGATGGAACTGGAGGGTATTATGCTGAATGAAATAAGTCACTCAGAGAAAGACATGTATCATATGACCTCACCGATATGAGGAATTCTTAATCTCAGGAAACAAACTTAGGATTGCTGGAGTGGTGGGGGGTGGGAGGGATGGGGTGGCTGGGTGATAGACATTGGGGAGGGTATGTGCTATGGTGAGCACTGTGAATTGTATAAGACTGTTGAATCACAGACCTGTACCTCTGAAACAAATAATACATTATATGTTAAAAAAAAAAAGAAGAAGATAGTAGGAAGGGAAAAATGAAGGGGGGAAATTGGAGGGGGAGACAAACCATGAAAAACTACGGACTCTGAGAAACAAACTGAGGGTTCTAGAGGGGAGGGGGTGGGGGGATGGGTTAGCCTGGTGATGGGTATTAAAGAGGGCACGTTCTGCATGGAGCACTGGGTGTTATACGCAAACAATGAATCATGGAACACTACATCAAAACTAATGATGTATGGTGATTAACATAACATAATAAAATTTAAAAAAATGAATATTGGCAACTCTGAAAACCTTACACGTATTACTTTGTTTCTAGGAATATATTAAGGCAAATCCCAAGCATTATTTTATTTTTCACCCAAAAATACATGAGTATGCATCTCTAATGAATAAAGACATTTATTTTTGTAATATAAGCACCATTATCACAGCTAACAAAATTAACAATCATACCCTAATTCTATTTAATACCCAATTTATTTTGAAATTTTCCTAATTGTCTTAGAGTTGTCTTTTTCGTAGAGTATCACCCCAAGCAGGATGCCACATTGCTTTTGATTTTTATGTCTCTTCTTCTTTTTTTTATTCTTAAAGATTTTATTTTTAAGTAATCTCTTCACCCAAGGTGGGGCTCAAACCAAGATCAAGAGTTGCATGCTCTACTGACTAAGCCATCCAGGCACCCATCTCTTAAATGTTCTTTATGCTCTAACAATCTCTCATCCTTTTGTTCTCATGCCACAGCTGAGTTGGAGAAATTGAGTCCAACACCCTGTCTTTGTCTGATGGTTTCCTTGTGGTATCATTTATCATGTCTCTCCATCCCCTTATTTCTAGTAAAATTGTAATAATATATAGAGAGGTAATTAGATTCGGATTCATTTATTTGACAAGACATCCTCATAGGTTGTGCTCTGTACTTCCTAGTGCATCACATTAGGAGGAACAAAAATATCTATTTCACTTTGTACTAATGCTTGCATTTGAGTATTAACAGCCCAATCCTTCCATTAAAAGATTCCCATCAATTTTTTACTCAGTAATTTTAGAATCCATTGATTATTATCTGTATTCATTATTTAATTAGCATTTGCAAAATGGTGATTTTCTAATTTTACCACTTTATCTGTGTCAATTGGCTGTAACTATCTCTAAAGAACAGACTCTATTTGGCTAACTTTTTCAATAAGAAAAAAGGATGCCTTTTTAATTTTTTTCTTTAAAAGATCAATTTTCACAGTCATAAGTTGTTTTCTAACAAATTTTATAGTATCTAATCAGTTTTAAAAATATTTCTTACAGACTTTACTACATCAAGTGTTTTCATCCATTGCAATGTTTATACTTTTTGATGCTCACTCTCACGTAATTTAGGACAGTGGGAGTCCCATCAAGTTGGCGCCTATAATCTTTAGACATGGTGCCCTAGGGTTATCTTGTACACTTTTTGCCCCAGATCTGGTATCAGCCATTTCTCCAAAGAGTACTAGTTCCTTTTAGTGGGAAATAATAGAGACTACAATCTGGGTCCTGTAAATATTCTCCAGGAGTGGGCTGGCGTTGCTTTTTGGACTTTCCAATAGACAAAGCTAGAAAACAGATACATAATTCTAAGGGGAAAGTTTCCAGTGTATATAGAAGTTACTGTTCAGGTGTACAATTACAAGGTATATAATTTGATTTTTTTTTCTTGTATCTAATTCCTTTACTACGGATGGGTGGATGGATAGATGGATATATAGAAAAGAAAGAGATGAAAGTGTTTTTCTCTCCTAGGTTAAAAAACAAATTCACCAATGTTTTCCAGTACTTTTAGAATTTCATTTTTTTATTAGGAGATCTCTGATTCATTTGGAATTTATCCTCATACACAATAGGAGGAATGGATAAAATTTTATAAATTTCCATAGGTTTATCCAGTTGTCCCAATACCATTTACTAAAAATCTGTCTCCCCTTGACTTTAGATGACACTTTTATCATTACTAAATTCTATACATACTTGGTGTTTTGGATATTCTATTCCCATAGTTTTTCAGTTTATTAGTGAAATAATACCATGCTGTTTCATTTATGGAGTCCTTAAAGTGTTCTAATATCAGCTATAATTATCCCCAACACATACTTTTTCAGCCTTTACTCTGCTGATTTTGCTTGTTTATTTCTTAATGAACTTTCTAATCAACTTGTCTTATTCCGAGGAAAAACATCATGGTATTTTTATGGGGATTGATTACATTTCAAAATTAACTTAGAATTAACACCTTTATGAAGTGGAATTTTCATATTCAAGAATAAGGTATACATTTCTGTTTGGTCATGTATCAATCACATCTTTCATGAGTATCTATATTTTTCCTTACGTCTTTTATTGCACTTTTAAAAGTTTATGCCTAAATATGTTATTATTATTATTATTACTACTACTACTTATTATTTCATTGTAAAGAAAGCCTTCCTTTCCACTGCATCCTTAAAGTGGCTGTTGCTATTGCTTATAAAATGCTAAGGCTATTGATTTGGGGATGTTAATTTTATATCCTGCCACTTTACTAAACTCTTATTGTTTATAGTAGGTTCTCATTGATTCTTTTGGGGTTTGTAGTTGTAATATTATAGTTCTGCCTATGATGATAATCTTCCAAATTTTTATGTCCGTCTGTCTGTCTATCTATCTATCTATCTATCTATCTAAAACCAATTGGGTTTACATAATGCCTCCTGTTTAGTGGGAAATACAACTGAAGTTACAGTTAACTTGTTCCAGACTTCAGCAGTAATGCTTCTAGAGTATTTCCATCAATTGTTGACTTTTGCATTGAAGTAATACAAATTTTATTATATTAAGGAAATGTCTGTTAATTATTAATGAATTATGTTTCTTCTTAGATCTATTAATGTGTATCACATTAAAAGATTTCCAATTTTTTAAAAGATTTTATTTATTGATTGATTAGGGAGAAAGAGCTCGAGCAGGGGAGAGGGGAATGGGGGAAGGGGCAGAGGGAGAAGCAGACTCCCCGCTGAGCAGACTCCCAGGACCCCGGGATCATGACCCAGATGCTTAACCGACTGAGCCACCCAGGCACCCAAGATTTCCAAATTTTGAATCAAACATACAAAACAATATTTTCAGCAGTTATATAAGAAACTCCTGTTTTCCCTTTACCAGTATTCATCATTTTTTTTACCCTTTGTCCCTTTATCACTTTCCCTCTCCATCTGTGTGTGTATGCGTGCATGCATGTGTGTGTGTGCACGCACATGTGTGCACATACACATGTATGCATGTGTCCAGGGCACAAGTATATATTTTTTCTGAACCATTTGTGATTAAGTTGGAGATATGCCTATTTACTGTGTGTGTGTGTGTTTTTTCTAATAGTTATCTTAACATATACATTCAGTTCATTGTTTTACTGATACTGTTTACCACTTTTATAACAATGATGCCATTAGTAACTTCCTCTATTGTTCTCTCCCTTTCTCCCAGAATTTAATTAGATAGGATAGCCTCTTACACCAATTGACAACCTATGAGTTAGTGAACTTATATATTCCATACACTCAGCCCTTCTTACTATTTAGTAGCTGTAATGTATTTATTCTGTCAGAGAACATATTTATACTCTATTTGGTCATGTTATCACCACTGATTGGTGTTAGCTTTACAATTACATTTATTTTAGTCATTGTTTTGTAGTTAAAATGCTGAAAATTCCTCTGAATTCATGGTAGACTCCTCTGTTAAATTCTCAGGAATAGATCGTGGAATCAGTGTTCTCTGTGCTCTTGCAAATTTATAATGGTATGATTGAGAAATCAGTTTGGCCTAATTTAAAACCCTGAGCTCACACTTCTTCGTTAAGTACTTATATCTCTATTATCTTATGTTATGAAGTGTTACTGTTGATGTTTGTTTGCAATTCAGTTATCTTTCCCTTATACCTGATCTGGTCTTTTTATTTAGATGCTTAAGAATTCTTTCTTTAAACCTGATAGTTTTACTGGAAGTTGTTGGAGTCTGACCATTCTTCAGTAATTTTCCCAACTGCATGAGTACCCTTGCAAATATGTAGACTTAAGCCTTTTATTTTCCAGGATTATATGAATTACACTATTATTTGTAACGACCATGTTTTTCTCCTTAGGTTCACCTACTATATCTATATTATAACTTCTTTCTTGTTTTCTACCTCTATCTAACCATGCATCCGTATATACATACATGCACATAATTTTTGGTGGTCATATTTATTCCTTTTTATCCTTGTTTTCCTGACTTTACCTTTCATGGATATTTCTTCATTCAAGTTTATTCTACATGAGCTTTCCATACTGAAAAACAGTACTTTTTTTCTTATTTCTAATTTGGTAGCTAGTTTTAAAAGCTCTAGTTGCAAAACCTTCTTGTTTTGTAATCTTATTTTTGAGAATTTTCTATTTCTGATTTATATTTTTCATGAAGCACTTTAGAGTTTTTTTAATTTACATTTGTTTTTTTTCCTCTGTTCACATGCTGTGCTCCTGTGTATTTCTGATTTGTGGTCAGGCTTTTTAGTGGATTTTCATGTTTTTGTATTTATGTTAAGTTCATTTTCTTTTTTTATTTTAATGGAGTTTTCTTGTCTTTTTAAGGGAATGTTTTTGTGATGAGGAATGGGTTGGTGTAGCTTCACTTCTTGATTGCTCTCTTCCATTGTAACTATAAAGTATTAAAAATATGACTTCCTTGTGGAACCATGTCCACAATTCTAAGCAGTGCTTCCTTAGGACTTCCCTCCCTCTACTACCTGGAATCTGAAACTTCTTTCATCTTCATTCCTAGGGTTTTTGCCTTACTCAATTTGCCTTCTATTCACAGAACTTTTTAATTTATTATTATTATTTTTTTTATCCTTTTGGGTCTCCATAATTTCATCAATAATTCCAAAATCCTTCATGGGTGGACCTGACTAGTGCTCTTAACTAGTTCCTTATGTTGGAACTCACCCTCGAAGGGGAGCGAGTTTATTCTTACTCAACTTTCATGGACTATTCTTAGATCTGTATGCTGAGGATTCCAAAAAGAAAATATTCCCCTCTTGCATGTGAGTTTTTGGTGGGAGTTACTCATGGTTTCTGAGCTCTTAGTACCACTGCAGCTACCCTTTCTCTTGTCCTGTACAGGTCATGCTACCAGTGGTGGTGTCACTAGATTTTTTCCAGATGTCCATGTTTTTTTTCTTTATGTTTTTGGCTTTATGAAAAGATTGGGGAGATTTGAAGAATACACTTATAAGCCTCTTTATTCCATACTACCTACACTCTCAATTCTCTATCCTCTCCACTTTCATAATTTGCTGTGAATACTAACACAGTACAAAATAGTATGCACTTTGGCTTTTAAAAGAGCTGAAGAAGTAGACATATATTTTCATTGTCATTATAAAGAAAAACAAATTTTTCAGGATAAATTTTAAACAGAAAAAGTAATATTCTCATGAGAACCATGCTGTTTTTTGACATCAATATTTTATAAATTGTCAATCAAATGTGAAAACAGTGGATGTAAATATTTAAATGATTCTGTGGATATAAAGTTTAAATGGGGTCAACATATTAGCATTAATTTCTTTTTTGGAGTTAAAAACATTGTTTCTGATTAAAAAAATAATCTTAATGGAGTCTACCCTAAGGCTGAAGATCAGCAGTATGGATAAATTTGACGAGTGATCTTTAAAAAAGAATTCTTACCAAATTATTATTGTCACAGTTTGATATACACACATCCTGAATTGACTCCCACTGTGTCGCATCCTCATCACATCCCTTGAGTAGGTTATATTGCAAAGGTGATGGAATGTTGCTCCTATGATTATGTTAATGTTGTGTATGACCCTATAGTAGCAGAATGGAGTCAGAGATTCTTCTGTTAACCTTGAAGAAGCAAACACCCTGCCTATGGAGAAAGGCCACATGGCAGGGAGCTGTGGGCAGCCTTTAGCATGTGGGTGTCTTCCACCACCACAGGGAATTGCATTCGGTTGACAACCTGATGTGTGGATGCAGATTTTTACAGTTGAGCCTTCAGATGAGAACCTGTGAAAAAGCCTGAGCAGAGGATACATCTAAGCTGTTATGCCTTGATTCCTGACCTGCAGAAACTGTGCTGTTTTAAGGTACTAAGTTTTGGGTAATTTGTTGTGCATCTGTAGACAACAAATACATAGGACATTACAAAAAGTAAAAGTGAAGGGTTTAGAAGGGAAAAGAAAGAGGAGGTAGGGACACATCAGAGGTAAATGCTTTGACTATGTGATCTCAGTAAGTGCTGGAACCTCTCAAATCCAGTGGCTTTTCTCCAAATACATTAGAAAATGATAATAAACTTTCTAAATTAACATTAATTACTGGGTGGATTTTTTTTTCTTAGTTGTTGGCAGATCTTGTGTGTAATGTCATTTGCTTCCAGATTAATTTTCAGCAAATCTTAGGGCCTCAAAATTTGTGTGTGTGTGTGTGTGTGTGTAGATAAGAGCATGCATTTATATCTCTGTTCTTTCCATTATTTTGCAGTGCTCCTACATTGATAAATATTTATTGAGTGCCTTTTCTGATCTACATATTGAGTTATTAAAATACTATGGAGCTAACCCTATTATTATCCACATCTTATGATGAGGAAACTGAATCTACTTGAATTTAGGTAGTTGTCTAATGTCACATCATACATAAATGGGGAAATGAGGATTCAAACTAGTTTGTTTGGCTCTGGAATCTTGAGTATTCACCATAGTCCTAGCAGTCAGCCCTCTGTCCTTTACTTCATTCCAACTAAGTCAAGGACACACCCTCTTTATTCTCATAAACCTTATGATTTGAGCAAATAAAAGGAATTTTACTCCCCCCAAATATAGATAACTCTTGATTTAATCCAAACAAGCCATTTTCAATGAGAAAACCAAAAGAATTAGTGATATTTTTGAACTCATGTGGTTAGGGTAAGTGTAAGTCAAGATCTAGGACGGCCAGAGTTTGCTCTTTATAGTTTAAAAAAAAAAAATAAAGCAAAGATGAATGGACACACATTAACTGATTAAATAGGGCGAGGCCAGAATAAGCAAATAGTGGAGAAAGTGGTTATAGTGGTAATGTGGTCTACAATGGAGACTTAACAGTAACAGATGAATGAGAAACGTTAGTGTACAATTGCTTAATGTATTCTTCCTTTTATCTCATACTCGTCTGTTTCTTGCCTCTTTTTTTGCTTTTCTCAGTCTTTCTTATCTTTTAGTTCCACCTCAATGTCCTAATGCATGCCCAAGTGGGACAGGATTTGGTAAACATTGTCAGGGATGAGGAATTCTAGGCCATTTCTTGTCTTGTCGCATGCTGAGCCTGACTGAGTCAAAAATAAATGTATTTTGCTCTTCATTTCTGCTGCCTTCTCATGGGAGGTGTCAGAGGAACAAGGTTGAATTGCTTAGGGCTCAGAAGTGAGAAGAAACCACTGGGCTTGGAATGCAGCACAGAAATCAGAATTGTGAGATTCCAGAGAGGCAGATGCATAATGCATGTCAGACTGCGGCTCCTTAGGGTGTCCTCCTGGGTGAGGTGAGGTGGGTGAAAACGAAGTCTGAAAACCAGCATTGGAGGTAGTCCAGGCAGGGATGTGGAAGTCTGGTGAGGAGTGAGTGACAGGTGAATGTCTTGGCTTGCAGGCAGAAGATGATTTCGGAAAAGCTTGGGAACAGGAAGTCACTACCCAGGGACAGACACGCTGGTTATCAGCACCAAGCAAATCCAGTGAGAAGCTCAGACTGCAGGCCATGAGAAAGATGAGAAGCAGCACAGTGAGACTTCTGTTCAGGAAGTGCTTAGATGTGAGGCAAGACACCATCAGGATATTCCTGGACCGATCACTCAAAACAGAAACCAAGTAACGGGAACTGGGTTACCAGGCAAAATTGCTTAACAAAGAGACCAGAGCTGGTTATAAAAATAGGTTATATATAAAAAAGCTGGTTATAGAAACAATGCTAGCCTAGGGAAATATCAAGAATGATAGGACTTAACATTATCAAATTACTGAATTCCTGGATGGGATTATTTAAAAATCCTAGCTAGCTTTTGATTCCAGGATCTGTGACAGGGCTGAGCATGAAAGGTCATGGAGCTTAATTAGCATTTGGTTTGGGCATCTGAGGAATGCGGGATAGAGGAATGCTTTAGCTTTCTTAATGCTTCGATTAAATTGTTTCCTCTTATTTTAACCAGGTGGTATCTGTTATTTATGCTATTTGCATTTCTAACTCCACTGAAGGAAATTCTCAAGTGATAGAACAAGGGTGAAACTCTAATTTTGGATTTAGCCTCATAGAGGGAAAGTTTGTTTAACTTTAAACTTCAAATGTTAAGCATAGGTTAATTTATATCACAAGGCCAAAGTATCATATTTCTTTAAGTCTGATGTTCTGAACATTAAAATTTAAATATTTTATCAAAGTTTCTATTAACAACAGAATCTGAAACTGTTACAGGGATATATGCCAATTGAGTGTACTGGATTCCTAGATTATAAAAGAAAGGATGTTTTTTAAAAAAATTCATATATCTCGGGGTGCCTGGGTGGCTCAGTCGTTGAGCGTCTGCCTTAGGCTCAGGTCATGATCCCAGGGTCCTGGGATTAAGCCCCACAGCAGGCTCCCTGCTCGGCGGGAAATCTGCTTCTCCTTCTCCTTGTGTCTCTCTCTATCAAATAAATAAAATCTTAAAAAAAAAAAAAAAGAAAAAATTCATATATCTCTTCCACAACAGTGAATTTTTATGCTTTGTTGAATAAAAGTACAATTTTTAAAATAATACTCACTTTTGAGAGGACATTATTCTAATTGCATTGTGGTATATGTGCCTGAAAGTGCACATATCACAAATGTACAGCTCAACAAATTTCCAAAAAGCTGAGCATACCCATGTAACCAGAGCTCAAATGGGGAGCAGGGGAACAATACAAAACAATACTAGCCTCTAGGCAGTACACCGTGCCTCCAAAATGACCACTAAGCTACCTTGTACCATCATGGATGAGTTTTTTTGTTGTTGTTGCTTTTGTGAGATAAATCTCACAATTTCATAATCTGATATAATAATATATAATAAGAATGAATGTTACGAATGAATATGTTGTTAGTAAACATAAAGAATATATTCTTTATATATTTATTATATTGTATATTAATAGAATAAATATTCCTTATTAACAAATGTATTCCTGGAGTCTAAATTTTTCTTTCAACATGCTTTGGAATTCATCTGTAATATTGAAAGAAGTTTATAGTTCATTTAATTCTCATTGTTGTATTTCATTTGGTGAATATGCCACAATTCATTTATCCTGATGAACATTTGGGTAATTTCTGACTTAAGGCTATTTTGAATAGTACCACTATAAACATTTTAGTGCATGTCTTTTGGAAAATATATGTATGTTATTCTTGTTGGGTGAAGGGGAATTCTAGTCCATAGGTTATGCTTATCTTCAATTTTAGTTGAAGCTGCCAAATTAGTAGTGCTTGAGGGTTTGAGTTTTTCTATATCTTCGTCAACACTTACTTTCGGTTTTTCTCTTTTTAGCCATTCTGGAGTCTGTGTACTGATGTTTCTTTGGGTTTTAACCTTCATTTCTCTGATAACTGAAGAACTTCACAGCTTTTTATACATTTATTGAATAGTTGGATATGCTCTTTTTACAACTGTCTGCTCAAGCCTTTTGTGCGTCTTTTCATTTGGTTGCCTTTTTAAAATTTGAGTTTTTTATGTAATTTTTAAAAATTTTATTTATTTATTGGAGAGAGAGAGAGAGAGAAGCACAAGTTGGGAGGGCAGAGGGAGAGAAAGAAGCAGACTCCCCACTGAGCCCAGAGCCTGAGAGGGGCTTGATCCCAGGACCTTGGGATCATGACCTGAGCTGAAGGCAGACACTTAACTGACTGAGGCACCCAGGCGTCCCAGTTTTTTATGTGATTTTATACAAGTCCTTCATTGAATATGTGTGGCATAAATGTCTTCTTCCACTCTCTGGGCTTGCCTTTTTATCCTTAATCATCTCTTTTAATAAGCAGAGTAATTAATTTTTTTTTGACACTGGCTGAAAGACAATGCTTTATTACTTGTATGTACAGAAAATTCAACAGCGTCCACTCAGCCCAGTTTGGTGGCCAGTTCTTTAGCCTTTGCCTTTTCCAGCTTGGCGATGCGAGCCACAGACTTCACACCCAGGACGTTGCCTCCCCAGTGGCAGCAGATCTCATCCTATCTGTCATTGTGATTGGTCCTGATGGCTTCCACAAGCTTTGCCAGAGCTCCTTTGTCTTCCGAGTTGACCCGTGTGAAGGTGACAGTGGTGCAGGTCTTCCTGTGGACCAGATGCCCCAGCCTGGCCTTCCCCTTGATAATGCAGTAGGGAACCCCCATCTTACGATACAGGGCAGGCAGGAAAACCGCCAGCTTAGTGGGATCCACATCATGTGTAATCACTACCAGCTGAGCCTTCTTGTTTTCCACCAAGGTGGTGACAGTGTTAACCCCAGCTCGAAGGACGGGTGGCCTCTTAGTGGGGACATCCCCTTTGCCTGCAGCTTTCTTCTCAGCCCGGGCCAACAATCTCTGCTTCTTCTCCTGCTTTGTCTCCAGTCTGTACTTGTGGGCCAGCTTAAGCAGTTGAGTAGCTGTCTGGGGGTCCAAGGCCTGGGTGAACTGGTTAATCGTGGGAGGCACTTTTAGATGTTTGTACAGAATAGCCCTTTGCCATTGCAGCAGGATGTAGCGGGGCCATTTGACAAAGCGGGTGAGGTCCCTTTTGGGCTAGATGTCCTGTCCGATGCCAAAATTCTTGGGCCTCTTCTCGAACAGGGGATTGACCACCTTCTTGTCCTCCTGCTTCTTCATGACAGCAGGGGCCAGGGCCACCTTCTTCCCCTTCGCCTTCTTCCCTTTCGGCATCTTGGGTTGCTGGAGGAGAGAGCCAGAGTAATTAATTTTAACATAATTAAAATTACCAATTTTTCTTGTTGGTGTTTTTAATGTGCTGTTTAAGAAATCTTTGTTTACTGCAAGGTTACAAAGATGTTCCCTGTTTTTTTTTCTATATGTTTTATTGCTTTACTTTCCACATTACATCTAAAAACCATGTAGAATTGACTTTTTGTTTATGGTATGAGGTAGAAGGTCAAGATACTTCCACACCCCCCCATATAGATATTAATTGTCCCACAACTACTTATTAAAGACACCATATTTTGGGCGCCTGGGTGGCTCAGTCGCTTAAGCATCTGCCTTCGGCTCAGAACGTGATCCAGGGTCCTGTGATCAAGTTCCACATAGGGCTCCCTGCTCCACGGGAGCCTGCGTCTCCCTCTGCCACTGCTTCTGCCTTTGCCTCTGCCTCTGCTTCTACCTCCCTCTCTCTCTCTGTGTCTCATTAATAAGTAAATAAAATCTTAAAAAAAAAAAGATACCATATTTGCCTCACTTGCATTGCCATGATGTATTTTGACTTGGCATTATTAGAGGAATTTTCACAAA
The DNA here is from genome assembly GCF_004348235.1 of Phoca vitulina. Taxonomy (NCBI): domain Eukaryota; kingdom Metazoa; phylum Chordata; class Mammalia; order Carnivora; family Phocidae; genus Phoca; species Phoca vitulina. The sequence continues at coordinate 75,665,661 of NW_022589704.1, read as the reverse complement.
AAAAAAGAATATTCATGGCAATGCCATTACCTTTCTCATTGATACTTAAGCTTTTCTTTGATTTATCCTAAATTTTAGATTGCAACTCTTGGCTAGCAATGTCTTAAAATTTCAGAGTTACAGTGTCAAAGCATTGCTGGATTGCTTATCATTTAGAAGCCAACATCCTTTCTTTGGCAGACAGAGGTAGTCTATTTCCTTAACACTACTTTTCCAGTCAATTAAAGGAAGACCCTTGCCTTCCTTTCCTAACTCACAGAATAGCTGCTTCCTTTACCTGGAACAGAAAAAAAAAAAAAAAAAAATATATATA